>NC_064560.1:5722500-6029166 GCF_937001465.1 Orcinus orca | reverse complement strand
ACCTTCTTTGTTATTTAAATATAGATGGCCTCCTTCACCTACATTTAAGTGGGACCTTGCATTTGAAATTCAGTAATTGCCTTTAATTAGCCTGCTTTTCAATCCTGTGTAAGTTTATAGCTCATACATGCACCACCAAATCTCTCTCCACTAGGCTACCATCTAATGTGAAACATAAATATAAGTATGAATACACTTGTATGGATAAAACTATACTGAAGTAAGTAAGTTCCTCAGCCTCTCAGTTCCCTCCAATCTGCTTCACTTACCTTTTCCTCTAGCAGACTGGGGAGCTTTCAAATATGCCCATGAAAGACAAAAGGCGATCTTACTTCTTTTCTTAGAGGTTATGCAGAAAGAATATCACTGTACCCAATCAAGAAAAAAATCAAGAATGTGTTTCTGCACGTTCCTTCCTGGGCCTGTGTTACTGACGGTGTAAAATCTGGTTGACAGTAACATGGAATAACCATGGTCTTACCTCACCCTTTGGACAGCCAACAGTATCTCAAATTACCGCAAGGTCTTTTCAGGGTCAAGTTGTCCATCATTTCAAATTTAGCTGCAGGTCTCTTTCCCTTAAAATTGAAGCGGAAAAAAAATGTCAACTTCAGGTTGCTGCTCAGCAGCTTTTGAAAAACAAACATTAATAACACGCCTATTCTGTGTCAGGTACTGCCTAACAATATGTATTATTTCCCCCAATGTTCCCAACTTCGGTTGAGGGAGGTTGAGTCATCAGGACCCACTTTTCACTGTCAAGACACTTTGTAATCTCTGAGTAATTCAAAAGAAAAAGACCAATGTGCCTAGAAATAACTTGGGAGGTTTTATTTTCTTTGAATAGCTAAAGAACCACATGCAAGGCTGTAGATTTTAATAGGACTTGTATAGACCACAAAACCCTTTCCAGTAGCAGAGTATTACTCAGACCATTTTTCCACTTTCAGCTCTGTGCCAAGACAACATCTTAACCACCCATAGCGTATGACAGGGCTGGAGAGATCACCCAGGAGAGACAGGTCCAATCACTGCCACTGCTCTGTTTGCCAGACCTTCTTCTTGTGATTTCTTAACGTCTTCTAACACTGTTCTATAAGATGTCTTAGCACCTGTGTTTCTCCCCAAAGCCATCCTCCATTGATACAACTATCCAGAATCACTAGATCTTACCAAATACGTGAAAGGCAAAAAGAATTTTAAGACCAAATGTAGTATGGGTTACCCACTGAGGCCTTGATTGAATAAAGAAAAACAGAGAAATATACTATTGCTCAAACCAGAAAGGCAGGAAGCTGGAATGTTGCCTAAACCCAGAACAGCAAACTTTCTAGACTCAAACTGCTTATGTGGGGAGCACATAACACTCCCCTAATTGTGATGCAGGCCTTAAATCTGTTTCTACTACCTATATTATGACCATAAATGTTTACTGTAATGATAAAAATTCACATGACTTATTTCAAGTGGAATTTTGACCTGAGGAATGAATGCTCCATTTCTGAATAAGAACTCTCTCAATGAATACTGTCATAACTTGAGTTTCACACTCTTTTGTTCTGAATTTCAGACTGACCCTGCATAAAAGTTTTATTAATGAACCTCTTTCTTTTATTCTAAGTGCAAACACCAGAATCCATTCCCAATCCTTTGCTGTCTTTCTTCAGTAAGCTCCACTGTATACCTGGCATGAGCTAATTTAAAATTCTCATTGGACCTGATAAAAAAGAAACCTGACCAGTTGCAGAGAATTTTTGTATCTTTCTTTTACTTCCTGTGGTATCTTGGAAAACAGTTTCTCCTTTAGCTTAAGAAAAGAGTTTTAAAATGGTAAAGGCAGTATTGTGCACCTTTTATTTTATATTACACACTTCTACTGGCTTGGACATAAAATGACATCCTACAGCTTTACCTATTTTGCCCTTTCCAGAACTTATGAAAGAACCATTTAAAGCCTGGTGGAATTTCTATTTTTCTAGGGCCTGCCCATAGTTGATATGCTTTGAGGATCTGAGTGTGGAAAGTAAGTTGTGTTATATCCAGTGTTCTAATCAAGAGAAGGTCATAAATGGCAGGTTTTCTGTGCCATTGGTATTGGTGGACACATTACTTCTGTTCAGTTATAGAAAATAATTTTTCAGTTAGAAATCAGGAGAATGTTGTTTATAGTTAAAATTGTTTTTTTAAAAAAAACAGAAGCACAATGTTAGAGACTGAAGTTCTACTCATGAAGTAGATCAATGACTTTGATGCAAATGATCATTTCCCTAAGATCTAGAAGAGAGAAATCTGGGATCCTAACTGAAGTATTTTTTTCTCAAATGTGTCATTTGAGAAATGTTAAATTAATGTATGTTCAGTCATTATTAACAAGATTACAGGACTATAGTTCTTACCAGGCTTCTCCCTTGACCAGGTAGATGAACAAGACTGTGGTTTCTCCTTGTCTCCCAAAATAAAAGTTTATTGAATACTTAGTAAAGGATATGGGAAAAGAGCACTGTAAACCTCTCAGGGGCCCAATGTCACAGGTACTTCTGTATATCTGGCACCTGGCACAACATCTGACACAAAATATCACTTACTGATTTTCTTTTAAATTGTTCTGGAATGACTGAGAAGAACAAAGTACTGTTCTCTCAAATAGTCTATAATCTTACTGAATACCTTGAACATGAACCAAAAAAAGAGTTTGAAAACAAACCGTAAGGAAGAAAGTACTTTCTAAACAAAGTAGGAGGCATAACCCCCCACCAAGATTTCAGACAATACTACAAAGCTACAGTAATCAAAACAGCATGGTATTGGCACAAAAACAAACATACAGATCAATGAACAGAAGAGAAAGCCTAGAAATGAACCTACAAACCTATGGATAATTAATCTTCAACACATATGAATCAATGAAGCTAGAACACACCTTCACACCATACACAAGAATAAACTCAAAATGTCTTAAAGACTTAAATACAAGACACCATAAAACTCCTAGAAGAGAATATAGGCAAAACATTCTCTGACATAAATCATACTAATGTTTTCTTAGCTCAGTCTCACAAGGTAACAGAAATAAAGCAAAAATAAACAAATGGGACCTAGTCAAACTTACATGCTTTTGCACAGCAAAGGAAACCATAAACAAAATGAAAAGACATTGCATGGACTGGGAGGAGGTATTTACAAATCATGTGACCAACAAGGGTTTAATTTCCAAAATAAACAAACAGCTCCTACAATTCAGTAACACAAAAAAACAACAGAATTGAAAAATGGGCAGAGGACATAGACATACATCTCTCCAGAGAAAACATACATATACATACATGAAAAGGGTTATACATCAAGATCAAGTGGGATTTATCCCAAGGATGCAAGGATTTTTGAATATCCACAAATCAATCAATGTGATACACATTAACAAAATGAAGAATAAAAACTGTGTGATCATCTCAGTAGATGCAAGAATAGCTTTTGATAAAATTCAACATCCATTTATGATAAAAACTCCCCAGAAAGTGGGCATAGGGGGAACATATATTAACATAATAAAGGCCATATATGACAAACCCACAGCAAACATCATACTCAACAATGAAAAGCTGAAACCATGTCCTCTAAGATCAGGAACATGACAAGAATGCCCACTCTCCCCACTTTTATTCAACATAGTACTGGAAGTCCTAGCCATAGCAATTAAAGAAAAGAAAAAGAAAAGGAATCCAAATTGAAATGGAACAAGTAAAACTGTCACTCTTTGCAGATGACATAATTCTATGCATAGAAAATCTTAAGGACACCACCAGAAAAGTACTAGACCTCAACGATGAATTTAGTAAAGTTGTAAAATACAAAATTAATATACAGAAATCTGTTGCATTTCTATACCCTAACAACAAAGTATCAGAAAGAGAAATTAAGGAAATAATCCCATTTACTGCTGAAAAAAAATAATTAAACACCTAGGAATAAATCAAATTTACTATCTTAAGTATCATCACCAGAGGGCAGACAGCAGAAGCAAGAAGAAATACAATCCTGCAGCCTGTGGAACGAAAACCACATTCACAGGAATAGAAAAAATGAAAAGGTAGAGGACTATGTACCAGATGAAGGAACAAGATAAAACCCCAGAAAAACAACTAAATGAAGTGGAGATAGGCAACCTACCAGAAAAAGATTTCAGAATAATGATAGTGAAGATGATCCAGGACCTTGGCAAAAGAATGGAGGCAAAGATCGAGAAGATGAAAGAAATGTTTAACAAAGACTTAAAGAATTAAAGAACAAACACTTAGAAGAACTAAAGAACAAATGAACAGAGATGAACAATACAATAACTGAAATGAAAACTACACTAGAAGGAATCAATAGCAGAATAAGTGAGGCAGAAGAACGGATAAGTGACCTGGAAGACAGAATGGTGGAATCCACAGCCCTGGAAGAGAATAAAGAAAAAAGAATGAAAAGAAATGAAGACAGCCTAAGAGACCCCTGGGACAACATTAAATGCAACAACATTTGCATTATAGGGGTCTCAGAAGAAGAAGAGAAAAAGAAAGGGTCTGAGAAAATACTGGAACAGATTATAGTTGAAAACTTCCCTAAGATGGGAAAGGAAATAGCCACCCAAGTCCAGGAAGCATGGAGAGTCTCAGGCAGGATAAACCCAAGGAGAAACATATCGACACACATAGTAATCAAACTGACAAAAATTAAAGACAAAGAAAAATTATTAAAAACAACAAGGGAAAAACAACAAGTAACATACAAGGGAACTCCCACAAGGTTAACAGCTGACTTCTCAGCAGAAACTCTACAAGCCAGAAGGGAGTGGCACAATATATTTAAAGTGATGAAAGGGAACAACCAAGACTACTCTACCTGGCAAGGATCTCATTCAGATTTGACAGAGAAATCAAAAGCTTTACAGACAAGCAAAAGCTAAGAGAATTCAGCACCACCTAACGAGCTCTACAACAAATGCTAAAGGAACTTATCTAAGTGAGAAACACATGAGAAGAAAAGGACCTACAAAAAAAACTCCAAACAATTAAGAAAATCGTAATAGGAACATACATATCGATAATTACCTTAAATGTGAATGGATTAAATGCTCCAACCAAAAGACACAGGCTCGCTGAATGGATACAAAAACAAGACCAATATATATACTGGCTACAAGAAATCCACTTCAGACCTAGGGACACATACAGACTGAAAGTGAGGGGATAGAAAAAGATATTCCATGCAAATGGAAATCAAAAGAAATCTGGAGTAGAAATACTCATATCAAATAGACTTTAAAATATAAAATGTTACAAGAGACAAGGAAGGACACTACATAATGAGCAAGAGACCAATCCAAGAAGAATATATAACAATTATAAATATATATGCAACCAACATAGGAGCACCTCAATATATAAGGCAAATGCTAACAGCTATAAAAGAGGAAATCAACAGTAACACAATAATAGTGGGGGACTTTAACACCTCACTTGCACCAATGGACAGATCATCCAGAAATAAAATTAATAAGGAAACACAAGCTTTAAATGACACAATAGACCAGACAGATTTAATTGATATTTATAGGACATTCCATCTGAAAACAGCAGATTACACTTTCTTCTCAAGTGCACATGGAACATTCTCCAGGATAGATCACATCTTGGGTCACAAATCAAGCCTCAGTAAATTGAAGAAAACTGAAATCATATCAAACATCTTTTACGACCACAACACTATGAGATTAGAAATAAATTACAAGGAAAAAAATGTAGGAAAAAAATACATAGAGGCTAAATGACACACTACTAAATAACCAAGAGATCACTGAAGAAATCAAAGAGGACATCAAAAAGTACCTACAGACAAATGACAATGAAAACACAACAATCCAAAACCTATGAGATGCAACAAAAGCAGTTCTAAGAGCAAAGTTTATAACACTATAATCCTACCTCAAGAAACAAGAAAAATCTCAAATAAACAATCTAAACTTACACCTAAAGGAACTAGAGAAAAAAGAACAAACAAAACTCAAACTTAGTAGAAGGAAAGAAATCATAAATATCAGAGGAGAAATAAATGAAACAGAAACAAAGAAAACAATAGCAAAGATCAATAAAACTAGAAGCTGGTTCTTCAAGAAGATAAACAAAATTGATAAACCTTTAGCCAAACTGATCAAGAAAAAGAGGGAGAGGACTCAAATCAATAAAATTAGAAATGAAAAAGGAGAAGTTACAATGGACACTGCAGAAATACAAAACATCATTAAGAGACTACTACAAGCAACTCTATGCCAATAAAATGGACAACCTGGAAGAAACGGACAAATTCTTAGGAAGGTATAACCTTCCAAGACTGAACCAGGAAGAAATGAACAGACCAATCCCAAGTAATGAAATTGAAACTGTGATTAAAAATCTTCCAACAAACAAAAGTCCAGGACCAGGTGGCTACACAGGTGAATTCTATCAAATGTTTAGAGAAGAGCTAACACCCATCTTTCTCAAACTCTTCCAAAAAATTACAGAGGAAGGAACACTCCCAAACTCATTCTACAAGGCCATCATCACCCTGATACCAAAACCAGACAAAGATACTACAAAAAAAGAAAATTACAGACCAATATCACTGATGAATATAGATGTAAACATGCTCAACAAAATACTAGCAAACAGAATCCAACAGCACATTAAAAGGATCATACACCATGATCAAGTGAGATTTATCCTAGGGATGCAAGGATTCTTCAATATATGTAAATCAATCAATGTGATACACCATATTAACAAATTGAAGAATAAAAACCATATGATCATCTCAATAGATGCAGAAAAAACTTTAGACAAAATTCAAAACCAATTTATAATAAAAACTCTCCAGAAAGTGGGCATAGAGGGAACCTACTTCAACATAATAAAGGCCATATACAACAAACCCACAGCCAACATCATACTCAATGGTGAAAAACTGAAAGCATTTCCACTAAGATCAGGAAAAAGATAAGGATGTCCACTCTCACCACTATTATTCAACATAGTTTTGCAAGTCCTAGCCACAGCAATCAGAGAAGAATAATAAAAGTAATACAAATTGGAAAAGAAGTAGTAAAACTGTCACTGTTTGCAGATAGACACATAGAGAATCCTAAAGGTGCCACCAGGAAACTACTAGAGCTAACCAATGAATTTGGTAAAGTTGCAGGATACAAAATGAATGCACAGAAATCTCTTGCATTCTTATACACTAACAACGAAAGATCAGAAAGGGAAATTAAGGAAACAATCCCATTCACCATTGCAATAAAAAGAATAAAATACCTAGGAATAAACCTACCTAAGGAGGTAACTGTACTCAAAAAACTATAAGACACTGATGAGAGAAATCAACGATGACATAAACAGATGAACAGATATACCATGTTCATGGATTGGAAGAATCAATATTGTGAAAATGACTATACTACCCAAAGGAATCTACAGATTCAATGCAATCCCTATCAAATTACCAATGGCATTTTTTACAGAGCTAGAAAAAAAATCTTAAAATTTGTATGGAGACACAAAAGATCCCAAACAGCCAAAGCAATCTTGAGGGGAAAAAACGGAGCTGGATGAATCAGACTCCCTGACTTCAGACTATACTACAAACCTACAGTAATCAAGACAATATGGTACTGGCACAAAAGCAGAAATATAGATCACTGGAACAGGATAGAAAGCCCAGAGATAATCCTACCCACCTATGGTCAACTACTCTACCACAAAGGAGGCAAGGATATACAATGGAGAAAAGACAGTCTCTTCAATAAGTGGTGCTGGGAAAACTGGACAGCTATATGTAAAAGAATGAAATTAGGGCTTCCTTGGTGGTGCAGTGGTTAAGAGTCCGCCTGCTGATGCAGGGGACATAGGTTCATGCCCTGGTCTGGGAAGATCCCACATGCCGCGGAGCAGCTGGGCCCGTGAGCCATGGTCGCTGAGCCTGCGCATCCTGAGCCTGTGCTCCACAACGGGAGAGGCCACAACAGTGAGAGGCCCGCGTACCGCAAAAAAAAAAAAAAAAAAAAAAAAAAAGCATGAAATTAGAACACTCCCTAACACCATACACAAAAATAAATTCAAAATGGATTAAAGACCTAAACGTAAGACTGGATACTATAAAACTCTTAGAGGAAAACACAGGAAGAGTACATATGACATAGATCACAGCAAGATCATTTTTGACCCACCACCTAGGGTAATGGAAATAAAAATAAACCAATGGGACCTAATGAAGCTTAAAAGCTTTTGCACAGCAAAGGAAACCATAAACAAGACGAAAAGACAACCCTCAGAATAGGAGAAATATTTGCAAATGAATCAATGGACAAAGGAATAACCTCCAAAATATATAAACAGCTCTTGCACCTCAGTATTAAAGAACAAACAACCCCATCCAAAAGTGGGCAGAAGACCTAGATAGACATTTCTCCAAAGAAGACATACAGATGGCCAAGAGGCACATTTAAAGCTGCTCAACATCACTAATTATTAGAGAAATGCAAATGAAAACTACAATGAGGTATCGCCTCACACCAGTCAGAATGGCCATCATCAAAAAATCTACAAACAACAAATGCTGGAAATGGTGCGGAGAAAAGGGAACCTTCTTGCACTGTTGGTGGGAATGGAAATTGATACAGCCACTATGGAGAACAGTATGGATGTTCCTTAAAAAACTAAAAATAGAATTACCATATGACCCAGCAATCCCATTACTGGGCATATACCCAGAGAAAATCGTAATTCAAAAAGACACATGCACCCCAATGTTCACTGAAGCACTATTTACAATAGCTAGGTCATTGTCGGTCACCTAAATGCCCACTGACAAAAGATGGATAAAGAAGATGTGGTACATATATACAATGGGATATTACTCAGCAATGAAAAGGAACAAAATTGGGTAATTTGTAGAGATGTGGATGGACCTAAAGACTGTCATACAAAGTAAAGTAAGTCAGAAAGAGAAAAACAAATATTGTATATTAAAGCATATATGTGGAATCTAGAAAAATGGTACAGATGAACCAGTTTGCAAGGCAGAAACAGAGACACAAATGCAGAGAACAAACATACAGACACCAAGAGGGAAAAGTGGGGGGTGGAGAGCGATGAATTGGGAGATTGGGATTGACAATGTATACACTAAAAGGTATAAAATAGATAACTAATAAGAAAAAAATATATAGAACACTTTGGTACCCTAAAAAATAAAGTATCATCATACATGTTTTGATATGTAATATTCTTTATTATTTCATTCTAATGGCTTTGAAATTTTTTGTATTCTTGAATTAAATGTTTTTGAACTTCAAATATACGATGTGTTAGATATATTTTTATTATTAACTTAAAAAAAATCTTTACTGAGGTTAAGAATGTTCTATATGATTTCTTTATATTGTTGAGACGTTGTTGATGGTCTAGTAGGCAACTACTTGTTATAAATGTCCCTTGTGCTTGAGTAGAATGTGTATTTTATAGTATAAGTTCTATATATGAGTTTGTTCATGTTATCAGATAATGGTTCATTAATATTTTTGGTGTCCTTGACCTAAACATTATTGGGGTACTTATGTTAAAATATTCCATTTTTATTTAAGTTTGTTTCTCTGTTTAACTGTGGCAAGTTCATGTAGTTGAAGGCTATGTTATTAAAGGCATAGAAGATGATTTATAATGACTCCTTTATCCTTAAAATGCTTTTATTGTTCATTTTGTTTTGCTTTACCTTTTTCTTTGCCTGATCATAACATCCCTATACAGTATTATCACATTCTGTGTGTACCAACACCTTTTTCCATATCTTACTCTGTCATCTCTTCACTTTTTAAAATAAAAAATAGGCATATGCTTTTTAAAGAGGTGTATCTAAATTCTTTCCTTGAGTAGGTAAATCTAATTTATTCACATTTATTGTGATCACTGGTAAAAACTCATTTTGTGTTTTCTATGAATCATGTCTCTTTTTTCCCCTCATTTGCCATGATAATGAGTAAGTTTTCTGTCTGCCATTCATGAGCAGCAACTTCACAATGATGAGTCAGATGTAGATTTATTTTTATCATACTCTTTGATATGAAGTTTCATGTCACTCTGTAATTCTATAAAATTCTCAGTCATTTTTCCTTTCTCTCACTAGCCTTCTGTCTTTGAGGACCTACGATTAGACTCACGTTGGAGCCTCTACATCCTCCATCTCTTAATCATTTTTCAGGGCTGCATTCTGTGTAACATCCTCCAATATATATTCCAATTTACCAATTCTCTCTACAATTTTATCTCATCCCCTTTTTAAGTTTCTTTTATCCAATGACTCTACTAACATCTAGCATTCTATATGTTCTTATTTGCAAATCTTGTTTGTCACAGTGTCTTAGTCTATCATTGTGATTTTAGTTACTTTCTCATTGTCCTGTACATTTTTGAAGCCCTGTATTCTCTTTCAGATTTTTCTCTTTTTTCAAGTCCTTGTGATGTTAATCCTCTTGTTTGTTTGCAAGGTGGCTGTATCTGAGGGAGACCCTGGTTCTCTGGGTTGTTGAAATATCCCAACAGAGTGGTTTTACATATGCTTCTGTCAGCTGCCCCAGGAATTTCCCTGATCCTGGACCTGTTAAATGTCAATTACTCACCTGAACTGTCAGGTCACATAAATTCAGACTCCACAAATGCATATGCCATATGTTTGGGATTTCAACTCTTAAAGTATTTTATACTTTTATCCAAAGTCTTAAGTAAAGGCAAATTTTTTGATTCTCCAAAAATTATAGTCTAGTTACAGTCTCCTATTCACAAAGGGGTACCAGTTATAAGATTATTGAAGGGATATCATGTCCAGCTCATTGCCTTGGGTGGGTTTAAAGCAGTATCATCTAATCCCACATTGTCATTAAGACCTCAGATGCAGAACTTTAAATCCTGTTCCTGTGTTCAGTACTCCCATGGATCATAGCAGCTTTCTCAGTTTGTGAGACTAGTAATTTGATTTCCATTTCTTCTTAATATGTAACACATGGGATTTTTAATTCTTTTTTGAGCTTGATATGTACAGAAAGTAATTATGGTTACTATATTTTATTCACCACTTCCATGTGTTTAGAGTGAGGCATATCAGTGTTAGATAAGTATGCCTTATTTTACATTCTTATTTCTTAGCATGGTTATACACTGTATTGTGCTTTATTTTTTCACCTAACAACTAATATTGTGATTATTCTCTATCAATAATCATAATTTTTGTCTTTTTAATGGCTGCCTAGTATTCCATTATGTTTCTGCAGAATAATTCGTGTAACCAGACTACTTCCCATAACATTTAAACTAAAAAAAGAATGTTCTCACTGCACAAAATGTGGAAAAGACAGAATATGTTGATGCTTATGTTTCTAGTTCTTTTTCTTTCATATATATTGAATTTATATGCAAACTTATATGATTTGGTAACCTGAACTATTAGCTTAAAATAGTGAACACATTTTATATCTTTAAATATTCTTTAGTAACTACTATGATTATATAGTAATGCATTTTAGGGATACATAAATATTTATTTTACCATATCACATTTGGATATTTAAGTTGTTCCAAACTATTCACTAACATAAATAATGTCCAATGCACATCCTTACATATTAATATTTTTATGTCTCTTATTATCATTGCTCACTTAGGATTAATTACTACAAATGGAATAATCAGTTCAAAGGTATAAATATTGTATGATTTTGATACATATTGTGAAATTGCCTTCCAAAATTATATTCCAAGTTGCCTAAAATTCCTCCAAGGGAGTATAAATGCCTATTTCCTCATATCTTCTTCAATGTTTTCACATTTAAAAATTTTTGCAAAAACGGTGGGCAAAACATTGGCATTTCGTTGTTTTAATTTACATTTCTTTAGTGAAACTAGGGATCTTTTCATATGTTTACTTTTTATTTCTTCTGTGAATTGCCTGTTTATACTTTTGCCCATTTTTCTACTGGAATATTTTTTTCTTTTTCATATTCATCATCTGGTTGTCTATAATAGACCATATATTCTGGAAGGGTACATAGGTATTTCATTATGAAACTTGCATACCTTAAAATATCTATTTTTATCATGTGTGATTGACAGCTTGCTTGATATAGAATTCTTAGATCCCATAGTGAAGCAGGAAATGTTCACGCAGACTTGGGTTTTCCCACTTGTTAGGCAAATGTGTGCTCCTTGAATTCCCTCATGGTACACCCATTTGCAGTTATAATCTTCCACTGAGTCTTAAACTGCCAGGCTAATTTATGTAATTTTCAATTCAGTCATCATTCAGCCTGTATAACTATGGATAAAGCCTGCAGTATGGGAGCCTGAAGCAGAGGAATCACCTCTGAGCAGTTTTTCCTCCATGATTGTTATGAAGCAAAACTGCTGGGATGCTGCTCAAATTTCTGCCTGGGTCTTTATGGTGTCACTTCTCACACTACCCATATGGTATTTGTCTACCTATGTCATGATGCCCTCATGCACAGATGACTTTCACCATGGAAACCCAGGAGTCTCCACACAGGATTGGTAGAAGGCAACTTATCCAAAGTAGTAGATGAGACTTCGCATCTTACATTCTGTGATATCAGCTTGTCCCCCGTGTCAGTGGGCATTAGTGGGGCTCTGCTATGACTTTTTTCTCCTTACTCACCCTACTACTCGACTGCTTTCTCTAGAGGCTGACAGGTCTTTTAATATCTTGCTCAATGGAGGCCCACTAGCACAACATCTCACAAAAAAATCCTAGACGTTTTGAACATAGGGCTGACACCTTTCTCATTTTCCCAAATTAGATGCAGGTTTTAATTCTTCTTCCTTCCTTTGGTCATTTGCTTGGAGGTTTGAGAGGATGGAGCAAGAACTGTTAATTTTATCATCTCACCAAGAAGTTCAGTCTTTGATTTCTTCAGGTCAATCAGTGTGGTCACGTAGTGTGATTTTCAAACTTGGACAGTAATGGAAATTACCAGGGGTGATTGTGTACAAGGTAGATGCCAGCCCCTCACTTCCACAGACTCAAATTTAGTAACTCTGAGACGTACCCATAACCTATATTTCTGATAGGCAACATCCCCTCCAGGTGATTCTCATATAGGTCCTACCACAGTTTGAGAAAACCCAATGTAAGGAAAATTTAAAAAAACTAAACCAGTGGTTTTCCAAGTGTGACCTGTAGATAGGTAAATAAGGTCTACAGATCAGCTTCACCTGAGAACTTGGTGGGAAAGTAAATTTTGGGACCACAACCCAGACCTACTAAATGAGAAACACGGGGGGGTGGTGCCCAGCAATCTGTATTTTAACAAGCCCTCCAGGGGTTTCTGATGCATGCTCAAGTTTGAGAATTACTGAACCAGTGGGTGAGCCAGAAATCCCATGATCTAACCTGAGACTTGCCTCTAGCTATAGCTCAGTGACCAGGGGAAATTTATTCACTCTCTCTGGATTTCAACTTCCCATTACAACGTAAGGATGAGAGGTCAAATATCTCCAAG
Source organism: Orcinus orca (assembly GCF_937001465.1). Lineage (NCBI taxonomy): Eukaryota > Metazoa > Chordata > Mammalia > Artiodactyla > Delphinidae > Orcinus > Orcinus orca. Next base: position 6,015,587 of record NC_064560.1, on the reverse strand, counting down.
GATCCTGTAAGGCTTAATCTCAAAACTATTTTATAACACCTTCCATGTTTCATTGTACTTTTTTCATGAAATAAATTACATTTGGTTGAGCCTTGAGCACTATTATTTATATTCCATAGGGATGCCCCAGCATCCAATAGCAACTATTTCCATGGAGCTAATCAATCGAGCCCAGAACAATTCAAAATATATGCATAGATGTTAACAATAATCCTGAGTGTGGACTGCATATAAATCCATGGGCAATGGTTGTTTTTCTTTCTTCTTTTCTTTTTTTTAACATAAAAAGGCTGGGCTCCATGGGCATGTGGTTTTCTTCATCTCATTTTCTTCATCTGGCTCATTTGATCTTAATTACTAGGGCTAGTTCTTGAATTGCAGCAGCTTGTTCTAAGTAGCATATGGCAGAAGGTGCTAAGCACAGGCAGCAGACAATGTGTTACTAAAAGGAGAAGAAATTTTCCTTTACATAAGAAGCCATATGCAGTCCAAATTTATCCATACTGTATCACTGAAATGTGTATGGATTTTAAAACTTCATCCATGATTTTTCACAGGTATCGGTTTCATCGTTTGCATATTCAACATAAGACCTGCAGAGATTTTCAGAGTCCGTTTCAAAATACTCTGACTGTTCCTATCAGTAACTTCAGGGACCACCATCCATTGCCTCCTCTTGGAAAGTTTTGCTGAAAACCTCTTCGGGCAGCCTTCTCCCCACAGCATCCTCAGTTTTCAGGTCTCAGATGTCTTGATGTCAAGGTGCTCTTTCTGTGAAAGCAGCACAACTGTGAAAGTTGTCACACTCCTGCTTCAGGAGACAGGAAAGCAAAGAGTCTGCTCTTTTTCTCTGTCCTGACTCCTTTGTCTCTCTCATTGAGAGGCAGCAAACCTCTGGAGCTTCTCCCTTCTATGCCTTAGAGCACACCTGTGAAGCATCAGAGCCTCAGAACATGGCAGGGTGCCAGCCATCTGGAGGTGGCCTTCTGCAAATGGTCTTCATCACCACACTTCTCCTTGGAAATCCTGTCTTGAGCACTGCATCCCTATTCGCCTCACCTGGCTTCATTTGCTGTCACCCTACTTCAGCACCAGACCTCTGAGAGCACACATCAGACACTCGGTCTTTACTGAGATTCTTTTTCTTTTACAGCAACTGCTCTGGCTCATCATCATCCTTGGAGCTTCATATTCCCAACTGCGGCACCTCCGAAATCTAACTGCTTGGCACTGTGTCTCTGACATCACAGTCTGTTGCCATGGCAAGTGCCACCGATTCAGCACGATGACTTCCCTGCCAGAAGGAGAGGATGCACTGAGAGAGACAACATTTGTTTAAGCATAAATATCTTTGATATTTAGCAAAGAGGCAAGAGACTATATGGAAGACAACAGAGGAAGCAAAAATTCCAATTTATAGGAAGCTTAGCTTTCAGGGTTCCTCTTTGGTATCAGTCAGGTGCTCAGCTTTCTTGAGCTCTTCACATTAGAGCAGAATTTCAAGGTGATTATATCTTCGACTTTCAGGTTCACTGGGAATAACATTGGAGGTTGAAAGCATTTAGATTTCGAAAATGCCGCATCTGCTTTTTCACGTTGCCATCAGATGATTATCTCGGTGGAAAGATGAGCAGCAGCCATTCTAAATAGAATCGCTCATCTCAGCAAAGCCTTTCCAAGGAAGCCAGTTCACAAACAATGTAAGCTAGTGTCTCCCTCTGCAATTCTGCTAAGACTCAGGCCCCAATCTCTGCTGGGTATGAACCCTCCTGATAATGTCTACTGTTGAATTTACAGAGTTTCTATGAACAGTTTTTCCAAGGGCCTTGCCAAACTCAGAATCTGCTCTCTTACATGGATGTAACTATGAAATGGAAACTTGAGAACCTTGTGTCTGGAAAACTACAAAAGTTACGGTCTACTTTTTACTGTTACCTAATGGTGACTTGTAATTTGCTACTTAGGATTCTGAACAAAAGAGCAAATTTGAATGAAAATGTCTAACTCTCCCAGTCCCTTTTTGATTCCTGTTAAAATGGAATATTTAAAGGGGGTCAAAACTGTATTCTTTGCTGGATGCTCAATACTCCAGATCCATGCCAAAAACTCTGAAAAATTTCCACAAGTGTAACGACATCAAAGACCAGGAGTATTCTGATCCTCTACTGCCTGCATGAGAAATAACAACTCTCCTGCGAGGCCAGACAGCGTAACTCCACTCATACCCCTGAAGTAAAACAGGCAAAGCCTGTACACGGGTGTGGTTTATCGATCAATTACGGAGTTCCTCTTGGTCTCAGCAGGCCTGGGAAGTGCACCAGGCACCAGAGGATATACCTAACAGGAAACCCCAAGTAATGCTTCCTCAATTTTCATTTGCATTAAAGGAAAATTACAGGGGACATGAATGAGGCAAGAGGGTTGGGTGAAGCCTCTCGGCTGCCATGTCAAATACAGAAAATAAAAGTGTGAGTAGAGAAGGGGAGCTTCTGTTCTTACTCCTCACATTTCTTCGCAAGTTGTTTGGCTACCTGAACTATCACACAACATGACAATAAACCCACAGCTCCTCTCTCCCTTGGTCTACTAGGTCCAGAGTATTCAAACAGCGTCATAAATTCTGAGAGAAACTACGTTGGTTGGCAATGCTAACCAAGGATATCCTGTCCCCAGTAAGGATTAAAGAGAGAGATCATAGGTTATGATCTCTATGAGACATAGGTTATGTGAAGTTCAGGGCAAGCAATTTGCTGAGGAATCAATACAAATGTCTCCTATGAAATGGTTAATGCAGAGACTTTAGACATTTTCTAATTCACTTTCTCAAGGAAACAATTTAGGTATTTTCTAATTCGCTTTCTCAAGAAAATCAAGAGAAATTTTCACCTATTTCCAGGCAATGTAGAGGAATGGTTAAGACTCTGGGCTTCAACAAGTTCAAATCACAGCTCTGCCACTTATGAGCTACGTGTGATCACCAGTCGATTACTAAACCTATCTTGTTTCCATAGTTTCATTTGTAAAATGGGATGACAGCAGTATTTACCTAACAGGGTTATTGTGTATTTTTAATGACATAATTCATTGATGGTCTGGAAACATAAAAGGCACATATTAATTATGCAATAAAATTAATTATTAGGGAAATAGAGTAAGGAGCAATCTAAAACCAGTAGAGAGCAGGAGATAAAAAATACAATTGCTGCATTAAAAAAATTAGGAAAAAGGCAGGAAACAGCAGATTGAATACTACTGAAACAAAGTTGTAAATTAGATAACAAGTGATAGAATTCCTTCCAAAAGTCAGCGGAAAAGGATAAAAACAGCAAATGATGAAAATATTTAAATCATCACAATAAAAGGTGATCTAAATATATCATTTAGTAACCATTCTGATGAAGAGAAATAGCAAATGGAGACAAAACACTCATCAAAGAAATTACAAAATAAAGTGTAACTTCTGATCAAGATTGTGCAGTAATTTTATGCTATGCGCACTCCCCCTGCAAACACCAATGACAAAGCATTATGAGAGAAAACCAAAAAGATATAGGTGGAACTGAAAAAGCTAGATAAATATCAAAATGAACACTAAATGGAGTAGAACTATGAAGTGGTAAGTAGGTTGTAGGTGGAAGTTGAGAGTTCAGCTCCTGAAGAGTAAAGGGAAACAAACGTACTCCATTTGAGAAGGAGAACATTCATTCTTTCAATCCATATTTATTGAACTGGCACTGTTGAAATAATTGGGGATACAGCAATGAACCAAACAAACCCCTCTTTACTGGAGCTTACATTCTAGTGAGAAGACAGGCTCACTACAGGAAGTCTCAGGCTGAGTGCAATTTACCAGCTGCCCAGTGCACATGGGGGATTTTATGACTAACTGATAGGACTCATAGGCAGGAGGAAGGAAAAGCAACTGGGTTGGCTCACTATGTGACACAAGCCAAAGATGGACAGTACCTGCTCTGAAGGCACTGAAGCTGTTGTCTTAAGAGAGTGATGTGTTGAGAGAATAGCAAGGTGTCATTTTGGAGACAATACGCTGTTAAGAGAGGGGTACCATTCTCCAGGATGCAGTATATACTCTAAATCAATGGTTACTGTATGATTCTATATCCCCAGTAGGTAGAAAACATGGGTCAAGAAACAAAGGGATGGAAGGAGAAGTAATTTAGGGTAGCATAACTTCCAGTGACCCACTTGAGAATTTGGCCTCTCTGTCCATACAACTCTGGCCTCTGCAGATATTGTGGAACAGATTCCCAAAGGGAAGCCCTGCTTTTCATAGGAGTGACAGCAAGAATCTCACTGAGCTTTAAACTACAGCAGCTACCTGGGAACTTTGGGATTCTCATGCCAGGACATAATCTGTCAAGAAGAGAATTCAAAATCTTGGCAGCTGTAACTGACTGGGATCATCAGAAGATCCCTGATAAAATAAAGAAAAGGGTCTAAACACATCAGTAACAACAGTAACATAAATGGTTCAATTAATCTGCTTAAAGACAGAGATTTTCGGGCTTCCCTGGTGGCGCAGTGGTTGAGAGTCCGCCAGCCGATGCAGGGGACACGGCTTCGTGTCCCGGTCCGGGAAGATCCCACATGCCACGGAGCGGCTGGGCCCGTGAGCCATGGCCGTTGAGCCTGTGCGTCCAGAGCCTGTGCTCCGCAACGGGAGAGGCCACAACAGTGAGAGGCCCGCGTACCGCAAAAAAAAAAAACAAAAAAACAACAACACAGATTTTCAGGATAGATTTAAAAGTAAAAAAGTTATCTGCTGTCCTAAAGAGACTAAAAGAAAACTACAGCCAAAAGTTTAATAAAAATTGGTAAGACAGGGCAATCACTCCTGATAGTTCAATGGTTAAAATCTTCTCAAAATATATTCCAACTGGAAAACACCAAAATGTCAAAAAAAATTCTGACAATAATATTTAAAGTTGCAGTGTGGCATTCTCAACAATGTAAGAAAAAAATAACCCAAGGATTAAAAAAATGAAATCCTTGATCATTAAACCAGAATGATAAAGGAAACCAATAATACTCTAGGAGCAAACGTCAAAATACAATTTAATAAATTCAGGGATGAACGTCCAATGAAATGGGAGATGTGGCATTGAACACTTGCAGGGAAGGTACCTGAACTTGAGACCTCTACATAAAGCTAGGAACGCTGGATGAAAGGGTTTCCCCTCCTTTCATTCAAATAAATTGGGCTAGGGAAAAAATTCTTTATAAGGAAAACAAGAAAATCTGTCTCTGACATACCTCCAAAGGCAAGAGGGAGGTTTTTTCCGAGAAGCTATAACCATTGGCTGCTCTCACATGGAGCTGGATTCACATTTACACTTCCAACAAGTCTACTTAACTGCATCCCAGATCAATGTACAAAACTATTTATAGGAATGCAAAATATCAACTCCTAACAAAATAAAAATCTCAATGTTTGCATCCAATTAAATATTATCAAGTATGAAAGAGTCAAGAAATTATGACCTGCAATGAGAAAAATTAATAAATAGAAACCAACCCAGAACCGATGCAGATGTTAGAATTTTCTACAAGGACATTAAAATATAATTATATGTCATATGTTCAAAGTAGAGAAGAGGCATAATAAATAACATTGGAGATACAAAAATAGACATATACATAGAGCAGAGGTGATAGAGATAAGAATATATAATGAAAAACATTATGTGAAAAATTTGAAAAGTTAGACAAATTCCTAAATAAAATATGACTTCTTAAAGCTGAATCAAGAAGAAACAGAATACTTTTTGTCCAGTGTATCACAGCGGTTAACTATGCAGACTCTGGACAAGATTACCTGAGTTCAAACCCTGGTTCTATTACTTGCATCTGTGTGACCTTGGACAAGTCACTTAAGATTACTGTGACTTGTATTTTAATCCTAAAATGTGGGTAGTGAATAGTACCTACCTCATAGAGTTATTCCGAAAGGTTAAATGAGTCTGTATCCGTTAAGTATATAGAAGAGTGTCTAGCACATAGTAAGAACTATGTAAGCACTACCTCCTTAATAATATTACTCTTGAAGGTCATCATGCCTGCTGCAAGGAACTACACTTCTTGGTACAAAACCTAGAGAAACTCTCACAGAAGACATGTGAATGAATATTCATTGCAGCATGATTTATATCTGTGGACATTTGGAAACTACCTAAATGTCCATCAACATAAAAATGGATAAATTAATTGTGATATATTTACATAACAGAATGAGGCAGCACAATCAAATGAACCAAAGAAAGCTGCAGCTACCACCATAGCAAAGTCTCGAAAACATAATGTAGACTGCAAAATGTAAGATTTAGAAATATAGATACAATATGATTCCATAGCATTTAAAATGAAAAGATGCAAAGTAATATGTTTTTTGAATTCATGTATATAACAGTATAGAGAAATGTGTAAAAAAGATGGACACAAAAATTAGAAAAGTGTTTACATTTAGGTTTAAAAGGAGAATTGGGGTAGTGGAAGGTTGCTCAAGAAGTTTCAACTACAGCTGTAAAATTTAGTTTATTAGAAATTATTGTGGCATACGTGGCAGACTAATATGATTTACTAAAACTGAGTGGTAAATATAGGGACATGCATTATAAAGATTTTATTCACTCTTCCATGTATTTTAAATATTTCATAATAAAAAGAACTTTCTGACTGGAAGAAACACATGACTATTAAAATTGAAAGAGGTCAAGAATTACTAACAAAATTTATGAAATGAGACAAACATCTAGACATACCTTGATAAAATTTTTGAATTTCAAGGATAAAAATTATTAAAACCATTTAGGAAGGAAAAAAGATATTTACCAAGGCAAAATATTTTAGCAGACCACAAACTTCTTTGTACCACTAAACAACAAAAGTCATAGGGCAAAGTCTACATAGTTTTGAAGGGAACCTGAGTACGAGAATTTCATGGTCAAGTCAGTTGGTGATTATATATGAAGGCAAAAAAGATATTCTTGGCCACTGAAGAACCTAGAAATTATACCAACCATGAACTCTTCCTGAAATACCTAGTGAACTAAATTTCAGCTGACCAAGAGCTCAATCCAAATAAAAAACTTATAAGTCATGGTATAAAAGAATTGAAGATGAAAAATGTAACCTGTAAAATGTAGAGGTACATCCAAATAATTGTGGATAAGTTTTAATACAATGTCAGTAATAAAATTTGACAACTAGATTTATATTCCAGAAATTCAATAGCATTATATATATAAACTCACAGTTTAAATCAATAAGAAGTATAAAAATGGAAAGAGAAGGAAATGTTTGGAACAGATAAGATTTACAGAAGATTTCTTATCAGAAACCATGCAAGTGAGAAGAAAGTGGAGTGAAATACTAAGTCTTAAAAGAAAAAAAAAGTAGAATTCTAGTGAAAGTATCCTTCAAAAGTGAAGGAGAATAAATAGTCCTAAAATTTGTATGAAATCACAAAAGTCCCTAAATAGCCAGAACAATCTTGAGAAATAAGAGCAAAGCTGGAGACTTCATGTGCTCTGGTTTCAAACTACATTACAAAGCTACAGTAATTAAAACAATATGGGCCATTCATACTTGCAGCCGGTCGGTGTTTGGTTGTCGGGTTTTGTGCACTATTAGATCAAAAGGGTGACGGCGCCGCTAGGATGAAGCTCATGAGATTTTTGATGAAATTGGGTCACGAAATTGTAACCACTGAATTAAAGAATAGAACACAGGTCCATGGAACAATCACAGGTGTAGATGTAAGCATGAATACACATCTTAAAGCTGTGAAAATGACCCTGAAGAACAGAGAACCTGTATAGCTGGAAACACTGAGTATTTGCAGAAATAACATTCAGTATTTTATTCTGCCAGACAGCTTACCTCTGGATACACTTCTCATGGATGTTGAACCAAAGGTGAAGTCTAAGAAAAGGGAAGCTGTTGCAGGAAGAGGCCGAGGCAGAGGAAGAGGTGGTCCTAGGTGATAATATCTCTCAAGACTACCATTTCAAAGTAGTTTTGTTTGTTTATCACAGACGAAGAAGAAGACGACGTGGCAGAGGAAGACTACATGGCTAAGTTAGAAGATGGTGGAGTCCTAAGCAAATTGTGTCTTGATTTCAAAGTGATCAATGCCCTGGCTGCTTTTTGTACAGGCTTGGTTTGTTTGTGGCAGTTTTTAATAAACATAAATGTAGGACAGAGTTGTCTATGGACTATATCATATTAAGTTTTAATAGTTCATATATATATTCATGATACAAACACAGTAAGAGCTAAGCATTACTACCAGGCAGTCTCAGAATAATTCCAGTCTTAGATCAGGCTTTTAATTTTTTGAACGAAATGTTTCTTTTATGAATATATGTAGAATATACACCTTTTTACTTCACATGTACTGACTACGCGTTTTATTGTTTTACCTTGACTCCATTCTGTGGAACCTTCCTACAAGTGAAATAAGTTATTTCCGGTACTTCAGAAACTAAAGTCCTGTGGAATGAGGTGTAAAATTGATTCTCCTTTCCTGAGTTCTATTCCATGGAGACTTAGGTTCTTAGTAAAAGGGGATGATCACCTGAATTAAGGGGTCATGGATTTTGTCATCATCGTTAATGGTTCTTTTGGTTTTATTTTACTTTATTTTTTGGCCACGCCACAGGGCATGTGGGATCCTAGTTCCCCGACTAGGGATTGAACCCACACCCCCTGCATTTGAATTGAGGCATCTGACACTGGACTGCCAGGCAAGTCCCTGTTTTACATTTTTAATAGGTTCTTAATAGAATATAGCAGGGATTTTTTTGTTTTTTAATTTATTTTATTTTTGGCTGCTTTGGGTCTTCATTGCTGTGCGTGGGCTTTCTCTAGTTGCAGCAAGCAGGGGCTACTCTTTGTTGCGGTGCGCGGGCTTCTCACTGCGGTGGCTTCTCTTGTTGCAGAGCACGGGCTCTAGGCGCACGGGCTTCAGTAGTTGTGGCACATGGGCTCAGTAGTTGTGGTTCACGGGCTCTAGAGCTCAGGCTCAGTAGTTGTGGCACATGGGCTTGGTTGCTCCACAGCATGTGGGATCTTCCTGGACCAGGGCTCAAACCCATGTCCCTTGCATTGGCAGGCGGATTCTTAATCAAATACTTTTACAAGTAGTCCTTTAAGAACAAAAGGAAGAAGACCTACTTCTTTGCCAAAAACTGGATTCTTTCTGATCATTAATAAGGATTGTTTTAATTGGTTAGATTTAGAGAGAAATATTTCTCAGTATATCGTTTCTTATAAAGCTTACTACTCTTTGTTTATATACTAAGGAAAAAAACCTAACTGAGGATTGAACTAGATCTGTATTTTCATTTAATCACGTATGTGGGTTTGTTTCTTTCTTTGTTTAATGAGAAGGAAATGTTCTGCAAAGACTGTTATCGAAAAAGGGAGTTTAGGCCTTGGAGGGAAGTTAATGTAAATTGAGATAGCAAGAGCATTTGTGTGTGGTGTGTGTACATGTGTATCGCATTCTTTTCCATCCTTTGTTGGAGCTCCTATTAATTGAACGCAAGCACAAGGAAAGAGAACACAGTGATGCGTCAAGGTGGAGAGGTTTGAAGGGGACAAACAGAAAAGCATAAGTAGTGAGTAAACAAACATAAGTTGACTCCTACCCTCCTGGAGCTTATAGGCTAAAAGGGAAACGGAGTTAGATATACACTGATACTTAATTGCAAACTGTGAATACTCTGATAAAGAATACTTTGTATTACCTTGTCTGTTTTAAAAGCAGTGGAGGCTCATATCGATTTTAAGTCAAATGCCAGTAACACACGATGTTTAACCGTGCCTCGGGGTCTTAGTTCTCCGACCATGGGTTGAACCTGTGCCCTCTGCAGTGAGGGCATGGAGTTCTAACCACTGGACCACCAGGGAAGTCCCTTAACTGTGTCTTATTTTGTGAATTTTAATGTGTAGAAGTTTGTAGTGGGAAACCAGTCTAGCAACACAGTTTAAGTGTAAGGCTAAACCCTAGTGGGTACTAGACTGAGTTTGTCAACTTTAATAATAAGCAGTTATTTTATCAGCTAACGTGAATTTATTTGAGAGGAGCCAGAAGAATTGCAATTTGGCAAATACAGACTATGGCAGGCCATAGGCAAATCCAGAGAACCAGGAAGGGGAGCTTGCTTTTATAGGGCATGTGGGTAGGGACCTAGGGAGGGGCAATAACAAGCAGAGTCCTTTTCAGGAAGAGGCTTCTCATTGGTTGGGTGACTACAGCTTCTGACTGGCTGGGCTGCCCTTGGGAAGAGAGACATTTTCTTCCTGCTGGATAGCAAAGTAGGCATCGCCTTCCTGTCCAGGTGTAGGGCTGTGTCTCTTCCTGTTTGAAGTAATTGGGTTTGCAGTGAAGCTGGCCTGTTGGACAGCAGAACTTTCCTTATTGTATTGTTCCCTCTGGTTTTCCAGGGGAGGCTTCACCAGATGTGTGGTATTGTAAGAAGCAGTAATGCCTTCTGTTTTTATGTTTTTTGGTGGTTTTCTTCTTTTTTTTTCTGGTTGCACCACTCAGCTTGTGAGATCTTAGTTCCCCAACCAGGGATCGAACCCAGGCCCTCAGCAGTGAAAGCATGAAGTCCTAACCACTGGACCACCGGGGAATTCCCAATCTGATATATCTTTTAAAGCTTAAGATTTTATTTGTGAAATTTGGGGATTTGTTTAAAGAAATTTATTGTGAGTTTAAATAGAAAACTGTAAATGAAATAATAGAGAAATTATATTTCACATGTTTTAATCTACTATAATTAGATTGGTTAAGCAAGGATGGCTTAGTATTTTGAAATGTATTAATATGCCCAGAAGTCAAAATACACATGATCTTCTGTAATAGATATCAGAATAACATTTAATAACACAACACTCATTCCTGAAAACCTAAAATGGACTTTCCTCATCATGTTAAGGAAGAATTTTCTATCTTAAACCAACAGCAGACATTTCTAGAGACATTCAAAATAAAACAACAAAAGAATATAAAAACAAACAAAAAACCCAATATGGTACTGGCATACAAACAGACACAAAGATCAACGGAACAGAATCGAGAGTCCATAAATAAACCCGATTAATTTATAACAGAGGAGCCAAGAATATACAATAAAGGAAGGACAGTCTCTTCAACATACGGTATTGGGAAAACTACACTGTCCCATGCAAAATAATGAAATTGGACAACTATCTTACACCATACACAAAAAACTAGCTCAAAGACATGAATATAAGACCAGAATCTATAAAACTCCTAGAAGAAAATATAGGCAGTAAGCTCCTTGACATGGGTTTTGGCAATGATTTTTAAAAATCTGACACCAAAAGCAACAAAAGCAAAAATCAAAAACTGGGACTACATTAAACTAAAATGCTTCTGTACGGCAAAGGAAACCATCAACAAAATGAAAAGGCAACCTAATGAATGGGAGAAAATATTTGCAAATCATATATCTGATAAGGGGTAATATCCAAAATATGCAAAATGTACAAAACATACAACTCAATAAGAAAAGGAAAAAAACAATCTGAATAAAGATTGTATAGTAGGAACTTACCTGGTGCCACAGCGGTTAAGAATCCGCCTGCCAATGCAGGGGCCACAATTTCGAGCCCTGGTCCAGGGAGATCCCATATGCCATGGGGCAACTAAGCCCATGCACCACAACTACTGAGCCTGAGCTCTAAAGCCCGCAAGTCACAACTACTGAGGCCATGTGCCACAACTACTGAAGTCTGCACACCTAGAACCCGTGTTCCACAACAAAAGAAGCCACCACAGTTAGAAGCCCGTGCACTGCAACAAAGAGTAGCCCCTGCTCACCGCAATGAAGAACCACCGCAGCCATAAATAAATAAACAAATAAATAAATAAAGATTAAAAAAAGATTGTATAGTAGATGTGAATAGACATTTTTCCAAAGAAAACATAGATGGCCAACAGGTACATTAAAAAAAGAAGTGTTCAACATCGTTAATCACAAGGAAAATGCAAATCAAACCACAATAAGATATCACTCCATACCTGTTAGAATGGTTATTATCAAAAAGACAAGAAATAACCAGTATTGGCAGGGATGTGGAGAAAAGGGAACCCTTGTGCATTGCTGGTGGGAATGTAAACTGGTACAACCACTATGAAAAAAGTATGGAGGTTCCCCCCCAAATTAAAAATAGAACATATGATTCAGCTATTACACTTCTGGGTATTCATCTAAAGAAAATGAAAATACCAATATGAAAAGATATATGCACTCCCACGTGTGCTGCAACATTATTGACAATAACCAAGATAAGAAAACAACCTAAGTGTCTATCAATGGATGAATGGATAAAAATGTGATACACACACACACACACACACACACACAGAACATACACACTGAAAATATTTTTCAGCCATAAAAAAGAATTACATCTTGCCATTTGTAACAACATGGATGGAATTTGAGGACACTATGCTAAGTAAAGTAAATCAGAACAAAAAAGACAAATACCATATGACCATTCTTATATGTGGAAGCAAGAAAAGAAAGAAAGGAAGGAGGGAAGGAAGGAAGGAAGCAAGGAAGGAAGGAAGGAAGGGAGGAAGGAAGGAAGGAAGGAAGGAAGGAAGGAAGGAAGGAAGGAGGGACGGAAGGAAGGAGGGACGGAAGAGAGGGAGAAAGAAAGGAAGGAGGGATGGAAGCGAGGGAGAAAGGAAGGAAGGAAGGGAGAAAGGAAGGAGGGAGGGAAGGAAGGAAAGGGAGGGAGGGAGGAAGAAAAACACCAAGCTCATAGATACAGAGAACAACTTGATGGCAGAGAGTGGGGCATAGCAGAAATGGGTGAACCTGTTTTTTTAGTTTAAATAAATTGACTTTTCAAACAATGAAAAATGGGGAATTCATCACCATCAGGCCTGCCTTGAAAGAAATCAGAAAGTATTTTCTTCACATAGAAGGAAAATTATATACACCACAAATTTGGATATACGTAAGAAATGAAGAGCATCAGAGAAGGAATAAAGGTAAAGTAAAATTTTGACTTTTCTTACTATTAATTGATATAAAAGATAACTGTTTAAAGTAGTAATGGTAATTATGTATTGGGTTATTACAGCATAGTGATAAGTGGAATGAATGACAACCATGTCATAAGAAACAGGAGAGTGGAATTAGGAATGCTCTATTATAAGGTACCTGCACTACATTTGAGACAGAACAGTGTCATTTGAAAGTGATCTAACATTGGTTAAAATTAAATATTGATATTTTTAAAATCTAGGGAAACCATTAAAAACAAAGTATGATTGATATGCTCAAAAAGGAGATAAAATATGATCATATAAAAAGCTCCTATAGGGCTTCCCTGGTGGCGCAGTGGTTGAGAGTCCGCCTGCCGATGCAGGGGACACGGGTTCGTGCCGCAGTCCGGGAAGCTCCCACATGTCGCGGAGCGGTTGGGCCCGTGAGCCATGGCTGCTGGGCCTGCGCGTCCAGAGCCTGTGCTCCGCAATGGGAGAGGCCACAGCAGTGAGAGGCCAGTGTACCACAAAACAAAAACAAACAAACAAACAAAACAAACCTCCTATAAAACCAAAGGAGACAGGACAAAAAGCTTCTGACAATGAATACAAAACAATTACAAACACGACTGCTATTAATTCAAATGCTATATTAATAGTCATTTTAAATATGATTGGTAAAAATACTCTAAAAGACAAGGACTGTCAGAGTAGTTTTTTTTAAAGACACAAATCTATGTTATTTGTAAGAAACCCACTTTAAATATAGACAGTTTAATATCAAAAGGAAAGAGAAAGATATACTATTGTTAATGGTAATAAGAAGAAAGCTGGGGTAGCTATATAAATTTCACACAAAGTAGATGTAACAATTCTAACCATGTGTGCACTTAAAAATAGAGCATCAGGGGCTTCCCTGGTGGCGCAGTGGTTAAGAGTCGGCCTGCTGATGCAGGGGACACGGGTTCGTGCCCCGGTCCGGGAGAATCCCATATGCCGCGGAGCGGCTGGGCCCGTGAGCCATGGCCACTGGGCCTGCGCGTCTAGAGCCTGTGCTCCGCAACGGGAGAGGCCACAACAGTGAGAGGCCTGCGTACCGCCAAAAAAAAAAAAAAAAAAAAAAAACATAGAGCATCAAAATATATGAAACAAAAACTGACAGAACTGAAAGAAGAAATAGACATACTTAGTATTACAGTTGCAGACTTCAAAATCTCCTGTCAGTAACTGAGAGATTAAATAGGGAGAAAATCAATGAGGATATAGTTGACCTGAACAACACTATCAACCAACGGGGACTAAATGAAAATTTTAGAATACTCCTTTCAAAAAAGGCAATCTGACTTATTGTGGTGACCATTCTGCTCTATATACAAATATCAAATCATTATGTTGGACACCTGAAACAAACAATGTCATATGTCAGTTATATCACAAGGTAAATAAATAAAGAGTAAGCAAACTAAAAAAGAAAAAAGCTGAATGAAGATTCTTCTCAAGTTTACATGTAACAATCACAAAGACAGACTACATTCTAGGCCAGAGAACGCACTTTACCAAGTTTAAAAAATAGAAATTATACAAATGATGTTCTCAGATCACAGTGGAATTAAACTAGAAATCCATAATGGAAAGTAACTGGAAAATCCCCCAAATATTTGGAAATTAAAGAACACACCTCAAAATAACGTATGGATCAAAGAAGTCTTGAAAGTAATTTAAGTATCTTGAACTAAATAGAAATTAAATGCAAATTACCAAATTTGTGGGATTAGCAAAAGCAGTGCTTAGAAGAAAATGTACAGCATTAAATGCATATGTTTAAAAAGAAGAACAACCTAAAATCAATAACCTAAACTTCCACCTTGGGAAACTAGAGAAAGAAAAGCAATCTGAACATAAAGCAAACTGAATAAAAGTAGTAATGAAAATTAGAGCATAAAGCAATGAAACTGAAAAAGGGAAAACAATAGATACACTCAATAAAACTAAAACCTGGTTCATTGAAATGATCAATAAAATTGATAAAATTCTAGCTAGGCTAACAGGCAAAGAAAGAGAATAGGTAAATTAGAATTGAAAGAGGGGCCATGACTACTGATCCCATGGACATTAGAAGGATAACAGAGAAAAGTATGAAAAAAACTCAATGCCCACAAATTTGATAATTTAGATGAAATGGATCAATTTCTTGAGAGATGCAAACTTCCAAAACATACAAGGAGAAAGAGATAATCTGAATATCCCTATACCTATTAAAGAAATTGAATCAATAATTCATAACCTTCAAAAAAATAAAGGACCAGGCCCAAACGTATTCACTGGTGAATTCTACCAAATATTTATGTAAGAAATTATACCACTTCTCCATGATATTTTCAGGAAAAACAGAAGCAGAAGAAACAGTTCTTAACCTATTCTATGAGGCTAGTGTTTCCCTAATACCAAAACCAGACAAGAACATCTGACAAGAAAGGAAAAATACAAACCAATACCTCTCATGAACATGGACACAAAAATTCTCACAAAATATTAGCAAATAGAATCCAACAATGTATAAAAAGAATTATAGACCATGGCCAAGTGTGGTTTATTCTTGGTATGCAAGGCTAGCTCAATTAAGTCAATCAATGTAACCCACCACATCAACAGACTAAACAAGAAAAATTATATGATGTCAATTGACACAGAAAAAACATGTGACAAAATCCAATACCCATTCACAATAAAAATTCTCAGCAAACTAGGAATACAGAGGAACTTCCTCAACTTGATAGAGAACATCTAAAAAAATTGAACAGCTGACATCAAACCTAAAGGTAAGATGGCCTCCTCTCACCACTCCTATTCAGCACTGTACTAGAAGCCCTATCTAACTCAATAAAGCATAAGATATACGCAGATTGGGAAGGAATAAATAAAATGATCTCTGGTCACAGATAACATAATTGTTTATACAAAAAATCCAAAGAATCAACAATGAAAAAAAAAATCTCCTGGAATTAATAAGTGATTACAACGAGGGTTCAGGATACAAGGTTAATATACAAAATTCAGTGGCTTTCCTATATACCTGCAACAATTAATTGGAATTTGAAATAAAAACACAGTACCATTTATAGTAGTCCCCCAAATGAAATATTTAGGTACGAATCTAACAAAATACATACAAGATCGATAAGCAGGAAACTGTAAAACTCTGAAGAGATAAAATAATCTAAACAAATAGATGATTTTGTTTTCAGATCGAAAGAAACAGTATTTAAACATGTCTGTTTTTCCCAACTTGATTTATAAATTCAACTTTATCCCCATTAGGAGGCTCATTTGTAGACATCAACAAATTAATTCTAAAGTACACTTGGAATGTCGAGGACTTAGAATAGCCAACGTAATACTTAAGAAGAATGAAGCTGGAAGACTCACAATACTTGATTTCAAGATTATTACAAGTTTGTAAGTCAGTCATCAATACAGTGTTGTATTGGTGAAAGAATATATATACAGACACTTACAATAGAATAAAGAGTCCATAAACAGACCCACACACAGCTGAATTTTGAAAAATGATCAAAGGCATAATCTTTTCAACAAAAATACTACAACAACTGAATGTCCATATGCAAAAAAACAAAAAAAAAGAATCTTATAACTTACATATAATTAACTCAAAATGGATCATATAACTAAAGTAAAATGCCAAACTGTAAAACCTCTGGAAGAGAACATGGCAGAAAATCTACATGACATTAGAGTCGGTAATAAATGTTTAACTATAACACCAATGGCATTTGTAAAAGAAAAAAAATTAATGGATACCAGATATTGGAAGCCAGGCTTCTCACTATTGCAGTAGGAAGTTACAGATAAGCAAGGGGACTAGGCTAGAATGATCCATGTGATGATGGATTAGAGACATCAGTATGAACTCAGGTTTAACTTAATACAGACACAGATGGCTGCATACAGAAATATTTTTAGATATGTGTACAAACATAGCTTAGTACACATACACACATATTTCCTTGCTCTGTCAGCTGAGAAGTAAGAATACCCAGCAACAATGAGCACACCTAGCAGGCATTTCTTAGTTTCTAAATACCAGTCTCCAGTAAAAGGAACCAGGGCTCCTTGGGGAAATGGCTGATTCTAGGACTTACCCTGGAGCATTTTGTAGCACCAAAAAGTAATGAAATGCTTTAAAAAAAAAAATTGCACATACAACAATATGATGGAGGTATCCCAAGAGCTAACTGAAAGCATTCCCCATGGCCAAAGCTGGAACAATTCAGAAAAAAATATTAGTATTGGATTATAACCCAAAATATAAAATAAATATCTATGTATCCATACTGATATAAGTGATTAAATAAGTAAATAAGAGATAATAGACAAATCACCAGTGGAGAAGAGTCCAAAATAAATTATGTACCTATTTCACATTTAAGGAGGTACAACATTCCCATTCCTAAAGCGTGGCCTGTGCATAGTGCCTTCCCTCCAGAGTATAGTACAGAAAGGGGAAAAGAAGAGAGTTAACTTTACAGTGGAAAAACTAGATCAACCCTATTTGAAGCCAGGTGCTCAAGGTTAACCTCAACAGTGATAAGTCATAATGACAGTATGTATTCTTGATATGATGTGATGAGAATGGCATTCTACTTCCGGGTGACCTTCTTCCCCAAAACACATGACTCCAGCCTAATCCTGAGAAAAACATCAGACAAATCCCAACTGAAGGACCTCCTACAGAATACCAGTACTTCTAAAAACTGTGAAGGGCATCAAACACAAGGAAAGTCAGAGAAACTGTCACAGCCAAGAGAAGCCTAAAGAATTATGTCTAATAGATAGCATGCAAAACCCTAGATGGGATTCTAGAACAAAAAATGGACGTTAGGAAAAAACGGAGGAAATCTGAATAAAGTATGGGCTTTAGTTTACTTAATAATAATGTATCAATATTGATTCATTAACTGTAGCAAATGTATCATACTAATGTATGATGTTAGTAGTAGAGAAGACTTGGTACCAGATAAATGGAAAGTCTCTGCACTATCTGAAATAATTCTGTAAATCTAAAATTATTCCAAAATTAAATGTTTATTTTAAAAAATGTAAAAATACATAAATTTTCTTTCAATAATACAAGTGTGGTTTTTTTGTTGGTTGGTTGGTTGGTTTGCTTTTGGTTTTTTTTGTTGTTGTTGTTTTTTGCGGTACGTGGGCCTCTCACTGTCGTGGCCTCTCCCGTTGCCGAGCACAGGCTCCGGACGCGCAGGCTCAGCGGCCATGGCTCACGGGCCCAGCCGCTCCGCGGCATGTGGGATCTTCCCGGACCGGGGCACGAACCCGTGTCCCCTGCAACGGCAGGCGGACTCTCAACCACTGCGCCACCAGGGAAGCCCCTGTTTTTGTTTTTAACATTAGGTCCTTGTTGGTTATCTATTTTAAATATAGCTGTGTGTGTGTGTGTTGCTTTTAAAAAGACTGGTAACACCCAGTCTAGGTGAAGAACACCTTGCTGGTGGAAATGTAAAATGATACAATCACTTGACACAGTGATTCTATGTTTGCGTCTTTTTCCAGGAATGATGAAAACATATGACTACAAAAGGGCTTGTACAAGAATGTTCACAGCAGCTCTATTCATGGTAGCCAGAAGTTGAAAACAGTCAAATATCCATCAACAGGAGCATGAATAAACAGGTTGTGGTATCTTCATACAGCAGGAGGTATTTAGCATTAAAAGGGAGGGAACTATTTATATCCTCAACCACAGGGATGACTCTCAAGACACACATTGAGCAAAAGACGCAAGACACAAAAGAGGACGCAGTGTAGGATGCCATTTACGTGGAGTTCCAGAACACGCAAAAGAAGTCTATAGTGAAATGATTCAGGAAAGTTTTGTCTCCAAGTGAGAAGGAGTTGACTGGAAAAGGCCCAAGGGGAATTTCCTGGGTGATGGAAATGCTCTGTATCTTAATAGGGTTACAGGCTACCTGAGTACATACATTTGTCAAAATTCATTGACTTGAACACCTAAGATTTGTATATTTCACTGTATGTAAATTTTACCTTTGGAAGGAACTGTCAACAAAGAAAAAGCAATGTCAATATACCCATTTTGGTTCAGTCCTTTCAATAATTACCCTCAAACTACGTTTTGATTATCTCACTAATGTCATTTGCTTCCAAATATGTTGCAGGTCAAAAGAATAATTTAAAATTCAATAATTAGCATTTTTGAGTGTTTACTCTGAGTCACCACTATAGCAAAACACCTAAGAAATAAAATTTATGACCCCACTTTACAGATAAGTAAATTAGGGCTCAGTAAGAAAAGTGACTTAGTCAGCAAGGAGAGAGTTAAATTCCCCCTTGACTACCAGTATCTTCGGAGCTTGCTCTTAACCAGGTAGGGGTAGAGAAACAGAAGCCGGGGACAGTAATGTAATTGAACAGTGAATTCAGCTCTTAGTTTTCAGGAATCCAGGGCAAAAGGGACATGAAGGTTAGATGTGTTGTTTTAATGACTGATATCAGGAATTATACCAGCTCAACAGAAGAAGGCGGCATTTTCCTGACACTAAAACCAAAGAAGAATGTAGAACTTGGCCCTTGTGTAAGAGCCATGGAAGAATACCATGCAAAATGTATTAAGTAAATGGCAGTTGTACAGCACATGCACATGAGTTCTTAACCTGACACTTTCTCATCCTGATGTTTCATAAAAACTGAGAATCTGCTACAGGTGCCTCACTAACAACCTTAACTTTGATGTGGGCTTCCTAGGAGCTCAGTTCCAACATGTGGATTTCACTTATTGTAGCCTGCAGGGGTCAGCCTATTAGCAGCCATGCTACTGAACTATCTGTTGCCAGTTCAATCTGATCTGCTACTTAGGAAAATAAACATCTTGGTTTATCCATGACATGTGTTCTCAAGAAGTGCTTTGCTTAGCACCCAGCTGTATATCTGAATAAAATAGAGAAGAGAAATTTCCATAGACAAATGTTTTGGCTAACTGTCTCTTTTGGCATTTCAACTGAAACCTTCTCTTGAAAAAATATAGCTGCCATTTGAACCAAGATTTCTTTAGTTTATTCCATTTCCAATTAGTGGCTCAGTTTTGCATTGGCATTTCTGTTTTAGCAGCTGCAGTGGAATCACTGGGCCAAATGCTGCCTCTCTCTTTTGCCTACATGCCATTTTTACTGAGGTACACAGGCAGAGCACAAGTACCAGGGGGCAAATCTACCCCCAAATAGCTCCTGTCCTATTCACTAATGCCTCAGTGAGACAATGACAACAGGAGGAATCTGAAGAACATAGATAACCCTGCTTATGGCTCAAGTGGAAGGTGTCACCTACAAGCAAAAGTATTTTTTAAAGCGATCACACATTTGCAATTAGAGGAGAAAAATATTCTTTCTCCACTCCCAGCATTGGGAAGTCACATTCCATAACAGTCACATTATAAGTAAATTTGAAGACTCCCTTTTAGAACCTAATGTTGAATCTATTTAGTAAGCATCTCTGAACTAGCGACTCAGCACTGTGCTGGTCCTGCAGGTATAAATCAAAAGCAGAAGTTATTCTTTCTCCTTCTGCAGTGATGCTAGAAATACTGGCAATGACTAGATTTTGACAAAGAAATGGAGTCAAAGCCTAAAGGGTAATGGGCATGGCTCTAGCCCAAGGGCATAAGGTTTTATTCTGTCCCTCAAATGCCTTTCTCTATCATTTGAGAGTTTGAGGTTCATTTCAGAGGGTTCCGTTAATGATTCCAGAATCTCTCTCCTCTAATCTTGGGTGAGGGTGGGTGCTTGTCCCTTCCGCCCTTAGGATGTGACAGTACATAAACACCTCCAGTGTGTAACTTCAGCTCTCCACTGCCCTATCTGCTATGGTAAGCCACTAGCCATATGTAGCTAAATTAAAATTTAAACATTTTAAGTTTCAGTTCCTTAATCGTACTAGCCGCATTTCAAATTCTTTGATGGCAGGGGATAGAACATTTCCACCATCACTGGAAATTTTATTGGACAACTCTACTCCACCTAAGAGAAAAGGCTCCTGAAGACCTACAGCAGACAATTCTGGTGTTGTTGAATTCAAGATTCTCTCATTCTAGAAGACCTAGACAGAATGGCCATCATTAAAAAGTCTACAAGTAACGAATGCTGGAGAGGGTGTGGAGAAAAAGGAACCCTCCTACACTGTTGGTGGGAATGTAAGTTGTTGCAGCCACTGTGGAACAGTGTGGAGGTTCCTCAGAAAACTAAAAATAGAATTACCATATGATCCAGCAATCCCACCCCTGGGCATATATCCAGACAAAAATTATAATTCAAAAAGATACGTACAGCCCTATGTTCACAGCAGCACTATTCACAATAGCCAAGACATGGAAACAAACTAAATGTCCATCAACAGATGAATGGATAAAGAAGATGTGGTGTATATATATAATGGAATACTACTCAGTCATAAAAAGAATAAAATTTTCCATTTGTAGCAACATGGATGCAACTAGATATTATCATGCTAAATGAAGTCAGAAAGAGAAAGACAAATACCATATTATATCACTTATGTGTGCAATTTAAAATATGACACAAATGAGCCTATCTACGAAACAGAAACAGAATCACAGACATAGAGAATAGCCTGGTGGATGCCAAGGGGGAGGGGGGTGGGAGACGGATGAATTGGGAGTTTGGGATAAGCAGATGCAACCTGTATATATAGAATGGATAAACAACAAGGACCTGCTCTATAGCACAGGGAGCTATATTCAATATCCTGTGATAAACCATAGTGGAAATGAATATGAAAAAGAGTGTATATATATAGATGTATAACTGAGTCACTGCTGTACAGCAATAACTAACACAACATTGTAAATCAACTATACTTCAATTTAAAAAAATAAAAAAGAAGAAGATCTTGATACATGATAGAGATTTTTGGTCTGACTGCAAAATCACTGATGCTCAGTTGGGGTAGGTACCCCAACAGTATCAACATGATCGTATGTACCATCATGTTTAAAAGAAGAATGCTGAAAACTTGAATCTTTACCTCAGGAAGCTTACAGCTCAAGACACTTCTCTGCCTCTTGCCTTTCTTCTCCACACTCTTTGTCCATGTATCTCTCTTTCCCACCCTCCCTCTTTCTCCAATTACCTTTTTCCCTTGCCTCTTCATCAGTGAAAGAACTCCACGCTCATTTATACCCCCCGTAAGTAAATGATTCAACCTGAAAAGACTTGTTGCTAGGTTTGAAGACAAAAGTTCGGACACAGTAAGTCCGCTCCTGAATGACTTCTTTGCATATTGTTATAAAAATGTTTCTATTTCCTTTCTGGGAACTAATGGCATCCACCAAGATCCAGTGAAATCTTTGAGTCTGCTGCAACATCTTGCCAGGTTGATGAACTGGTAACTGTCCAAGCTTTTCAAAACGCTATTGTGATGTCAAGACAGCTGCAAGACTGTTTCTGGAAAGCCTAATTACAGTGGCTGGGGGATGAGCTTGAAAGGATAAAATGCTGTTCCTGAGTAAGATAAGCAAGTGGAACTTTACAAATGTACACTCCTGTCCTCCCCGTCTCCTCTGTTGCCAACAGGCAGCCAAAAAGCCAGCAGCGTTCTTTCAAAGGCTGTCTTTCCATGAGGACTTCAGTGGCATTGGCACCGAAAGGTGAGACAGAAGGGCGTGCAAAATGGGGCTGAAGCCATGTTGGAACCACGTTTATTATACTGAGAACATACTTGTTGCTATGCTAATGGGACAGGATTATATTTCTCTACTTAAAATTTTCCAGCACAAATGAGGCCGTGTAGTGGGGCTGTTACATCATGCAGCTTTCTGAAAGGGCTGGCGGCTTCTCTCCATTTACACCTCCTCCTCTTGCACATGGCCCCTTTCCTGGTGAGAAGATGCTTCTGCTTTTTACAAAGTGGTTTCATTTGCTTGGAAAACATTATGAGACTCGATCAGGATGTATAATAGCCAGATTTCTCAGGACTTCTTAAAGATAAAGATGTCTTGGCCATATTCCAAACACGTCCATCCATCCCTCTACCTCTTACTACCCCATAGCTACTCCACCAACACCAGAAAAGGAAAGGAAAAAAAAAAAACTGCACTGTTCAACTGAAAAGAAGCATCAGAGTTGAAAGGTCTGGTTTAGGCCTTTTTTCCCCTCCAAAGTTAAGCTGCGTTCCACTGTGTGGAGAAAGTGACAGCAAAGGAAGATAAAGCTGGAGAAAATAGAGAAAGAGGAGTCTTGTTTTGGGGAAGTTAATCATTTACTGAAGATAAAGTTTAAAATAAATGATGAACATTAATTGCTTGATACAAAGAACTCAAAATCAACACATATACCTTTGTGCCTCTAAAATCCATCCACTTTTCTTAAGGATTACCACTATCCTAACCTAAGCTAGCATCTGCTCACAACTGGATTCTAGAGTTTTCTTCACAGTGGGTTAACTGGTCCTGGACTGGTCCAACTCTGCTTCAATTAATGAATTCATCTTCCTCTCTGCAGGCAAAGTCACATTTTAAATTTTGCTTAAATCTCTTCAATAGTCTATATTGCTTTTAAGATAAAAATCTTCCTTGACACAATTTATAGGTTCTATAAATTCCAGCCCCTCCCTACCTTTCTGAGAAGGTCAGCATACCACCATCCCGGGCTTTCTCAGCTCTGGTCTCTCAGTCTCTCTTAAACATCATACTCCATCCAGTTTCAAGATATTTGTACGTGCCTGTCTCCTCTGCCTGGAAGCCCTTTTCTTTCTCTCTTCACCAGTTCAACTCTAATTCAGTATTTATATCTCAGTACAATCGATATTTCACCAGAGAGGCTTCCCTAACCTACCTAGGCAAAAACCCTCTTGTATATTCTGTTTTATTTGTATCCTGACCTCACCTTCCTAATTGTTATCAAGATTTTGTTTTCATATTCATTGTGTGAATATTCAATCAATGCTTTTTCCCCCAGTAGCTTCATAAGGTCAAAGAATATGTCTTTCTTGTTTACAATTATATTCTTAGGGTCCACCCAGCACCTGGCACTTTGCAGCACCTCGGAAACACTTGAGGAAGTGTGAAAGATAAGGAAAGAAGGGAGGGAGGGAGGGACGTGCCCAGACATAACACAATCTATTCCCTGAATGCATAAGACCCAGCCCATGACTCTATAATAAGTCCTCCATAAATAACTGTTGCTTTATTGAAAGCAGTCAGCAAAGATTAATTGTCAGAGTCAAGGGGTGAGCAGAGTAGGAAAAGCTTTCTTGGGTACAGCAAAGGGCACGTCTAGGAGGACTGAAGGATATCTGAGAAATTTATTCGTGGCTGGATGTGGCTTTCCTTCATCTGGTGGATTTTAGTGAGACAAGCCAGACTCAATGTGTTCTAAGACACACGGCAGTAAGACCTTTCCTTTGAGGAAACAGACCCTGCTGAACTTGCTTTCATCAGACATGAGAAGTAAAAGGATGGACTACACAGCCTCCACCGAGCTCCCAGGGCTCCAAATAAATGATGCAAATGCTACCAGTGAACTTACCGAAGGACCAGTTGGAGAATGTGAAAAAATACACCTTCCCAAAATTAGACAAAACATGATACTGACTCTACTGCTATTTTCCCAAATAGAGGAAAATTTAGCTCACCAAATAAGGTAACTGGTATATGAAAGAGCCCGACACTTTGGTATATTATTATATAGTATTTATTTCATCAGTGTTCAATCTAGTGCATGTTATGCAGTGGTATTTGCTGAACTGAAACGATGGCAGCTTCCAGAACATTAGTGTAAGGTGAGCCTGGATCTCCATTTGAAACAGTGTCCACTTTGCAGCACTCAAAGTGCTGTATTTTGGGATGCATGCTCCAGTGTATAGTCCCTTGGAGGCTGTAGTGACTCTGGGATCCTAATAAGATGGATGTTACCTTGCTCTGGCTAGATACTGTCCTGAATGTTACATTTTTGCATTGTCAAGTTGTTTCTAAAGTGTATGAGCTCTCCAAAGATCAATAAAGTCTTAACTCACAATACTAAATCTATTATTAATCTTCCTTATTGCAGTCCATGGCTAAGGCAAACCAAAAAAAATGGAAATTTTTATTTAACAAAATTAGTGGCTGTAGGTTCCATTTAAATTTTAGCATTGTGATAAACCACAAACATGGATTTAATGAATTATTTGGTAAGCAAACCTGTCTAAGTTACAAAGGACTCGTGTATTATATTCTCAAATTTTATTTAGCAATTTTATAAAAACATGTGAGAAAAATAAAGAGATGTTCAAATTTATTTACATCATTCTTAAGTGGTTAATTATAGTATAAACACCATGATTTCGTACACCGAAATAGAATAAAAGTCCTTAGAGACATGTTTAATCATTTGGATCTACTAGCACAGTGTCTATTCATTCATTTTTAGTCCATTAGAGTGTAAATTAGATTTGATTTGCTTGCTGTGATTGGCTTAATTGCCCCAGTTACAGCTGAAGTACAAATAAAATTGTAATAAATTGAACAGATGTTTAACCTACTCTACCAAGATCTTTAATAGTCAATTCCAATTGCAATTTACATTCAGCAATTTAACAAGACCCTTAGGAAACGTATTTGATTATTAAAACAAGCTGTTTGTTTCTGTGTGTAATGGAAACAAGACCACTGTGTCACGTGCTTAGGTCTGGGGCGATTTTTTGTGTATTTAACCTTGCTTCTCTCTTTTTAGGGAAACACACACACACACATAGACACACACTGAATGCATGGCTAAAGAAGTTAGTTGGCCAGCTTAAAAAAATGGACATCATATTCAAAATGAGGATAGAAGGGAAATTTCCCAGAATTATGAAATATTTTATAAATAAACAAACAAATCCTATTACATTTTCCACAAGCATCTTCACCAAGAGCCTTTTTTATAGCCAATGGAAACTCTCATCTTAATTAAATCAATTAGAGAACAACCAGTTCCATCATTCAGATTCTAAATGTCTTTTACCCACAGCCCATTTGGAAATAAAAAATATTCTTACAAAGCATGCATGACATTGCACTGTCTTCTAGAATCTTTTCACTTTAATGTGGCTGTTAAGATACTGCATAACTTTTGTGTGATTTGTTTCTAAGAATGCTTGGCAGAAACTGGCACATTACAGCACTTATATTTCCTCAGGAAGGAATTTAAGATGGATTTTATGTCTAGTTCCATAAATTTATAATGTGAACCTCCAGATTCCCAGTTATAATATACTGAGACATGTTTAGGTAACAGGAAAGTTAGCTTACTAAAAAGATAAGCTTGTACTATGGCTGTAGAATCACAGAATTGAAAACCAGATAAACATTAAGAATCAGCTAGGGCTTCCCTGGTGGCATGGTGGTTGAGAATTCGCCTGCCAATGCAGGAGACACAGGTTCGAGCCCTGGTCCGGGGAGATCCCACATGCCGCCAAGCAACTAAGCCCGCGAGCTACAACTACTGAAACTGTGTGCCACAACTACTGAGCCCATGTGCCACAGCTACTGAAGCCTGCACACCTGGAGCCCGTGCTCCGCAACAAGAGAAGCCACCACAATGAGAAGCCCACACACCACAACCAAGAGTAGCCCCGCTCGCCACAACTAGAGAAAGCCCGTGCGCAGCAACGAAGACCCAATACAGCCAAAAATAAATAAATATATTTAAAAAAAAAAAAAGAATCAGCTAATCCTGGAGCCAAAATTCAAATGCCTACAAGGAATCAGGGACATAGCCTAAATAAGTGGGGACCATGATGAATTGGAGAGCACCCCTCTGCTTTAAATGGAGAGACCCACTTAGCTCCAGGCAATCATTGCCATTATAGAATGTAGGCCAGGAATGAGAGATTCTGAGTTTTCCTGAAAAGCTCAGAATCCAGATTTTTGTATAAAAGCAAACAAACAAAAACTCTCTCGATTTAAAAAATGTTTGCACCTACTTCAAAAAAATTAATATTTTTCATATTAAACAGCAAAAACAAATGAAGCAAGTACATCTCCAGTTTATAAATTGCTGTTTACTCACTGATCTATCCAATCCCAACATTTGACAGTTGACAAGACTAAGTCGCCAATAATTCAAGTGACCATTATACCTTAGTGGTAAAACCATAAACTAAAACCCCTATCTCCAGAAAGTGAAAATCACTCACTTTGGGTTCAAGTCCCAATTATGGCCCAATGTAAGTGCACAACCTTACGCAAATTAATTTCTCTAATCCTCTGTTTCCCAATTAGTAAAACATAAATAGTAATAGCATCTATATCATAAGCTTGTTGAGGGGATAATGTGTGGTAATCTGTAAACAGTCCTTAGCAGAATGCCTAGTACCTGATAAATGTTCAATAAATAGTACTTATGATCATTTTCATCAGCCTTATCATTTAGATCTTTCTGAACAAAAAGGAAATAATCTTAGTAATAAATCCTAACCTTACTGATAGGACATTTTATTAAAAATATATTTCAGACCAGAAACCATAAAACTTTTAAAAGAAAACAGGAGAAAAAAGCCCCTTGACATGGGTCTTGACAATGATTTTTTGGATATTACACCCAAAGCACAAGCAACAAAATAAAAAATAAACAAGTGGGACTATATCAAACTCAAACACTTCTGCACAGCAAAGGAGATCATCAACAAAATGAAAAGGCAAGCTACTGAACAGAAGAAAATAATTGCAAATCTGACAAAGGGTTAATATCCAAAATATATAAAGATCTCATACAGCTCAATAACAAAAAAAATTAAATTAAACTTGAGCAGAGGACCTGAATAGACATTTTTCCAAAGAAGATATATGAATGGTAAAATGGTGCTCAATGTCAATAACTATAAAGGAAATGCAAATCAAAACAAAAATGAGATATCACTTCATGCCTGTTAGAATGGCTATTATTAAAAAGACGCAATTAAAAAAATGTCAGCAAGGATGTGAAGAAAAGGCAACACTTGTATACTGTTGGTGGGAATGTAAATTGGTGCAGCCACTATGGAAAACAGTATGGAGGTTCATCAAAAAATGAAAAATAGACCTACCATATGATCCAGCAATTGCACCTTTGGGAATATATCTGAAGGAAATGAAAACACTATGTCAAAGAGATATGTGCACCCCCTTGTTCAGAGCAGCATTATTCACAATAGCCAAGCTATGGAAGCACCCTTAGTGTTCATCAACAGATGAAGGGATAAAGAAGATGTAGTTTATATACACACAATAGAAGACTGTTCAGCTACTTAAAAAAAGAAGGAAATCTTGCCATTTGCGACAACATGGATGGACCTTGAGGGCATTATGGTATCATTTGTGGTTACCAGAGGTAGGGGGTAAGGCTGGGAAAGGGAAATAGATGAAGGTGGTCAAAAGGTACAAACTTCCAGTTATAAGTAACTGCTGGGGATATAATATACAACATGAAGACTATTGTTAACACTTCTCTGTGGCTTATTTGAGAGTTGTTAAGAGAGTAGAGCCTAAGAGTTCTCATCACAAGGACAAAAACATTTTTTTCTTTATTTTTGTATCTATATTAAATGATGGATATAACTAAACTTATTGTGGTAATCATTTTATAACATATGTAAGTTAAATCAGGATGCTGTACACCTTAAATGTATACAGTGCTGTATGTCAATTGTATCTCAATGAAACTGGGAAAAAATACATCTTAAACTGTTATGAGAGGTTATACTGAGGAAATGCCTCCATGGTCTCCAGTGTAGAGTCAGAAGTTAAAGAAGAGTGATAGGAAAAGAGATAAAGGGAAAAAAGAGGCCCAGGAGTAAGGAGCACTATAGTCACAGAAGACTCTCTTAAGAACCTCACTTCCGGTAAATTAGGGGGCCTTGACTAAACAATGTCTCCCCCTCCCCTGACCCTCAACGTCTCTGAAATAGACAATAGGAAGGACTACTAATCCAAGGGGAAAATGTGTTGTTTCTTTTTTAAGTGGGTGTTTGTGTCCACCATTAGGAGGCAAAGTGAAAAATAAAACACAAATAAAAACTTTTAAGCCAACTGTTCATTTGGAAACTGCTTCAATCAGTCATGTCCTTTTGTTCCACCTGAGTTCACTGTGACATAACCCTTACTCAAACTGCCTTTTTTATGCAGGACTATTTTCCACTGTGTAAATATGACACACCATCTCTTGTCATGTACAACCTACATGAAACCCAGAAGTTACTTCCTAGTTATACCATTCCAGTTAAAGAAAAAACTAAGTGTTTATAACTGGAATATCAAGTATGATCCTTTATTATTTTCCAAATGGTCAAAAAATCGGGAGCTTGAGTGACTGTGAACCAAACTCGCAAAAAGAGAAAAATTAAGAGGATACTGGGGTTTTACACAGTGAAATTCTCCCTGTTAAATATTCCTCTGAGCATAAATTGTTAAATCCATAGTTAAAATGGATTAAAATTGCGTACAAAATCTGTGGGAGCTTCAAAGAGAATTTGATGTTCTCTCATTAAAAAGGAATTATTTCTAAAAACTGCAGCACTTTTGCAAATACCATGCTAAACTTTTTAAAGAAAATATTTTCTACGAGTTTTGAAAGTAATTCTTTTTGTTGGGTTTCACAGTATAGTAAAATGAACCAACAACATCATGTGAACAATGACACCTTGGGATTAGATTTGGGGCATTATGTGTGATGGGTAACATCAAAGGAAGTTCTGTTGACTTGCATTAAGAAGGAAGCGTACATTCTCCTGGTCTTCCATAAGGAACAGTCAAAACATAAAGCAACAGAATTAAATCACATGCTGAGCAAACAAGTCACAAGTTCATGGAATTTTTCTTAGCCCCCACATAAAAACTCCGTTAGATAAAACTTGAATTATGAATACTGTAGTTATTTTCCAGTATCAGGGGGTGAAATTCTGGTGAAATAGCTGAACTGGACTCTTCTTGGAAAAATGTGCTGGGCATCTCATCATACCTAAAATTCCCTGCTAGTGAAAATATTGCCAAGTACCATCTAACTGTGCACAGTATTTTTTTTTTTTTTGCAGTACGCGGGCCTCTCACTGTTGTGGCCTCTCCCGTTGCGGTGCACAGGCTCCAGACGCGCAGGCTCAGC
Source organism: Orcinus orca (assembly GCF_937001465.1). Lineage (NCBI taxonomy): Eukaryota > Metazoa > Chordata > Mammalia > Artiodactyla > Delphinidae > Orcinus > Orcinus orca. The sequence continues at coordinate 5,985,368 of NC_064560.1, read as the reverse complement.
AGCCATGGCTCACGGGCCCAGCCGCTCCGCGGCATGTGGGATCTTCCCGGACCAGGGCACAAACCCGCGTCCCCTGCATCGGCAGGCGGACTCTCAGCCACTGCGCCACTAGGGAAGCCCTGTCCACGGTATTTTTTGGCACCTTTCGATGGCAGAATACCCCATGTAGGATGACAGATCCAGAAAATATGAGTGTTTTTCTGTTAATAAAAGGACTCCACAAGGTATACTGTTGGGATTCAGGGAAAAACAGTCTAACACCTCCATATCTTCCCTTAGTTTCCACCAAAGTAGCTGAAGAATCCATATCAAAGAAACCCACTGTTCTTCTCAGGGTTCCAGTAACCAAATATATACCTAGAAACCATAATACGTCCTTTTTAAAGGGTTCTCAACCTTTCTGTCGCAATGGAAATCTCATTTAATCTATTTCCATTCCTCTCCTCTGGACACTTTGCTTTCTATTGCAACTCCTGGAAATCTGGGAACTCAAGAGTGACAGAAACCAGTTTGCCTTTGTGGCTAAGGAGCCCATTTGAAGAGTCCCAGGTATCCCTGACCTTGACACTGACCTTGACACTGCATCCCTGCTACTCTGGAGGCCCACCCAGATAGTCAAGCCAAGTTGCAACCTGTGTAGTTTTTTAAGACAAAATCTTCCAAGCCTAGAGTTCAATGAAAAAGCCAACATACCTGGAGCCATCACCTGTTTATCAGAAAAGCATCCTAAACGTTCAGTTCCTCACAAATGAAGCAGTTGTTTACAGACTACTCCAAACTCAGGAGAGTAACAGAAATCTGAAGGAAGTGTTGGTCAGCAAGAATTCCTGAGGCATCTTAGAATGGAAACCTGTAGAAACCCGTGTGTGTATTTGTATGTGGAAGTACATAAGCATTCACACGATAGAGCAGGCAGGGTGGCTGGGTCTAGCATTTATTCCTTAGTTAATGTGGGCATGCACTGTTACCACATTAATAATGATGAATCTGCCACACAGAAAGAGAATAGGCTTTAAGACTAATGAGAAAGTTGTATTTGTTTCCTACTGCAGCTGTAACAAGTGACCTCAAATTTAGTGGCTTAGGGTTTCCCTGGTGGCGCAGTGGTTGAGAGTCCGCCTGCCGATGCAGGAGACGCGGGTTCGTGCCCCGGTCCGGGAAGATCCCATGTGCCGCAGAGCGGCTGGGCCTGTGAGCCATGGCCGCTGAGCCTGCGCGTCCGGAGCCTGTGCACCACAACGGGAGAGGCCACAACAGTGAGAGGCCCGCGTACCGAAAAAAAAAAAAATATTTAGTGGCTTAAAACAACACAAACTGGGGAGATCAGGAGAGAAAGGCGGGTGGGGCCCTCTGGGAGGAGTGGGAGAGGAGTAGGGGGCGAATGCCCTGCCCACTCAGGCACGGGGAACCTGCTGAGCTCCCAGGCCGGTCCCCTGCCCTCCAAGTCCCCACTCCCACCACCCCCCCATTGCATTGGTCCTGGGGGCGTAGGAGGGAGGCCGGGGAGATCAGGAGAGGCAGGTGGGAGGGGCTCTCCCAGACCAGAGGAGAGGAGGGCGTTTGCCCTGCCCACTTGAGCCCAGGAAGCCTGCTGGGCTCCCAGGTGAGGTCCCCTGCCCTCTGAGACCAGGGGTGGGGGGCATGCCTGGGCCCCTCTACAGCCAAGGCCTTCCCCCCCTTTTTTTCTTTTCTCTCCTCTCCTTTTTTCTACTGTGGTACTGATGTACCTTCCAGTTGTTGATTCATCTGTATTTTTATTTTTACATTCTTTCTAACATATCTGTTAGTTTCCTATTCTAATTTTATTTTTTACTTTGTTACTGTTCCTTTTTTTTTTTTTTTTTTTTTGCCACTCCATACAGCTTGTGGGATCTTGGTTCACGAGCCCAGGGTCAGGCCGAAGCTCCAGCAGTGGGAGCTCCAAATCCAAACCACTGGACTAACAGCAAACCTCAGACCTCAGGGAATATTCATCAGAGCGAGGTCTCATGGAGCTCCTCATCTCAGCACCAAGACCCAGCTATACCCAATAGCTTACAAACTCCAGCGTCAGAGGCCTCAGGCCAAACAACCAGTAAAACAGGAACACAATCCCACTCACAAAAAATAAAAATAAAAAAGAGATGGCAAAATAATATGTCACAGGTGAAGCAGCAAGGTAAAAACCTACAAGACCAAATAAATGAAGAGGAAATAGGCAACCTACCTAAAAAAGAATTCAGAGTAATGATAGTAAAGATGATCCAGAATCTCGGAAGTAGAATGGAACCACGAATTAAGAAAATACAAGAAATGTTTAACAAAGATCTAGAAGAACTAAAGAACAAACAAACAGAGATGAAAAACACAATAACTGAAATGAAAAATACACTAGAAGGAACCAATAACAATAACGGAGGCAGAAGAAGGAATAAGTGAGCTGGAAGACAAAATGGTGGAAATAACTGCCGAGGATCAGAATAAAGAAAAAAGAATGAAAAGAACTGAAGACAATCTCAGAGACCTCTGGGAAAACACTAAATGCACCAACATTCGAATTATAGGGGTCCCAGAAGAAGAAGAGAAAATGAAAGGGTCTGAGAAAATATTAGAGAGGATTATAGTGGAAAACTTCCTTAACATGGGAAAGGAAATAGTCACCCAAGTCCAGGAAGCACAGAGAGTCCCATACAGGATAAAACCTAGGAAATACACACCAAGACACATATTAATCAAACTAACAAAAATTAAATTCAAAGAAAAAATATTAAAAGCAGCAAGGGAAAAACAAAAAATAATATACAAAGGAATCCCCATAAGGTTATCAGCTGAGTTTTCAGCACAAACTCTGCAGGCCAGAAGGGAGTGGCAGGCTATACTTAAAATGATAAAAGAGAAAACCTACAACCAAGATTACCCAGCAAAGATCTCATTCAGATTTGACAGAGAAGTCAAAAGCTTTTCAGACAAGCAAAAGCTAAGAGAATTCAGCAGCACCAAACCAGCTTTACAACAAATGCTAAAGAAACTTCTCTAAGCAGGAAACACAAAAGAAGAAAAAGACCCACAAAAACAAATCCAAAACAATTAAGAAAATGGTAATAGGAACATACATATTGATAATAACCTTGAAAGTAAATGGATTAAATGCCCCAACCAAAAGACACAGACTGGCTGAATGGATACAAAAACAAGATCCATATATATGCTGTCTACAAGAGACCCACTTCAGACCTAGGGACACATACATACTGAAAGTGAAAGGATGGGAAACGATATTCCATGCAAATGGAAATTTAAAAAAAAGCTGGAGTAGCAATACTTTTATCAGATAAAATAGACTTTAAAATAAAGACTGTTACAAGAGATAAGGAGGGACACTACATAATGATCAAAGGATCAATCCAAGAAAAGGATGTAACAATTATAAATGTTTATGCACCCAACATAGGAGAACTTCAATACATAAGGCAAATGCTAGCAACCATGAAAGGAGAAATCGACAGTAACACAATAAGAGTAGGGGACTTTAACACCCCACTTACACCAATGGACAGATCATCCAAACAGAAAATAAATAAGGAAACACAAGCTTTCAATGACACAGACCAGATAGATCTAACTGATATTTATAGAACATTCCACCCAAAAGTGGCAGAATACACATTCTTCTCAAGTGCACACGGAACATTCTCCAGGATGGATTGCATCTTGGGTCACAAATCAAGACTCAGAAAATTTAAGAAAACTGAAATTGTATCAAGCAACTTTTCCGACCACAATGCTATGAGATTGGAAATCAAATATAGGAAAAAAACTGTAAAAAACAAAATACGTGGAGGCTAAACAGTGCATTACTAAATAACCAAGAGATCACTGAAGAAATCAAAGAAAGAATTTTAAAATGCATAGAAAAAAATGACAACAAAAACACAACCCAAAACCTATGGGATGCAACAAAAGCAGTTCTAAAGGGAAGTTTATAGCAATTCAATCTCACCTCAAGAAAAATCTCAAATAAACAATCTAACCCTACACTTAAAACAACTAGAGAAAGAAGAACAAAGAAAACCCAAAGTCAGTAGAAGGAAAGAAACAATAAAGATCAGAGCAGAAATAAATGAAATAGAAACAAAGAAAACAATAGCAAAGATCAATAAAACTAAAAGGTGGTTCTTCAAGAAGATAAACAAAATTGATAAACCCTTAGCCAGACTCATCAAGAAAAAAAGGGAGAGGACACAAATCAATAAAATTAGAAATGAAAAAGGCGAAATCACAACTGACACTGCAGAAATACAAAGGATTATAAGAGACTACTATAAACAGCTATATGCCAATAAAATGGACAACCATGAAGAAATGGACAAATTCTTGGAAAGGTATGATTTTCTAAGACTTAACCAAGAAGAATTAGAAAATATAAACAGACCTATCACAAGTAATGAAATTGAAACCGTAATTAAAAATCTTCCAACAAACAAAAGTCCAGGACCAGATGGCTTCACAGGCGAACTCGATCCATTCTACTAATACAAGCAGAGAATACATTTCCTTCCATTTTCCAGCATCTAGAGGCTGACTGCATTCTTGTCTCACAGCCTCTTCCATCATTTTCAAAGCCAACAGCACAGCATCTTCGAATCTCTCTCCCTGAATCTGACAGTACTTCAAGAACCCCTTGTGATCCCATTGGATCCCACTGGCCCCCCCCAAATAATCCAGGATGATCTATCCTTTTCAGGATCCTTAACCTAATCACATCTGCAATGTCTCTTTTTCTGCAGAAAGTAAAATAGTCACATATGGAGAAGGTTAGGAGAAGGACATCTTTAAGGATTCCATGATTCTGCCTACCACTGTGTGGCAATACACACAACCATCAACGCTGCCAGTCAGAAGTCTTCGCTCTGGTACAGCTTCCTGATTAGTGAAAGCAAGAATGGCTCTGAAGCCATTTTATAGAGAAGAAAATGGAATGATTGTAAATCCGAGACCAGTTCACTTCAGGCTGAACTGGAGGCGAGGATCAAGATAAACAACTTCTTCAGGATATAAACTGAAAGAGGCCCGAGTGTTGCCCAGCCCTGAGAAGACTAGGTTGCATCCACAGTGGGTTCATCCATCCACAGCCTTGCTGAAGTGAAAGGAGAGCTTCTTAAAAAACAGATCTTCTATATACATAGGACCTTCAATATTGAGAGTGAGGTAACTTAGTATGTCCTGCCCCTTTAGTACTTGCGTCCACAGTGGGTTGCTGAAGTGAAAGGAGAGCTTCTTAAAAAACAGATCTTCTATACACATAGGACCTTCAATATTGAGAGTGAGGTAACTTAGTATGTCCTGCCCCTTTAGTACTTGGCTTGGGCTACAACCCAGTCAGTACAAAACCAATGTCTTTTTGTTTCCAAAAAACACTGCTTCACAACGGGTTTGAAGGCACATGAGCCAGGGTGTCTGCTCCTTTGGGGGTTAAATACAATTCTACTATAGCCTAGATAATTGTATTTCCTTTAATATTTCTCCTGAAGTCCTATATTCTAATTCAATTATATATTTTTTATATTCTCCTTTGAGCCAGTCTATTTTTCTGCATCTCTTTTCATTATAAATAGCACAAAATAGGAACCGTAATATGCTGTCATTCTTCTACTGAAATTATTTCACTGAATTTTTTTCACTGAGAATTTTTTCTATCAGAGGGACGAACCTGTAATAATTTATCATATCCAGGCCCCCTTTTTTCCAACCCACATATCTGCTTACTAGAGACAGAGATGAACTGAATGGCCATGCAATAAAAGCGTGTAAAGTCTGAACTATGACACTGAGCCTCCTGCAAAATGCCCCACCCTTCTGCATCATGGTTGAGTATGGTTAGCTTCCAAATAGCCAAAAACTATGTAACGGTTCTTAATGAATTCCATCATTAGTACAGTCTATAGATTCAGATGGAGAGCTGAGGCTCTTTGAGAGGAAACTAGTCTTGACAGATCGGACTTTAAAAATCACGTGAAGAGGACATAGAGAACAGACCTGTGGTTGCCAAAGGGAGGGGCTTGGGGGAGGGATCGAGTGGGAGGTTGGAGTTAGCAGATGTAAGCTGTTAAACGGAGAATGGATAAACAACAAGGTCCCACTGTATAGCTCCGGGAATTATATTCACTATCCTATGATAAACCATAATGGAAAAGAATTTTTTAAAAAGAGTGAATATATTATATATATATATATATATATATATATACTATATATATCTGATCACTTTGCTGTACAGCAGAAATTAACACAACATTGTAAATCAACTATACTTCAATTAAAGAAAGGATTAAGTGATTACATATGCAAAAAATCATCTGAAGAACTTTAAAAATGATATTTCTGATGATTCTATACTATGGAAAAACTTTCTAGCATACATTTAGAGAAAAATAACTCTGCACAAAGTAAAATGGAGCCATGAGACAGTTAATAACAATTCAAAATAGATTTCTTTCATCTGTTTACCTAGATTTTCTTCATTTTAAATTTCATTTTATGTGTTTTGCTAGAGAAATTATGTTTCCAGAGATTTTTTCTCAAATACATCAATTCTGAATTTTAAAAAGATTTCAGACACATTTCCTCATAGTTTATGTATCTGTTTGTTGTCTAACAACTTTATTGTGATATAAATCACAGACGTACAGTCACTCATTTAAGAGCACAATTCAATGGTCTAAGTATATTCACAAAATTGTGCAGCCATCATCACAATTAACTTTAGAGGATTTTGCCACCCCCAGAAGAAACACCATACCATTAGCAATCACTCCTCACTTCTCCCCATTCCCTCAAGCCCTAGGCAACCACTAACCTATTTTCTGTCTATAGATTTGACCGTTGTGTACATTTTCTATGAATGCAGTCATACAATATGTGGTCTTTTATGACTGGTTTATTTCACTTAGCATAATGTTCTTCAGTGCTGTAGGATATATTAGTCCTTCATCCCTTTTTATACCTAACTAATACAGTTGACCTTTGAGCAACACAGTGTTAATCCAAGTATAACTTATAGTCAACCCTGCACATCTACGTTTCCTCTGCATCAGTGGGTTCAACCAATCACACATCCTGTAGTAATGTAGTATTTACTATTGAAAAATATCTGCATATAAGTGGACCCATGCAGTTCCAACCCACATTTTTCAAGGGTCAACTGTATTCCATTCTATGGATATGCCATGTTTCATTTATTTATTCATCAGTAGATGGACATTTGAGTTTATTTCTACTTTTGAGCTATTATGAATAATGCTTACATGAATGTTCATGTAGAAGTTTCAACGTGGACATAAGCTTTCATTTCTTTTGGCTATATAACTTGGAGTGAAATTGCTGGGTTATATAGTAACTTTATGTTTAACCTTTCAATGGACTGTCAGACTGTTTTCAAAAGCGTCTGCATCATTTTACATACCATCAGTGATGTACAGAGGTTCCACTTTCTCACAAACACTTATTATCTCTTTGACTATAGCTATCCTGGTATCTCATCGTGGCTGTGATTTACATTTCCCTAATGGCTAATGATGTGCATTTTCCCCATGTGTTTACTGACCATATCCATTCAGATTCTTTGCCTCTTTTTAAAATGAGGTTGTCTGGTTATTGTCGTGAGATTTTTTATATATTCTAGATACAAGGCCCTTATTAGATTTATAACTTATAAATATTTTCTTCCATTCCGTGCGTTGTTCTTTCAATTTTATGATGCTGTCCTTTAAAGCACAAAAGCTTTCAATTTTGACGAAGTCAAATTTATACTGTTTTCTTTTGTTCTTGTGCTTTTGGTTCACATTGAAGAAAACATTGCCTAATCCAAGGTCATGAAGATATATGACTATTTTAATTTTTATAGTTTTAGCTATTGTACTTTAGTATCTGATCCACTTGTAATTAATTTTTGTATATGGAATGAGGTAGACCATACCAACTTCATTCTTTTACATGAAAATATCCAGTTCTCCCAGCACCATTTGCTGAAAAGACTATTCTTCTTCCCATTGAATTTGTCCTGACACCCTTCTTAAAAATCAATTGATTGTAGGGACTTCCCTGGTGGCACAGTGGTTAAGAACCCACCTACCAATGCAGGGGACATGGGTTTGAGCCCTGGTCTGGGAAGATCCCACATGCCGTAGAGCAACTAAGCCCGTGTGCCACAACTACTTAGCCTGAGCTCTAGAGCCCACAAGCCACAACTACTGAGCCCGCACGCCACAACTACTGAAGCCCACGCGCCTAGGGCCCATGCTCTGCAGCAAGAGAAGCCACCATAATGAGAAGCCCACACACCACAACGAAGAGTAGCCCCTGCACACAGCAATGAAGACCCAGTACAACCAAAAATAAATAAATAAATTTATTTTTAAAAATCGATTGATTGTAAACCTGAGAGTTTATTTCTTGACTCAATTCTATTCCATCGATCTCTATGTCTATCCTTATGCCATAGTTAGTGTTTATTAAAAAGTATCTCTTCCACAGAAATTATATTTCATGGAAAGATTAAGTATTTTAAACTAAAAAAACACCAAAACAAAACCAGCCAGAACGTTCATCACAATTCCTACACTACTGAGAAGTAAATGGCTTGGAAATGATAAGTGACTGTATATTGAAAATAGTGAAACTAAGGCAAGAAACAAAGCCAGTAAATGCTACATCTAGGCTATATGATCTCAAGATAGTGAGCTATTGCCTACAGGTGAGGTATTTTTAGCTGATTACCATTGCAAATTGCTCTTATTAAAATCAGGGCTTATAGTAACTTCAGTAAAAACATTAAAACAAATACAAAATCTAAATTCAAATACATAGGGAAGAGTAAAAATTCAAGAGCATATTGTACTCCAAGAATCAGTCAAAACCACTAACAGTTATTATGATCCAGCCACTTTACTTGCGTTGCTACATTTAATCCTCATGAAAACCTCATGACTCGGGTAAAGGGAATTACCCAATTTATAGGAGATAAGAGTGAAGGTAGGAGAAGTTAAATAGTTTCTCAGCATCACCGAGGTAGTTAGTGGACAAGTTGGGATTTGAGCCTGGATTAGTGGAAACTCAGGAGAATTGATAACCAGCACTCTTGTTTCTCAAGCCTAGCTATCCAAGGGTTACAACATTTTTCAACTAAGGATTGAAAACTCCCAAACATTTAACAATGAATTCCTATTGTTATTTTAATCTAATCATCATATCACATTGTTCTTAGTCATCATAATCATTGCTTGCAGCAAATTAGCTAAGGTTTCAAAACTATGAAATCTAGGTTCAATAATGATTCAAGAGCTTCTGGATTGGTAGCTATCTGACAGCCCATCTAATCCAGTCCTTGGTTTTATACATGTAGGAACTGAGACTCGGGGATTAAATGACTTGTTCAAAAGCTCAGTACGCTGCTTAGTGGTGAATTCCAGCATAGATTTCAAATATTACATTTTTTCCAACGACTGCTTCCACTGTACTTAGCGTGTGTTATCAACTGCTGTTTGATACAACTCTGAGTCACATATTTTAGAATCTAAACCCTTCCAGGCTGTGCTTTCTCTTAAACTTCTTTGACCTCAGAGCAGTTACCACAGACATTGATGTGAACACTTGCTCACCGCACCCTGGCGTTGGATGACCTTCTCCAACCATCTCGGCTCCCAAGCCATTCTCTTCACCACTCAGAGAGGCAGCCTTTACCTTCTACTCTTTCTCCAAATTATCATTATTTAACCCTACCTACTTCCTGTGGCTTGTATGCTAAATAGGTCTTTGGAGTCTTCTGTTTCACTTATTTACCCCTTTGGCCAAAACACAAAAGAAACACACTATTAAAGGTGATTCACTGGGTCTTCCCTGGTGGTCCAGGGGTAAAGAATCTGCCTTTCAATGCAGGGGACCCGGGTTCGATCCCTGGTTGGAGAACTAAGATCCCACATGCCACAGGGCAACTAAGCCTGCGCCACAACTACTGAGCTTCCATGCAACTAGAGAGCCCATATGCCACAAACTACAGAGCCCATGCCCCCGGTGGCCCAGCGCCACAACTAGAGAGAAGCCTGCACGCCGCATCAAAGAGCCCACGTACCGCAACTAAGACCCGACACAACCAAATAAATTAAATAAATAATAAAAACAAGGTGATCCACTGAGTAGCCATCATACTTCTTACATTTACAATGAAATATATAAAGTCTCTACATACATGCCTTTAGTTCTGAAGCTCAGAGCTAATTTTTTCAGGTTTATTTAATAAATGCTAAAATTGCTCCTTTAGCAACATGTTTTGTCTTTTGGAGATTCTCTATTCAGTTTTTGGTAGGCAAAAAAAAAAAAATCTTGCTTAAGAGTCTAGGTTTTTATGCCTATTAATGATATAAATAAGTTTAGAACCTAACCTAAAGGCTATCAAGAAACACTTCACAGTATTGCTTTATCAATTCACAAAGACAGAAAAAAACCCTCCGAACTCCTCATTATTTCTACCTCTTGTAAACAACATAATAGTTAATTGTTTTGTAATCATCAACTTTTCTGTGCAGCACTTATTTTAATTAAGTCACTTTTGTAGCAGAGTTAAAACACAGGGCATAAAACTAGGTAGTAATTCACATTTTCAGTTGTCTTTTCAAACTTGCTCACTTTACAATCTTCTGCACGCCAGGTGATATCACTTTAAAGGAGGCAAGCATTTTATTAAAGTGAGATTCCTACACATGGGGAGCGACACGGAGAGCTGTGATCTGAAACGGCAGTTGGTTTACCTACCATTTGATTGCAAAATTTCTATGCCATCTGTGGGAAGCCACACAGGCAAGTGTGTCACCACATCTAATAATGAAAAGGAAAAACAGACAGAACGTGCTGGAGAAACAGACTGCTTTAATTACCCCCTCACAATGCTCCTCGAGAACTGGGAAGAAAATCATTGTGCACGGAAGTTATTTATATTGATACAAAGAAGGTAACCAGGGCTGAAGTTTTCTTTTTTTTAAAATATCAGGGTAAATGCCCTTTTATTTCCAGCCTGTCCAGTTGAGAGCAGAAAACAGATGTATGGTACAAGTTGAGGCAGAAATCTTGTCAAAAACAGACTTGGTAGGAAAATAACTAGTATGGTTATAGTTTATAGTCCACTACTGTTATGGTGATATCTCAAAGTTAATATGCTTTAAATTAGAATATAACCTTACTATGGTTCTACAGTGGGAACACAGGAAGAGGCTGGAGGTACATGAACAGCTCCAAGACACAGGGACTTCACTTGACCAACATCTATTGGTGAAATAGTCATTGGTGCCTGACAATTACCTTTCTTCTTTCAAGCTAGACCAGTGACCCATGTTGTAACTGTTCACAAGCTCCCTAACACAGGTGTTCTCAGAAAGATATGAGTGTCAAAGTTCTTTGCTGTACACCTGAAACTAACACAACATTGTTAATCAACTATAATCCAATATAAAATAAAAATTAAAAAAAAATTGTAGCTCACTCAAAGACAAGGAAATTGGGACTTTGGGATTGACATATATACACTAATATGTATCAAATAGATAACTAATAAGAACACGCTGTATAAAAAATAAATTAAATTAAACTAAAAGAAAATAAACAAAGGTAAGAAAAGAAAAAAGAGGAATAATACGAGTTGTGTCCTGGGCAGGTAAAAAAGATGGGAAAGACCCAGTGACTCATTTGACCCTCATCCATGTAACTACGATGACATAAGACCATTATAATCACTTTTCTCCATTCACTCTGAGATTGGTACCAGCTCTATACTTTGCCAAATCAAAAAAGAACCACTCCATTTCTGCTCACTTTGTATTCAATTTTTGTTCATTTACCATTTTATTTCTGTTCATGTTTACCCCAGCTGTCTTGGTACCTTGAGTAACTACCACTCCACCTGCCACTGGTCCAGTAACTTCTACAGTCGTCAATGGGCAAATCTTCTCACGACCACATCTCTAACTGACACTGGGACTGTAGCGTTGAAGTGAACAGGGAAGAGGAAACAGGAGATCAAAGAGTGGCTACTGAATGGTCTCTAGACACAGTGACAGATATGCTAAGACATCAGGCTTACAGCAAAGCTATTATAACATGGCCCCGTATCTGTGTGCCCTGGGGATTCATTCTCATACTAACTTGTGTTGACCTCACTCTGAAACTTTACCACTGATTCATTTGGTAAACACTTCTGAGTACCAACTATGACCTAAGTTCTAGCAGCACTAAGGAAACAAAGAAAAAAATTAATGAATAAACATCATTGACCATGAAAACTCACAGCCTATTTAAAGAGACTCAAACATCACCACACTATCATTTTAATTTTAAGATTACACAACAGATTCACATCTCTCTCAGATCCTTTGAGTATTTCCATTTTGACTAAAGGTCTACATGGAGCCCAGGATGTGAAACAACTTTCTCAAAGTACCTAAACTAGCTTCAGGCTAAGTAAGACAGAGAAAGACAAATATCATATGATATCGCTTATATGTGGAATCTAAAAAACTATGATACAAATGAACTTATTTACAAAACAGGAACACTCACAGACTTAGAGGATGAACTTATGGCTACCAGGGGGAAAGGATGAGGGGGCAAGGGATAGATTGGGACTTTGGGATTGACATGTACACACTACCGTATTTAAAATAGATAACCAACAAGGACCTACTTCAGAGCACAGGGGACTCAGCTCAATATATATTCTGTAATAACCTAAATGGGAAAAGAATTTGAAAAAGAATGGATATTGGTATGGGTATAACTGAATCACTTCACTGTACACCTGTAACTAACACATCATTGTTAATCAATTATACTCCAGTATAAAACAAAAGCTTTTAAAAAACTAAAAAAAAAACAACAGCACTTTTTTCAGCGTTTTTCTCATTTCATACACTTTGAGTAATACGTAACATGCAAACCTGCACAAAAATGACTAAATATGAAGCATATGTAAAGATATTAAAAATGGCAAATGATATATACATGTATTTGAGTAGAAAATCTTTTCTTCTAGACTGGTACATTTTTAAAAATTTTTATGATAAAGTTATAATTCTTTTTTTCAAAAATGTTTACTGAGCACCTGCCAAAGGCACTGTCTAGGCACCATAGATAGAGCAGCGTGTACGGCAGACAAGATCCTTGTCTCCTGGAGCTTACATTGTAGTGAGGGAGATGGATAAGAAACACAAAGTTTTGGAAAAGCAAAATCGATAGTATGTAAGAAAGAGAAAACTGCTAAAGAGAAACCAAACCACAGAAGAAAGGTAAAGGGAGAGATGAGAAGGGATGTCTTGCAATTTGAAACTGAGTGGCCAGGAAAAGCCTTACTGCACATGTGACTTCTAAGTAAAAGCCTGAATGGTACCATGAATTATGTCGCTATCTGGAGAAGGAGCGTTAATAATATTCAAATTAAGTACAGATCAATTTTGACTTGTTTTCCATTTAATACATGCTGCAAATATTTCATTTTAAACTTCATAAGCAAAAACAATCTGTCAACATATAACATGAATTATGACATGTTTGGTTCGAGAATTAAGTACATATTAAAATGTAATATAAAGCCTAACTGTACGTTTAAGACTGTTTTAAAAGGCAAAAACTGTTTCCAGGATCTGATACTCAGTAATTTTGCATTTTTTGTGCTTTTAAAAAATAAATCAACAGGTTTCACTCCTAGTTGCAAGTACATTTCTGTAAATAACATATTGTGAGTGGGGAGAGTCTTAATTCCTCAAAAGTAAAAAATGAAATTGGAAATAATCATCAGTATGCCTTCTTTTTAACATTTGATTCTGAAGTATCGGTTTTATCTTGAAGTCCAGCCTAAGACATTCGATCACATGAGTGGGATTAATGGATCTTACGAAGTTCATGTTGAAGTGAATTTGTAGACGTAGCATCATTTGTATCTTATTAATTTACTGAATTTCAAAACCAGATTTCCTTGTATCGCATAGAATTTATCATGCCTGTTATAGAGTTAAACTAAATAACATATGACCTATAATAACAAAAACACACACTTTAGAGCTGTATAAGGGCCACTGGCACAAGATGGGTAGTAGAGTTTGGCTGAAAAATAAAACATTCGAATTACTGACTCTGGGTCATGGTTACTGTTCTTCAATAACGGCCTTGCATGATCATCGCTCCACACTTGGAAACTCTCCAACAAATCGGTCTTAAAGGGAAGAAAAGGCTTTGATGATCACTTTACTGCTTGATAGCTTAAATAATTATTTCATTGCTGAATGGACACCATTACTCTCTTGAATAGTGTGAGCCACCTGTGGTGCTTTGGGAAAACTCAAGCTGGGAAATACCACAAGGCAGCCCCTTGATCGCAAATCAAGAGCTATAACTTAAAAGGAGGACGGAGCTCAACGGAGGCAGAGAGGAAGGACCCATACTCAGGGGGAGGCCTTCCAAGAACACTTCATCTGAAAGACAAGTAGGAAATAGGCAGTGTAAGAGGAAAGAGCTTCCACACCAAGGTATAGAGTTCTAGGGAACGGCCAGTGGTTCAACATGATGAGTCCTGACCTGAGTCAGAGGGAGCAGCAGAAGTTGAGGGAAGAAATGGCAGCTCATGCAAATAAGTTCTGACTCTACGCTTAAGTGGTGGGGAGCCATCAAAGGCTTTTATAATGGAGATAAAGTATTTTGATTGGTGTATTTGGAAAAATCATTGGTGCTATGGGGAGGGTAAAGAACAGATACCAATAATACCTTGTTTTCATTGACACCTATGTAATATGAATTGCAAAGTTTAAGGAGATCCAGAAAAGCTTTGCACAAGTAATGCCGTCTTCCTTTTCTCCCACCCTCTTACAAATTCCACTTGGATGAAAGCACTGTCTTCATGCATTCTGGGTTAAAAAATCACTTAACTCACCAAAATGGGATGCTAAGAGTTACCAGTCTTCAATATTTTTGTCTATTATATTATTTTTCTCCTGCACTAAAGAGAAGCAAGTGAAGTAGACAGGAGGGGCAGTTTTCAGAGGCTTGGTGGTGAGTAGCCTATCCGAGGTGAAGGATTGGTCTTTTATAATCAGGAGAGAACAAGTGGTCCAGAATTTCTGGAGGTACTAGACCTCCAGGAAAAAAAAAAGCAGGAAAATCAGGAAGACAGGAAATTGAGGCTGGTCATGGTAAAGTGGAAAGAGTAGAAGGTAAGAGGGTTTAGAACTCTGAGTTCTAGTTATGACTACCATTGGCGTCAGGAACTATGAAGATTCTGAGACTTCACACGTGAGCTGAAAGTTAACCTGTCACAGCTGCCAGGATGCTGGCAGAAGACACGAGATTCCTGGGTCAGAGACAAAGGACAATGTTTTACCAACAGCAATAGCTAAAGTATCATCACTGTCTTGCCTTAGTTCTCTGACTCCCAATTCCTGTAGGGCCACACAGAAAGGGCCAGGTGATACTTGTATATGCAGTTGGTTGAGTTGTGGGAGAGGAACGCTAAGCCTAGCAAACTCTAGTCTTTTATAATGGGCAGCAAATTGACCAACCTTTGCTCTGGAAGGAGCATCACCTCTGTCTCCTAATACAGTTCACTCTCTTTGAAACAACAGTCCAGAACAAAAAAGACTCTGCCTTCAAGACATGCAGAAAAGCTAGAAATCCATGGAGAATTGTCTCCCAATAGTAGCTAACACTGTGTTCTTGGTCAGGTTATCTGTCTTTACTGTGCTTGTTTCCTTGCGGATAAAAGGGAGAGATCATTACCCAACTCCTAGGATAGTCTGAAATAAAATATTATTCCAAATTCAAAAAGAGCCAAAATCATGAGTGCTTAACTTTTTATATGATGTTAGAGCATTTTCTGATAGTCCTGCTGGAGATATAATTTTGTTGTTACCATATACTACATTAATAACCCACAACTGATGAAAACACAGGTAATTCCAATCCAGTAAGATTAGAGGTTAATCTCTGAAATTAATGAGGTGTAAAAAGTTAACTAATTGTATATCTAATGTAGCAATTGTACTTATACATTCTTTTTCTGTCTTTACTAATCCCTGTTCCTAAAACATTCTTTGCCTGCTCATTTGTTTTCTTACTGGTTGTCTCATTAGGGAATTTTAAAATTTTACAGAGGCTAACAAATTTGTTTTAAAAGTTTGTAAGTTTCTTATGGGGATTAAATGAAATAATATATATAAACTGCCTGAATGTATCCAGAGCATATGAGGTGTTCAATAAATATTAGTTCTTTCCTATCATAGGAACATTCTATGATTTGAGGCTACTGAAAATAAATTATGCCAACTTGATCATTTTGTAATTAAAACTACAAAGTCATATTGTTTCCTAATAGTTTTCAAATAATGACCATTTTCACTGGTTACCATATATTTTCAGAATCAATATAATTTTGATTGTAACTACTCATGAAAAAATGGTATTTAAATGCCCCCATTAGCTAAAACACGTTTGTAGCTAGAGCATTACTTTTACTTATCTTCCTCTTCATGTGTCCTTTTCAGCTGGTTTCTCTCTCCCCCGAGTCAGTCCATCACTTTTGTTTCAGGAATGGCGAGGGAGAAGATGTAAAAGGAACAGAGGGGTTCTTTTGCAGTTGTCTATTTAGAGGAAGCCTTGGTACAAAGGGCACTGAGCTTATTTCAGATGGCCCCGAAATACTTAAGCGGGCATGCCAAAAAAGGTGAGGATGAAGTTTGCTAAGTTCTTTGTTTCCTGTGTGGGATGGGCATTAGGGTGAAAGTCTGGGAAACTCTTATGGAGCCCACCACGCTCAGGGACAGTTAACCCCCAGCAGAGACTTTGGGGTGGGCAGGATGAGCTGGAGGCCAAATAACAGATGGGGCAGTGACTCAACGGAGTCTTCAAACCCTATGAAGGACAAGGGGAGGCTGAGTCATCAGAGAGGGTTTTCTCAAGTCCTCAGACTCTGAAATACCATATGCCTGCACTGTGAGTTCACCCACCAAAGACTTCAATAACAGATAAACGGGTTACCTAAGATCAGAACTGGACTGCAGGGGAGCTAAGTTCACACCAGCTATCACAGCTACCCAGCCCTCCCAATTCCACAGAGCCTCGTGGTCCCTGCCTCATACTCTTTTTTTTTTTTTTTTTTTTTTTTGCGGTACGCGGGCCTCTCACTGTTGTGGCCTCTCCCGTTGCGGAGCACAGGCTCCGGACGCGCAGGCTCAGCGGCCATGGCTCACGGGCCCAGCCGCTCTGCGGCATGTGGGATCTTCCCGGACCGGGACACGAACCCGTGTCCCCTGCATCGGCAGGCGGACTCTCAACCACTGCGCCACCAGGGAAGCCCTGCCTTATACTCTTGACTGCCGTCTTAGAAAAGAGCAAGGAGAACATAAGGGCATCTGAAACACTGAATGGCTGTCCAAAGAATCAAGTTAAACCTAAAGAAACAGATACATTTGCAACAACACAGAAGGACCAAGAGATTATCATACTAAGTGAAGTCAGACAGAGAAAGACAAATACCATATGATATCGCTTATATGTGGAACCGAAAAAAATGGTACAAATGAACTTATTTACAAAACAGAAATAGAGTCAAAGATGTAGAAAACAAACTTATGGTTACCAAAGGGAAAAGTTGGGGGGGGTAGGGAAAGATTAGGAGATTAGGATTAACACATACACACTACTATATATAAAATAGATAACCAATAAGGACCTACTGTATAGCACAGGGAACTCTACTCAATATTCTGTAATACCTATATGGGAAAAGAATCTAAAAAAGAACAGATATATGTGTATGTATAACTGAATCACTTTGTACACCTGAAACTAAAACTATACTCCAATAAAAATTTTAAAAAATAAACAGATAAAATTATTTTGTCTTTGTTTTATATTAGACTAGGCTGCTTTGTGGGTTTTGTTTTCTCCTCTACCCAACCAGGTAAACACTTGATGAGAAAAATCAGCGTGAGTAGGGCTTCCCTGGTGGTGCAGTGGTTGGGAGTCCACCTGCCGATGCAGGGGATACGGGTTCGTGCCCCGGTCCGGGAAGATCCCACATGCCGCGGAGCGGCTGGGCCCGTGAGCCATGGCCGCTGAGCCTGTGCGTCCGGAGCCTGTGCTCCGCAACGGTAGAGGCCACAACAGTGAGAGGCCTGCGTACCGCCAAAAAAAAAAAAAAAAAAATCAGTGTGAGTAAACTTGTGACCCTGCCACCTACTTTTCTGAGCTGTTCAAACACTTTCCACTATTACTGGGGGCGGAAACAGTTTGAGAAGGCTCACAGCAACTGAACAGCAATCTTGAGTTTTGCTTTTTTTAGGATTTCAAACTCTAGTATTGTGTTATTTTTTCCCCTAAAACATCAGCCATAGTAGCTTGAGAGTGCAAATTATAAAACGAAATGAAAAGGTCTATGAGTAGCTGTACAAATTGCTCATTAAAGCTGATCACTTTTTTTTTTAAATACCAGTTAAGCTTCATAGACTAAAGAAGAACCCAGCTGAAGATCTACAGGTGATGTTGTCCACAACCTGAATAATCTGGTAAGTAAAGCCTTCACCTGTCAGCTCCTAGCACCAACCTCATCCAAATCAGATAAGTAAAACCTGGGTCTGACTCATGAGTGATGCAAAGCATGGCTCTTGGGGAAATGGCAAGGTTCATAGTGATTTACCACCTGGCCATTGGAAAACTTGATTCTCAGGTAAAATAAGCAGAAGCTCTAGGAAAGGCATAAACACGTCATGTAAATAGGGGAGCAGTCGGGGAAGAGCTGAGATCAAATACAATTTTCTCATAAGGTGTGCCACTTTATTTTGGTGCACCGAGAGGTAGTCTGTTGTGACAGTCAAGGGCACAGGTTCGAAGCTAGGCTGCTTGGTCTTAAATCCTGCTCTGCCCTTTACCGACCTTCACAAAGTCATTCAACCTGACAGTACCTGTATTTTCTCATTTGTAAACGGTGATAATAATAGTATTAACTTCACTGGTTGTTGAGAATTAAGTGCTCAGGTGGGTCAGGTTCTTAGAAGAGTGCCTAGGATGCAGCACTTTGGGAGTCTTAGCTGTTATTATCACGGTTGCTAGTAATATTATTACAATGACACCACCACGAGTGTGAGAGACAGGTGATAGGTTGCAGAGTGGAATGACCACGACCCCTGCCCGCTGAGAGTTTGCAACCTAGCAACTCGAGTAGATCTGACTGAACAGCCTTTGGTGTTTTCCAGTTAACAGATCAATAGGTTGTAATATGGCTATGAATTGCATTTTAAATGCAAACTGCAACATACCTTGAGAAAATTAAGAACTACTAGGTGGTTTTCAGACTGGTTTTTGAGAAGCCCTGTGTTTTTCAATTAATTAATTTGTTTGTTTTCATTTTTGGCTGCGTTGGGTCTTTGTTGCCGCGCATGGGCTTTCTCCAGTTGAGGCAAGTGGGGGGCTATTCTTTGTTGCGGTGCACGGGCCTCACATTGCCGTGGCTTCTCTTGTTGCAGAGCACGGGCTCTAGGCGCCTGGGCTTCAGTAGTTGTGGCACATGGGCTCAGTAGTTGTGGTGCACGGGCTCAGTAGTTTCTCCCCAGCATATGGGATCCTCCCGGGCCAGGGATCGAACCCATGTTCCCTGCACTGGCAGGCGGATTCTTAACCACTGCGCCACCAAGGAAACCCAGCCCTGGGTTTTGAGTAGTGATTCTTCTAAGTGGGGAAGGGAGAGGGGTTAGAGAAAGAGGATACAGGAAGAAGACAGTGGAGCTTAGTATACCTTTTCAAAGCTTAGCAATCAACAAAAAAGATGTTTGAGGGCTTCCCTGGTGGCGCAGTGGTTGAGAGTCCGCCTGCCGATGCAGGGGACACAGGTTCGTGTCCCGGTCTGGGAAGATCCCACATGCCACAGAGCGGCTGGGCCCGTGAGCCATGGCCGCTGAGCCTGTGCGTCCGGAGCCTGTGCTCCACAACGGGAGAGGCCACAACAGTGAGAGGCCCGCGTACCGCACAAAAAAAAAAAAAAAAAAAAGATGTTTGAGAAAACAGCTCACATATGTAACTGCGTCCAAAGTGCTTGGAAAGTTGAGTATCTTAAACAGGTTAAGAATTTCCCTTTCACTCTTGCTGTTAACACCATTAATTAACCAACCACTTGGATCTCTAGCAAACCATTTAGATCCTAAGAGTAAAAAGTTCAAACTGACCCTTCTCCATATTATTACAAATTTCTGAGGTCTACTTTACTTATACTTGATCCAACAGCAATGACTTCAAAATACACCTTCTCAGAGCTAGATTGTGATATTCTATCTTTCCATAAAAATCAAGTAGTGGTAATCTCCACCTGATTCACAGAAAGAAAAAGAAATGTACCAAACTTGTGGATACAAAGTTCTCACTTGAGTTTTTCTTTCGTAAACTTTCTTCAGTGGTTGGCGCTTATTACCACTACTGATGGCAGGTGGGAACAATTAAATCAATAAATAAGTAGTAAAAGAAAGTTAATGAAAACCCTGGAAAAGGACCAGGTTCAACTTGTTATTTCATAGGCACTCAAGCAACGATTTTACAGGGCACACATGTTCTGTTGTTCTATTTTTGTTCTCGGTCCTCTCAGCAGAGCTGCATGCCTCGGGATTTCTTGGAGTCCCACACCCCTTGACTTTCAGCTCAGACGTCTGAACGAGTCTGAAACCACCAAAGTATAAGCTCCTCATGCTTTAATACAATCGAACAGAGAACCTGCGTTTCCACACCCAAGAGCTCTCCTGCCAACTTCGCAGGCTATTTGAGAAGCCGCAGGGTGATACGCAACCATGAACATCAGCTGCGCTATTTGTGGCCTGTGGACACTCATCCGCTGTGAACAGGGCTGAGAACACTGTATCCCAGAACACTGCATCCTTGGTCCCAAAACACAGTGGGAGAATTTGGAAAAGCATAGGATACCTCGAATTCCATGGAGCCCGTCCCCACCTTCCCAACACCCTTTCAATTATTAGGAAGGATTTACCAAAGTCACAGGAGTGATGAGCAGACCACGGCACCTCAAGCAAGAAGGCTTGCCTTCCGGCTCTGCCTTGTGACCTTGGGGAAATTATGAAATCATATTCAGTGAAACGCGAGAGGGAGTTGACACCGATGTCTTTCCCAAACGTACCGTAGAGGAATTTGGGAAAGAAAAAGGAAACTACGTTTAGACTAAAACTCTCCAGCCCAAACAGCCTGTGACAACAAAACAAGATTATACCTCCTAATTTTCAGAAATTTGCCCACCTTAGAAGGCTGCGAAGCTCTCTGGATCCTTAGCCAGGCATCGTCCTCTTGTGCACCCAGGAACCTCAAGGCTCTTCAGTTTTGCTGTCTCTTGCTGTCGGCTTGTGAGACTGTCACCCCCACCCCGGACGGCTGCTGGCCACGAGGGACCCAGCCACACAACCAAGACCAAGTTCGAGCTCTCGCCAAGACCTTGTGATAAGCAGGGAAAAACTCGAGAGTAACTTGAGAGCCAGCTAGTCAAAGAGCATGCAAACCCAAACTGCCCTTGGGTGCTATATGGATGGTGCTCATTGGTTCCAGCTGTTCTGATTTTCTCTCTGTATCTTCCTAACTTCTCCTTAATTGAGAGCTAGGAGGGCCTCTTAAAGTGCCAGTGTATGACTTATGTCTCAGAAGTTCCAGAAACTGAAAACCTTGAATGTAAATACCGTGAGGACAGAATAAATGGGATACAGTATGCGGAAAAAAATGCATTTTGAGTATGTTACAGAGAGAGACAGAGACAAAGAGAGAAAGAGAGAGAGAGATTGAGATCGAGATTGAGGATAATGGGCCTGTACCTATTCCAAAACGTATCCTGCACGTAATATGTTTTGAACATCCGGGAAACCTGAGAGATGTCCACAGGCCTGCTCAGGCTTCTCATACATTTCTGACCTTGAGTAGTCTTTCGAAGGTCACAGCTGTGGAAATGTAGATTCTGCAGTCTGAAGGTGCCAGGATTCTCTGCTCTGGGTCTCAAACTCAAAGCCAATTTGCATTAAGCTACAAGGTCTGCGGCTTGCGCTTCAGAGAACGATATGGGAATAAGGAAAGATTTTTACTGTGTTGGTTTCATCCTCAGCACTTGTGTGTCTTATAATTTTGAACTTTTTTCTTGTTCACTGTCTGCCTCACTCCCATGGGACTATAAGTTCTGCGAGGACAGAAAACACAACTCTTTTGCTTATTAATTTATACCCAGAAATGAGGCCTAGCACATAGCTGGCACTCAAAAAAAAGGTCACTAAAATGATTGACTCAAGGATCTGGGGAGTAGGAAACAGAAAGAAAAATGCATATAGCTAGTAAGTAACAGGGCAGTGAACAAAACATCTGGTGGACTGGCCAGCACAGGGCAGACCCCCTTTCTGTGACAGTTGCTCCCCAGTAACGGGGTAACGCAGGATGCATGGGGGCAAGAGAACTTGGGTCTGAGGAACAATTGGGAATTAGAGAATTTTCTAGCTGAAAGGGCTAGGAGATAAGCTTAGTTATTTCGGGGTGCTCCCAAAGCCAGGTTACTACCAACTTAGAGGAGAACCCAGTCTTCCTAACTCCTGGTTTTAAGTGTCATATTCTCTGAAGTAATGGCTTCAAACAGAGAGACGTGAATGTTAAGATAATGTCCATCAACAGAGGAATGGATAGAGAAGATGTGGTACATATATACAACGGAATGTTACTCATCCATAAAAAAGAATGAAATCATGCCATTTGCAACCACATGGATGGACCTAGAGATGATCATACTAAGTGAAGTAAATCAGACAGAGAAAGACAAATATCATATGATATCGCTTATATGCAGAATCTACAACAAAAGGGTACAAATAAACTTATCTATTGATACAAAACAGAAATAGAGTTACGGATGTAGAAAATAAACTTATGGTTACCAGGGGGTAAGGGAGGAAAGGGATAAATTGAAAGATTGGGGCTGACATATACACATATACTATATAAAATAGACAGCTAATAAGGACCTACTGTATAGCACAGGGAATTCTCTTCAGTACTCTGTAGTGACCTATTTGGGAAAAAAGTCTAAAAAACAGTGGGTATATGTGTATGTATAACAGATTGACTTTGCTGTACAGCTGAAACTAACACAACATTGTACATCAACTATATGCCAATAAAAATGATTAAAAAAATAAGAAAAAAGATGGGCTGAAGGTCCTGGCAACTGACCCATCAGCCTTCTTGTAGCTCCCTAAATACATACGGTGGCCTCCTGGTCCAAAGGCTCGATTTAAAGGATGAGAAGAGGCAAAATTCGCAGAGTTGATCTCTGAGCCGAACAAAGGCGAGAGATGGGGGAAGGTACTGTCAGGGTGGGGTGCGATGTTGGCGGGTTGGCAGGGAGGAGGGTGGGGGAAGGTTCTGGGCTTTGGGAAAGAGCATCCACAGAGAGGGAGGGCTGAGCTATGTTTCTACAGTGGCAGCTGGGGAGCGTGGGAGGTGTGGAAAGAGATCACAGAGGGGGAGCTGCAGGAACGGCAGTGAGAAGCCTGAGTGCCCCTGACCTCCAAGTCTTGACTACACAGCACAGTGGTCGTCGCTGGGAGGCCCTGGGGCCTTCAGCCAGTCCCTGGTCAAGGGTTCCTGGCACCTTGGACCCTGGCCCCAGGACCCTGCCTTCTCCCCAGTCCCAAGCCACTCCTCTCAGGGACTTTTCACCCCACTTCATCAGAAGAATAACTCAAGCATCTGTTCACATTATTTAATTTTTAACTGCAAAAGTTTAAAGGCTTTGCACCCACTGCTGCTTCTAATCTAACAGTTGCTGCTTAACCTAAAGTCAGAAAACTCTGCAATGAGAAGCACAGAACTTCCCTTAGGTTTTAAAAAAATAAATAAAGATCTGACACAAAGTCTGTAAAATATAAGGGTGTGCAAAGAGGACATTTCCACAGACTTTGCTTATACTTGTCCTGTGACAGAATGATCCTGTTAATCTAACCTTTAAGCTACAATTTCTACTTGCGATTCTGTGGTTATCCTTAGGGTACAGATGAGCTGGTTTTGTTCACGTGGCTGTATCCTATGGCCTTTGCTCTATTTTGTAAACTGTATCGGTACGATCTCTAATAGCATCTCGGATTTATCTGGCAATCTTCTTCAGAAAAACCTCAGGATGCTTTTCACATATGCCATTCTTTTATTCCTTTAGGACTTTCATTGAAAAGATTCTTAGAGGCGGACATAAAATAAGAAATCCATTCTTTTCCTTCAGGAGAGCGCTATTAAGAGTTGCCTATTTCAATGAAATTCTCTTCACATTTACACATCCTCTTCTTACCTTTCACGTTTGTGATTTTTCTCTCCACCCACTGTTCTAAGCTTATTTTCTCATGGGACAGTGTCATGTTGGCCCCCTGGATTTCATTGTCACCCCTTTGCCAGGCTCTCATTCTTTTCCTTCGCCTGAGCAACAGACGGTAGAGATTTCATCAAGTATTCCTTGTTTTTTATTTGTTTGTTTTTCTCCCTTACTTTCTAAAAACCAAAATGTGAAAATGTAATTCCAAAGTGAAATTCTGGACTAATTTTCAGAGCTACGCACTAAGAGTCAGCTGGTTCAACATCTGAAACGTCCCAACTTATTTCAGAAAAGGGAACATTGTAACTTCAGCAGGGATGGCACATAGCTGCTTAGCATAATCTTTAAAATCAGACTTCAAACACTTTGATGAGTCAAATGTTGTGCTACGTGGATTCTCATCTACAAATACTTAATGGGAATCCAGGCTCTGTGTAGCGAATAACCTAGTTAATAACAGGTTTTGGGGCTTTGCTTGCTGCAAAGAGTTTATAATCTAGTCATCTACATCCAACCTCTATGGGAGTCCTATCACTTTCTTCTTAATAAGTTTACTTGCATCCATCCTTTGCATTAATTTAGCAAAAAAACATTTGTTAGCGCCTACTGTATGCGATGGCAGTGCTAAAGTCTGGTAATATGGTGGTGATCAAAACCATCCAGTCTTTCTGTTTCCACATAGGGACTAATCCTCTAGTCACACTTTCAAATCTAAAACTATACACTGAGAGAAGCATTCAAACGGCAAAGGGACAGGGCTTGCTATTTGAGATCATGAAACAAGGGGACAAGACCTGAAATAGGAGCAGGTGGGAATCAGAGAAAGTGTCACTAAAGAATAACACTGGACTGTAATCACTACGCTGTGCATTACATCTCCAGAACTTGTCTTTTAGTTGCAAGTCTGTACCCCAATTCCCCAACCCCTTAGCTCCTGGCAGTCACCTTTCTATTCTCTTTTGTAGATTCCACATGTAAGAGATATCACACAATATTTCTCTGTCTGGCTTATCTCACTAAGCATAATACCCTCCAAGTCCATCTATTTTGTTGCAAATAGCAGGGTTTCTTCCTTTCTCATGGCTGAATAGTAATATTCATATATTGTGTATATATATATATCTCACATATTTATCCATTATCCATTTACAGACATTTAGCTTGTTTCCATATCTTGGCTACTGTGAATAATGCTGCAATAAACATGGGAGTGAAGATATATTTTGATACCCTGTTTTCATTTCCTTTGTATATATACATACCCTGAAGTGGGACTGTGGGATCATATTGTAGTTATATTTTATTTTTACGAAGAAACTTCATACTGGTTTCCATAGTGGCTTCACCAATTTACATTCCAACCGATGGTGCATGAGGATTCCCTTTTCTCCACACCCTCACCAACACTTGTTATTGCTTGTCTTCTTCTTCTTTTTTTTTTTTGCGGTACGCAGGCCTCTCACTGCTGTGGCCTCTCCCATTGCGGAGCACAGGCTCCGGACACGCAGGCTCAGAGGCCATGGCTCACGAGCCCAGCCGCTCCGTGGCATGTGGGATCCTCCCGGACCGGGGCACGGACCCGTGTCCCCTGCATCGGCAGGCGGACTCTCAATCACTGCACCACCAGGGAAGCCCTGCTTGTCTTCTTAATGATAGCCATTCTGACAGACGTGAGGTGACATCTCATTGTGGTTTCGATTTGTACTTCCTGGACGATTAGTAATGTTGAGCATTTTTTTACATACCTATTGACCATTTGTATGTCTTCTTTGCAAAAATGTCTATTCAAAATTTCTAGGAGACTAGGTCTTAAATGTTCTCACCGCAAAAAAAAGAAATGGTAACTATGTGACGTGATAGAAGTGTTCACTAAAGCTATGATGGCAATCATATTACAATAAATAAATGTATCAAATCAACACATTGTAAACCTTAAACTTACACCATGTTATATGTAATTATATCTCAATTAAAAAAGAAAGACTACCTCTTGACCTGAAATCTGTAGAATGGGAAGACTTTAAATAGGAGATAGTAAGGGAGGGCGGTGCAGACCTATAGAATAGCTTACACTTAAGTCCATGGTGTTAAGAGAAGGACTATGACATTTTTGAAGATAAGGCGAAAAAGCCAGTTTGTCTAGACATGGAGAATAAGATGATCAAGTCTGAAGGGCCAATCCACAGAGGCAATGGAGAAGTTTTTTTAGTTGCTGGGGATCGGGATTCAGGTGTTTATATTGATGGTGGTAGGTTTTTTACTGGCAGGGTCAGGTTTCTATTTTGGAAACACTGGCTGCAGTGTGGAGAGGAATAGCAAGGTGGTCTAGAATAGATGAGTTGGGATCTGTTAGAAATCTATTAAAAATCTAGGAGAGTGAGAAAAGTCACATAATTAGGATGATTGAAGTTGAGATAGAAAAAAATGGATTACCTTTAGAAATATGTAGGAGGTGAAATTGAGAGACTGGTAATGATTGGATTTGAGACTAAGAGAAGGAAACGTCAAAGATAGCACTTAAGTCTTCAGCCTTCATAATTAAACAGTGGTCCCAGATTAGGGAAATGGGAATGTCCAAAATTTGTTTTTGTTTGAAGATTTTGAATGTCTGTGTTTTTGAGAGAACTAATAGTAGATATAGAACTGGAAATTGGATAAGACGGTCTACAGTTCATACAAGCCAGGATGGAGATATACATTTGGGAGTCATCAGCATATCGTCTGTTCTTGTTGCTATTCCCCAGGAGAGAGAACTTAAGAAGAAGAGAAGATAAACTAAGACATAACTTTGAGAAAAAAACAAACATTTAGAAATACAAGAAAATCTTTTTTTTAAATGCTGAAAGGGACCATGTGAAGAGTCAGGAGAAAATGAGAAGGATGTGGTTTCATGGAAGCCAGGGTAAGAGAATTTTTCAAGAATAATGGAGTCCCTTACCTCACATCACGCACAAAAACTAACTCAAAATAGATCAAAGACCCAAATGTAAAAGCTAAAACTATAAACCTCTTAGAAGAAAACATAGGAGTAAATCTTTGTTACCTTGAATTAGGCAATAATTTCTAGATATCACATCAAAAGCATAAACAACAAATACATAAATTGGACATCATCAAAATTCAAAACTTCTCTGCTTCCGAGGACAACATCCAGAAAGTGAAAAGACAACCCACAGAATGGGAGAAATGTTTTTTGCATGTCATATATTTATAAGGAACTTATATCCAGAATATATAATTCCTATAACTCGATAATGAAAACATAAAAAACAATTAAAATGTGGACAATCTGAATATACACTTCTTCAAAGAGGTTTTACAAATGACCAATGAGCACAAAAAAGATGCTTTTACTTTAGTCATCAGGGAAATGTAAATCTAAACCAAAATGAGGTACCACTTCATATCCACTAGGATGGCTAGAATCGAGAAGTCAGATAGGGAGTTCCCTGGTGACCTAGTGCTTAGGACTCCGGGCTTTCACTGCCATGGCCTGGTTTCAGTCCTTGGTCAGGGAACTGAGATCCCACAAGCCGCACAGCAAAGCAAGCAAACAAAAAACAACCCCCCTAGCCCCACACAACAAAAGAAGTCAGATAAGAATGCATGTGGTGGGAATGTAAAATGGTACAGCTCCTCTGGAAAACATTCTACAGTTCCTCAAATGGTTAAACGGAGTTATCATACGGGTCAACAATTTCACTCCTAGATATATACTGAAAAGAAATTAAAAATATGTCTACACAAAACTTGTCAGCACATGTTCATAGCAGAATTATTAATAATAGCCAACAAGTGGAAACAAGTACCCATCAACTGATGAATGGACAAATAAGATGTGGTATATCCGTGCAATGGAATACTGTTCAACAGTATAAAGACGTGAAGCACTGATACATGCTGTAACATGTATGAACCTGGAAAACGTTATGCTAAGTGAAAGAAGCCAGCCACAAAGGACCACATATTGTGCGATTCTATTTACATGGAATGACCATAGGCAAATCCACAGGGACAGGAAGTAGGTTGGTGATTGCCTAGGACTATAAGTTTGGGGAGAAGTGGGGAGTGATTGATAAAGGGTATGTTCTAACATTGATTGTGGTGATGTTGGCAAAACTCTGTGAAAGCCATTGAATTTTATATTTTAAATGAGCGAATTGCATGGTATGTGAATTTTATATATCTATATAGATATAGATATATCAGTAAATCTGTTATTTAATGAAAGAATAATGGAATCATCAAGAAACTTAAAGTTTGCTGAGAAGGCCAGTAGATAAACATTGAAAACTGCCCACTGAATTTCAGGCACAGGCATCATATATGACAAGCCCACAGCTAACATCACATTTGATGGTGGAAAGCTGAAAGCGTTTCCTCTAAGATTAGGATCAAGACAAGGATGCTCACAATTGACACTCCTATTCAACGTAGTACTGGAAGTCCTAGTCAGAGCAATTAGGGGAAAAAAAGAAGTAAAAGGCATCCAAATCAGAATGGAAGAAGTTAAATTGTCTCTATTTGCAGGTGACATGAACTAATATAGAAAATCTGAAAGACTCCACCAAAAACCTGTTGGAATCAATACGCAATTTCAGTATAGTTACAGGATACAAAAATCAATACACAAAAATCAGTTGTGTTTCTATCTACAAATGGCAAACTATCTGAAAACTAAAATAACAATTCCATTTACAAAACCATGAAAATGAATAAAATATTTAGGAGTAAATTTAACCAAGGAGATGAAAGATCTGTACATGGAAAACTGTAGGACATTCATGATAGAAATTAAAGACACAAATAAATGGAAAGATATTCCATGTTCATAGATTGGAAGAATTAATACTGTTAAAATAGCCATACAACCCAAAGCAATCTACAGATTCAATGCCATCCCTATCAACATTCCAATGGCACTTTTCACAAAAATAGAGCAAACAATCCTAAAATTTGTACAGAACTACAAAAGACCCCAAGTAGCCAAAGCAACCTTGAACAAGAAGAACGAAGCTGGAGGCATCACACTTCCTGATTTCAAAATATATTGCAAACCACAGTAATCTAAACAGTATAGTTATGGCATAAAAACAGATATGTAGGCATGTGGAACAAAATAGACAGCCCAGATATAAACCCACACGTCTATGGCCAACTAATCTTTGACAACGGTTCCAAAAATACACAATGTGGAAATGATAGTCTCTTCAATAAATGGTGTTTGGCAAATACCCACACGCAGAAGAATGAAATTGGAACTTTATCTCACACCATATTTTAAAATGAACTCAAAATTGACTGAAGACTTAAACATAAGAACTGAAACTATAAAACTACTAGAAGACAACAAAGATAAACATCCTCTTGACATTGACTTTTTTGGGTAGAACCCCAAAACACAAACAATGAAAGCAAAAATAGACAATAGGACAGCACCAAACTGAAAACCTTCTGCACAGCAAAGGAAACCATCAAAAAAATGAAATACAACCTACTGAATGGGAGAAAATAATTGAAAATCATATATCTGATGAGGGGCTAATATCAAAAATATCTAAGGAACTCAACTCAGTAATAACAACAAAAATGGGAAAAAGACCTGCATATATATTTCTCTAAAGAAGACATCGAAAAGGTGTTTAATATCACTAATCATCAGGGAAATGCAAATCAAAACCACAATGAAATATCACCGCACACCTTTCAGAATGGCTGAAAAGCCATTATCAAAAAGATAAAAGATAACAAGTATTGGTGAGGATGTGGAGAAAAGGAACACTTGCACACTGTTCATGGGAATGTAAACTGGTGCAGCATCTGGAAAAGAGTATAAAGGTTCCTAAAAATATTAAAAATAGAAGTATTGGGCTTCCCTGGTGGCACAGTGGTTGAGAGTCCGCCTGCCGATGCAGGGGACGCGGGTTCGTGCCCCGGTCCGGGAAGATCCCACATGCTGCGGAGCGGCTGCGCCCGTGAGCCATGGCCGCTGGGCCTGCGCGTCCGGGGACTGTGCTCTGCAACGGGAGAGGCCACAACAGTGAGAGGCCCGCGTACCGCAAAAAAAAAAAAAAAAAAAAAAAAAAAAAATAGAAGTATCATTCCATCCAATAATCCTACTTCTGGGTATATACCCAAAGGAAATGATACCAGCATCTTGAAGAGACATCCGCACTCCCATTTCATTGCAGCACTATTCACAATAGCAAAGATGGAAACAACCTAAGTGTCCATTGACAGATGAATAAAGAAAATGTGATATATATATAATATATATATAATATATATAATATATATAGTATATAAAATTCAGCCTTAAAAAAGAAGGAAACCCTGCCATAGAAGCAACATGGATGACCCTGGAGGATATTATGCTAAGTGTAGTAAGCCAGGCACAGAAAAACAAATATTACATGAGCTCATTTATTTGAGGAACCTAAAAACGTCAAAGTCATAAATGCAGAGTAAAGTGACGGTTGCCAGGGGCTGATGGGTGGGGAAATGGGGTGTTGTTGGCTTAAGGATATAAAGTTTGTTATGCAGATTGAATAAATTCTGGACATCTAATGTACAGTATGGTGACTATAGTTAATAAATCTGTACTATATACTTGAAATTTGCTAAGGGAATTGTTCTTACCACAAAAACAGAAGTGTAACTATGTGAGGTGACACATACGTAAATTAGCTTGATTGTGGTGATCATTTCACAATGTATACATATAGCAAAACATCATGTTGTACATCTTAAACATATAAAAGTTTTAATTGTCAATTAAACCTCAATATAGCTGAGGAGAAAAGGAATATAACTGGTCCTACCTTTCTAGAGCAAGGCTTTCCAAATAGCAGGCACTCAATAATGATGGCTCTAATCATTGAATGTTTATATGCCAAATATAGTTTTAAGCATATTACATGTATTAATCCATTTAATAAAAATATCAAAGATTCTTTAAACTTAGATATTAAAAAAACTAAATTCTTATTCAACACAAATATCATTGCCGCATGAATGATCAAAGAAAATGAGCATATATCTATTATTGATATAATAATTTTTCTTATCAAAATAAATTCATAAAATGTTGTTACCTCAGCATCAAAATAAAAACAAAAAAAATATTAAAATTGTATCGATCTTGAAAACCTCAATGCATACCCAGAGTTAACAGGCCTCAATTTAAAAGCACAGCAGATATACAATTCTGTTGTTTCCTTTATCTATTGCTGTGTAGCAAACACGTCAAGATCTGTGGCTTAAAATGACTACCATTCATTCGTTCACAACTCTCCAGCTCAGGTGTTTGGATTATCATCACCTGGTTGGCTTTCTTTTTTTTTTAACATCTTTATTGGAGTATAATTGCTTTACAATGGTCTGTTAGTTTCTGCTGTATAACAAAGTGAATCAGCTATACATATACATATATCACCATATCTCCTCCCTCTTGCATCTCCCTCCCACCCTCCCTATCCCACGCCTCTAGGTGGTCACAAAGCATGGAGCTGATCTCCCTGTGCTATGCGGCTGCTTCCCACTAGCTATCTATTTACATTTGGTAGTGTATATATGTCCATGCCACTCTCTCACTTTGTTCCAGCTTACACTTCCCCCTCCCCGTGTCCTCAAGTCCATTCTCTACGTCTGTGTCTTTATTCCTGTCCTGCCCCTAGGTTTTTCATGACCTTTTTTTTTTTTTTTTTTTTTAGTTTCCATATATATGTATTAGCATACAATATTTGTTTTTCTCCTTCTGACTTACTTCACTCTGTATGAAAGACTCCTGGTCTATCCACCTCACTACAAACAACTCAATTTCGTTTCTTTTTATGGCTGAGTAATATTCCATTGTATATATGTGCCACATCTTTATCCATTCATTTGTCGATGGACACATAGGTTGCTTCTATGTCCTGGCTATTGTAAATAGAGCTGCAATGAACATTGTGGTACATGACTCTTTTTGAATTATGGTATTCTCAGGGCATATGCCCAGTAGTGGGATTGCTGGGTCATATGGTAGTTCTATTTGTAGTTTTTTAAGGAACCTCCATACTGTTCTCCATAGTGGCTGTATCAGTTTACATTCCCACCAACAGTGCAAGAGGGTTCCGTTTTCTCCACACTCTCTCCAGCACTTATTGTTTGTAGAGATTCTGATGATGGCCATTCTGACCAGCGTACGGTGATAACTCACTGTAGTTTTCATTTGCATTTCTTGAACGATTAGTGATTTTGAGCATTATCTCATTCATTTTTGGCAATCTGCATATCTTCTTAGAAAAAATGTCTATTTAGGTCTTCTGCCCATTTTTGGATTGAGTTGGTTGATTTTTTGTCAGTTGCTTTGTCAGTTGCTTCATTTGCAAATATTTTCTCCCATTTTGAGGGTTGTCTTTTCATCTTGTTTATGGTTTGCTTTGCTTTGCAAAACCTTTTACGTTTCATTAGGTCCCATTAGTTTATTTTTGTTTTTATTTCCCTTTCTCGAGGAGGTGGGTCAAAAAGGATCTTACTGTGATTTATGTCATAGAGTGTTCTTCCTATGTTTTCCTCTAAGAGTTTTAGAGTATCCAGTCTTACATTTAGGTCTTTAATCCATTTTGAGTTTATTTTTGTGTATGGGAGTGTTCTAATTTCATTCTTTTACATGTAGCTGTCCAGTTTTCCCAGCATCACTTATTGAAGAGGCTGTCTTTTCTCCATTGTATATTCTTGCCTCCTTTATCAAAAATAAGGTGACCATAGGTGCATGGGTTTATCTCTGGGCTTTCTATCCTGTTCCATTGATCTATATTTCTGTTTTTGTGCCAGTACCATACTGTCTTGATTATTGTAGCTTTGTAGTATAGTCTCAAGTCAGGGTGCTTCCTTCCTCCAGCTCCATTTTTCTTTCTCAAGATTGCTTTGGCTATTCGGGGTCTTTTGTGTTTCCATACAAATTGTGAAATTTTTTGTTCTACTTGTGTGAAAAATGCCATTGGTAGTTTAATAAGGATGACATCAAATCTGTAGATTGCTTTGGGTAGTATAGTCATTTTCCCAATGTTTGATGCTTCAACTCCAAGAACACGGTATATCTCTCCATCTGTTTGTATCATCTTTAATTTCTTTCATCAGTGTCTTATAGCTTTCTGCATACAGGTCTTTTGTCTCCTTAGGTAGGTTTATTCCTAGGTATTTTATTCTTTTTGTTGCAATAGGAAATGTGTTTCCTTAATTTGTCTTTCAGATTCTTCACCATTAGTGTACAGAAATGTAAGAAATTTCTGTGCATAGATTTTGTATCCTGCTACTTTACCAAATTCATTGATTAGCTCTAGCAGTTCTCTGGTAGAGTCTTTAGGATACTCTATGTAGAGTATCATGTCATCTGCAAACAGTGACAGCTTTACTTCTTCCTTTCTGATTTGGATTCCCTTTTTCCTCTCTGACTGCTGTGGCTAAAACTTCCAAAACTATGTTGAATAATAGTGTGTGAGTGGGCAACCTTGTCTGGTTCCTGATTTAAGTGGAAATGGTTTCAGTTTATCATCATTGAGAATGATATTGGCTGTGTGTTTGTCATATATGGCCTTTATTATGTTGAGGTAAGTTCCCTCTATGCCTACTTTCTGGAGGGTTTTTAATCATAAATGGTGTTGAATTTTGTCGAAAGCTTTTTCTGCATCTATTGAGATGCTCATATGTTTTTATCCTTCAGTTTGTTAATATTGTTTATCACATTGATTGATTTGCATATATTGAAGAATCCTTGCATTCCTGGGATAAACCCCCCTTGATCATGGTGTATGATCCTTTTAATGTGCTGTTGGATTTTGTTTGCTAGTATTTTGTTGAGCATATTTGCATGTATGGTCATAAGTGATACTGGCCTGTAGTTTTCTTTCTTTGTGACATCTTTGTCTGTTTTTGGTATCAGGGTGATGGTGGCCTTGTAGAATGAGTTTGAGAGTGTTCCTTCCTCTGCTATATTTTGGAAGAGTTTGAGAAGGATAGGTGTTAGCTCTTCTCTAAATGTTTGATAGAATTCGCCTGTGAAGCCATCTGGTCCTTGGCTTTTGTTTGTTGGAAGATTTTTAATCAGAATCTCAATTTCAGTGCTTGTGATTGGTCTGTTTATATTTTCTATTTCTTCCTGGTTCAGTCTTGGCAGGTTGTGCTTTTCTAAGAATTTTTCCATTTCTTCCCGGTTGTCCATTTTATTGGCATATAGTTGCTTGTAGTAATCTCTCATGATCCTTTATATTTCTGCAGTGTCAGTTGTAACTTCCCATTTTTCATTTCTGATTCTATTGATTTGAGTCTTCTCCCTTTTTTTCTTTAAGAGTCTGGCTAATGGTTTATCAATTTTGTTTATCTTCTCAAAGAACCAGATTTAATTTTATTGATCTTTGCTACTGTTTCATTAATTTCTTTTTCATTTATTTCTGATCTAATCTTTATGATTTCTTTCCTTCTGCTCCCTTTGGGGTTTTTTTGTTCTTCTTTCTCTAATTGCTTTAGGGCTAAGGTCAGATTGTTTATTTGAGATGTTTCTTGTTTCTTGAGGTAGGATTGTATTGCTATAAACCTCCCTCTTAGAACTGCTTTTGCTGCATCCCATAGGTCTTGGGTCATCATGTTTTCATTGTCATTTTTTTCTAGGTATTTTTTGATTTCCTCTTTGATTTCTTCAGTGATCTCTTGGTTATTAAGTACTGTATTGCTTAGCCTACACGTGTTTTTATTTTTTATAGATTTTTTCCTGTAATTGATATCTAGTCTCATAGCGTTGTGGTCAGAGAAGATACTTGATATGATTTCAATTTTCTTAAATTTACCAAGGCTTGATTTGTGACCCAAGATATGATCTATCCTGGCGAATGTTCCATAAGCACTTGAGAAGAAAGTGTATTCTTTTGTTTTTTGATGAAATATCCTATAAATATCAATTAAGTCCATCTTGTTTAATGTATCATTTAAAACTTGTGTTTCCTTATTTATTTTCATTTTGGATGATCTGTGCATTGGTGAAAGTGGGGTGTTAAAGTCCCCTACTATGATTGTGTTACAGTTGATTTCCCCTTTTATGGCTGTTAGCGTTTGCCTTATGTACTGAGCTGCTCTTATGTTGGGTGCATAAGTGTTTACAACTGTTATATCTTCTTCTTGGATTGATCCCTTGATCATTATGTTGTGTCCTTCTTTGTCTCTTGTAATAGTCTTTATTTTAAGGTCTATTTTTTATATGAGAATTGCTACTCCAGCTTTCTTTTGATTTCCATTTGCATGGAATATCTTTTTCAATCCCTTCACTTTCAGTCTGTATGTGTCCCTAGGTCTGAAGTGAGTCTCTCGTAGAAAGCACATATAAGGGTCTTGTTTTTGTATCCATTCAGCCAGTCTATGTCTTTTAGTTGGAGCCTTTAATCCATTTACATTTAAGGTAATTATTGATAGGTATGTTCCTATTACCATTTACTTAATTGTTTGGTTTGTTATTATACGTCTTTTCCTTCTCTTGTGTTTCTTGCCTAGGGAAGTTCCTTTAGCCTTTGTTGCAAAGCTGGTTTGGTGGTGCTGAATTCTCACTTTTGCTTGTCTGTAAAGGTTTTAATTTCTCCGTCAAATCTGAATGAGATCCTTGCTGGGTAGAGTAATCTTGGGTGTAGGTTTTTCCATTTCATCACTTTAAATATGTCCTGCCACTCCTTTCTGGCTTACAGAGTTTCTGCTGAAAGATCAGCTGTTAACCTTATGGGGATTCCCTTGTATGTTATTTGTTGTTTTTCCCTTGTTACTTTTAATATTTTTTCTTTGTATTCACTTTTTGATAGTTTGATTAATATGCGTCTTGGCATCTTTCTCCTTGGATTATCCTGTATGAAACTCTGAGCTTTATGGACTTGCTTAACTCTTTCCTTTCCCATATTAGGGAAGTTTTCAACTGTAATCTGTTCAAATATTTTCTCAATCCCTTTCTTTTTCTTTTCTTGTTCTGGGACCCCTATAATTCGAATGTTGCTGCATTTAATGTTGTCCCAGAGATCTCTGAGACTGTCCTCAATTCTTTTCATTCTTTTTTGGTTGGCTTTTCTGGTAGTGTTACCTGAGGTCATTTATGAGGCCGCAGTCACCTGGTACCATGTGACTAGATAAGGCTGGACAGTCTAAGAACCTCATTTATGTTGTCTGGTCATTGGTTCTTGCTGTTGGCTGGGAGCCTGTGTTCTCTTCCACGTGGCCTTTCTTCTTCTAACAGGCCAGACCAGACTTCCTCACATGGGCATGATCAGGCAATGGTTCCAAGAGACTGAGGATGGGAACTACAAAACCCCTTGAAGTCTAGGTTCTGGAACTCTCATAATGTCACTCCTGCCACATTCTGCTGGTCACTGCAAGTCAAACGTCCAGCCAAGGTTCTAGGAGAGGGGAAACAGACTGCACCCTTCATGGGAAGAATAGCGTAGGCACATTGCAAAGAAGTCCGCATTCAGAATGGAGGGGTTATGGCACCCATCTTCACAAACAATCTATCAGAGCTGAGTTGGACTTCGCTGTCAAGCTGTTGGATTTGATCTGCAATTACCACCCTGGGCAGTCTAGGGTTGGTCCAAGTCATGTTTTCTCAGTAACTTTCTCATATAGCCCTGTTTCTTTTCTTCAGAGCTGCTTTCTCAGTTTGAATTTATAGACTGGAAAGTATGATTATTAGGTGACTATCTGTCCTCCCTGGGAACACAGACGGGTTGTTTGTTTTTATTCACTATTGTATTACCAGCACTTAGAACTGTGCATGTAACTTAACAGCCACTCGATAAATTTTGTTGAATTATTGAATAAATGAATGAATAGTGTCAAAGTGATGACAGAGGTAATATGTCAGCTGTATCTTGAAGGATAAATTTGATTGCACTAGGCAGAGAAGAGTGAGATGAGTATATTAATTCATATGAAAGAATCAATATGCATAACACTAAATGGCTTTCAACACAAATTCCAAAGTCCTTTAAAAATGATAATAGGGTACAATTATTTAAATACATTAATATAATATGCTAGAACTAACAGAGAGTTAAAATAGACAAAACTAAGTAACCTCTTAAAAGAGAAAATTATAAAGCATTAATGATAATTGCATACATAGGAAAAATATTAACAATATACTATAATACAATATATAATATATAAAATGAACAGCTGAAATATAAATTTTTAAATTTTGACAATATGTCAAAAGGAAATCTATCATACAAAGAAATAGGAATTCAAATTATTCTATTAAAATATGTATTACAGAAAATATCTTTAGAAAATACATAAAAATCAGCAGAAGTTATACCATCCCATTTCAAGACATCTGTAACATCTATGTAAAAACCATCAGTGATAGCAAGTAGCCAGGCAGAAACATTGTTTCATAATTAGTTTGTATGTAAAACAGAAAATATTCCAGGATAGGATATAAAGAAAAACAAATAAACAAATGCACATACTTTCTTTTAAAGAAACTCTTATGAGGATTCTACCCAAATAATTTCAAAGAGAAAATCCTAATAATATTAAGGATATCTTAAGTCACAAAATATACTGTCATGCTGGAACTCAGGAATAGAGCTACCAATATATGTATGGGGATATTTTCATCCTGAGGGGGAGATATATTACACAAAGAAAAATACATGTGACAATTTTATTCAAATCTGGAAACCTGTATACAGCCTAATGGAAAATAAAAGTTTAGATTAATGGCACAGAAAGAAATAATACTCTTAAAGGTATGTAAAAAAAATTTTTTTCATTCCTTCCTGCTAGAATAAGAAAGATCAGAGAACTCCTGTAAGCAGCACCTTGAAAATGATGATATACACACCTGTATGTGTTCTAAGTTAATTAGAAGAGAAGAACCAGAAGCAGATCCATCTTTAACATTTGTGGGACCCAGGGAAAAATTAAATATGGAGGTCCTCATATAATATGTGGAAACACTTAAAAGTTACAAATCATGATAAACTTTTAGATAAGTTATTTCTATTCATTTCCTTTACAAAGTTTCCATTTTGATTCTGGGATTCCTGAGAAGTGAACATCAGAACATGGCCTACCTGTGGTCTGTATCCCTGATTTGCCACTGCCAGCTCCATCTGGCACCATGGAGACCTCAAGTCCATGCATGAAAGTGCCTGAGCTCAAATGACCCACAGTTCCATCCACGTTCTCTCAAAGGACTCTCCTTGGCTATCCTTTGGGCCTGGGAGCACACCAACAACAAGACAGACCTGGGAAGAAGCCTGCATAGTTTCTGGTATCAGCCATGGGGTAGATCAGACAGAGAACTTAACCCAACCCAAAAGAACGGCTGTGCAGGCTCAGAGTGAACACCTGTCCCCTTACCTCAACCCTGGCTCCATGGACTTCCTCCCCTCACTGGAAGGGCATCACCACAGGAGGGCCAGAGCAGGGTACTGTCTTACCTAAACTAAGGTAGAACTAAGCAAAAGAAAAGCTGGACCATCAATAAACACTGTGGCATCATGCAGAGAATGTTCTAGATCCTCACTACATCCATTAGGGGTGTTTTTCACTATTTAAACTTAATTTGAAGTCTTAGACTTTCTGATGGTTAAAGTTTTAATATGGAAAATATCTGGTGATCTTATCCAATTGAAAAATATTTATTAAGGCCTGCTGTAGGCAGAAGATGATGCTACTTGCTGGAAGTGAGTCTAAAGGACTGGCCATGACTTCTGCTTCAAGGAGCATACAATCTGGCACAGAGACTGTCACGTATGTTCAATTAATTATAATACAGTGTGATAAGAGCAAAAGAAGGCATAATATAGGGATACTACATGATGTCCCACCACTTGGATGCAAGTTCTGCTAGGTCAGAAATTATATTTCTTTTGTTTACTGCTTTATATACCAGCACCTATACTAATATTTGTCTAAAGAAGGTCATCAATAAATATGTGTTGTGGGGTGGTGGTGCTGGGATGAACTGGGAGATTGGGATCGACATATATACACCAATATGTAACTAACAAGAACCTGCTGTATAAAAAATAAAATAAAATTCAAAAATAAATATTTGTTGAATGAAGGAAGGAAGGGAAAATAGCAAATACTGGGCATTAGCTATGTATCAGGAACTTACATAAATCACAGTGGCTATGAAAGGGCGACTATTATCTCTATTTGGCAGGTGAGGAAAAGGTGAAATCAAGAAGTAACTTCCCTCTGAGAGAGTGGCATGGACATATATACACCACCAAATGTAAAACAGATAGCTAGTGTGAAGCAGCGGCATAGCACAGGGAGATCAGCTCGGTGCTTTGTGACCACCTAGAAGGGTGGGATAGGGAGGGTGGGAGGGAGACGCAAGAGGGAGGGGATATGGGGATGTATGTATACATCTTGTTGTCTTGCTGATTCACTTTGTTATACAGCAGAAACTAACAAAACATTGTAAAGCAGTTATACTCCAATATAGATGTTAAAAAAAAAAAGTAACTTCTCTCAATTAAAAATGACTGATAAGTGGCAGAGATCAATCTAGAACCCAGATATGACCTCAAAGCTCATGCTCGGGCTTCCCTGGTGGTGCAGTGGTTGAGAGTCCGCCTGCCGATGCAGCGGACACGGGTTCGTGCCCCGGTCCGGGAGGATCCCACATGCCGCGGAGCGGCTGGGCCCGTGAGCCATGGCCGCTGAGCCTGCACGTCTGGAGCCTGTGCTCCGCAACGGGAGAGGCCACAGCAGTGAGAGGCCTGCGTACCGCAAAAAAAAAAGAAAGAAAAGCTCATGCTCTCCACACCTCCACATCCCCATCAGACCCAGTGCTCTCTTTCTATAATAAATATTTTTAAATATCTTCTTTATTGTCCTGCTATGAAATTGACAGTGAATATATATTTGCATAAATAAGTTCAGAAAAATCAATTCATTGTCCTCATTATAAAATAAAGAAGAAATAAAAGGAATGTAAATTAGGATAAAATAATACATAAATATTTACAATTGTTATATCTTCTTCTTGGATTGATCCCTTGATCATTATGTTGTGTCCTTCTTTGTCTCTTGTAATAGTCTTTACTTTAAAGTCTATTTTGTCTGGTATGAGAATTGCTACTCCAGCTTTCTTCTGATTTCCATTTGCATGGAATATCTTTTTCAATGCCCTCACTTTCAGTCTGCATGTGTCCCTAGGTCTGAAGTGGGTCTCTTGTAGACAGCATATACGTGGGTCTTGTTTTTGTATCCATTCAGCCAGACTATGTCTTTTGGTTGGAGCCTTTAATCCATTTACATTTAAGGTAATTATTGATATGTATGTTCCTATTACCATTTATTTAATTGTTTGGTTTGTTATTATAGGTCTTTTCCTTCTCTTGTGTTTCCCACTTAGAGAAGTTCCTTTAGCATTTGTTGTAAAGCTGGTTTGCTGGTGCTGAATTCTCTTAGCTTTTGCTTGTCTGTAAAGGTTTTGATTTCTCTGTCAAATCTGAATGAGATCCTTGCTGGGTAGAGTAATCTTGGTTGTAGGTTTTTCCCTTTCATCACTTTAAATATGTCCTGCCACTGCCTTCTGGCCTGCAGAGTTTCTGCTGAAAGATCAGCTGTTAACGTTATGGGGATTCCCTTGTATGTTACTTGTTGTTTTTCCCTTGCTGCTTTTAATATTTTTCCTTTGTATTTAATTTTTGAGAGTTTGATTAATATGTGTCCTGGCATCTTTCTCCTTGGATTTATCCTGTATGGGACTCTCTGCACCTCCTGGACTTGATTGACTATTTCCTTTCCCATGTTAGGGACGTTTATGATCATCTCAATAGATGCAGAAAAAGCTTTTGACAAAATTCAACGTCCATTTATGATAAAAACCCTCCAGAAAGTAGGCATAGAGGGAACTTACCTCAACATAATAAAGGCCATATATGACAAACCCACAGCCAACCTCATTCTCAATAGTGAAAAACTGAAACCATTTCCTCTAAGATCAGGAACAAGACAAGGTTGTCCACTCTCACCACTATTATTCAACATAGTTTTGGAAGTTTTAGCCACAGCAATCAGAGAAGAAAAAGAAATAAAAGGAATCCAAATTGGAAAAGAAGAAGTAAAGCTGTCACTGTTTGCAGATGACATGGAACTATACATAGAGGATCCTAAAGATGTTACCAGAAAACTACTAGAGCTAATCAATGCATTTGGTAAAGTAGCAGGATACAAAATTAATGCACAGAAATCTCTTGCATTCCTATACACTAATGATGAAAACTCTGAAAGAGAAATTATGGAAACACTGCCATTTACCATTGCAACAAAAAAGAATAAAATACCTAGGAATAAACCTACCTAAGGAGACAAAAGACCTGTATGCAGAAAACTATAAGACACTGATGAAAGAATTTAAAGATGATGCAAACAGATGGAGAGATATACCATGTTCTTGAATTGGAAGAATCAATATTGTGAAAATGACTACACTACCCAAAGCAATCTACAGATTCAATGCAATCCCTATCAAACTACCACTGGCATTTTTCACAGAACTAGAACAAAAAATTTCACAATTTGTATGGAAACACAAAAGACCCTGAATAGCCAAAGCAATCTTGAGAAAGAAAAACAGAGCTGGAGGCATCAGGCTCCCTGATTTCAGACTATACTACAAAGCTACAGTAATCAAGACAGTATGGTACTGGCACAAACACAGAAATATAGATCAATGGAACATGATAGAAAGCCCTGAGATAAACCCATGCACACATGGTCACCTTATTTTTGATAAAGGAGGAAAGAATATACAATGGAGAAAAGACAGCCTCTTCAATAAGTGGTGATAGGAAAACCGGACAGCTACATGTAAAATAATGAAATTAGAACACTCCCTAACACCATACAAAAAATAAACTCAAGGTGTATTAAAGACCTAAATGTAAGGCCAGACACTGTAAAAGCCTTAGAGGAAAACGTAGGCAGAACACTCCATGGCATAAATCACAGCAAGATCCTTTTGACCCACCTCCTAGAGAAATGGAAATAAAAACAAAAATAAACAAATGGGACCTAATGAAACTTAAAAGCTTTTTTTTTTTAAGCCTGCAGAAAACATTTTTTAATGATAAATACAACAATTTTTTTGGGGGAAAACAAGACTGGAAAAAATATGTAATGTTGAACAAAAAAACACTATATATATACATATATATATATATATATATAATGATCATGTATTGAGCACTTGTCATGTGCCATGCTGTTTTGTTTTCAATTTTTGAATTTTATTTTATTTTTTTATACAGCAAGTTCTTATTTGTTATCCATTTTATACACATCAGCGTATACATGTCAATCCCAATCTCCCAGTTCATCACACCACCACCACCCCCTGCCACTTTCCCCCCTTGGTGTCCAGGAAACTTAAAAGCTTTTGCACAGCAAAGGAAAACATAAACAAGATGAAAAGACAGCCCTCAGAATGGGAGGAAATATTTGCAAATGAAGAAACTGACAAAGGATTAATCCCAAAATTTATAAGCAGCTCATGCAGCTCAATATCAAAGAAACAAACAACCCAATCCGAACATGGGCAGAAGATCTACATAGACATTTCTCCAAAGAAGGTATACAGATTGCCAACAAACACATGAATGGATGCTCAACATCATTAATCATTAGAGAAATGCAAATCAAAACTACAATGAGGTATCACCTCATACCAGTCAGAATGGCCATCACCAAAAAATCTACAAACGATAAATGCTGGAGAGTGTGTGGAGAAAAGGGAACCATCTTGCACTGCTGGTGAGAATGTAAACTGATACAGCCATTATGGAGAACAGTATGGAGGTTCCTTAAAAACTAAAAATAGAACTACCATACGACCCAGCAATCCCACTATTGGGCATATACCCTGAGAAAATCATAATTCAAAGAGTCATGTACCACAATGTTCACTGCAGCTCTATTTACAACTGCCAGGACATGGAAGCAACCTAAGTGTCCATCGAGAGATGAATGGATAAAGAAGATGGGGCACATATATGCAATGGAATATTACTCAACCATAAAAAGAAACAAAATTGAGTTATCTGTAGTAAGGTGGATGGACCTATAGTCTGTCATACAGAGTGAAGTAAGTCAGAAAGAGAAAAATTAATACCGTATGCTAACACATATATATGGAATCTAAAAAAAAAAAAAAAGGTTCTGAAGAACCTAGTGGCAGGACAGGAATAAACATACAGATGTAAAGAATGGACTTGAGGACACAGGGAGGGGGAAGGGTAAGCTGGGACGAAATGA
Source organism: Orcinus orca (assembly GCF_937001465.1). Taxonomy (NCBI): domain Eukaryota; kingdom Metazoa; phylum Chordata; class Mammalia; order Artiodactyla; family Delphinidae; genus Orcinus; species Orcinus orca. Next base: position 5,941,687 of record NC_064560.1, on the reverse strand, counting down.
GAGAGTGGCATGGACATATATACACTACCAAATGTAAAATAGATAGCTAGTGGGAAGCAGCTGCATAGCACAGGGAGATCAGCTTGGTGCTTTGTGACCACCTAGAGGGGTGGGAGAGGGAGGGTGGGAGGGAGACACAAGAGGGAGGGGATATGGGGATATATGTATACATATAGCTGATTCACTTTGTTATAAAGCAGAAACTAATACACCAGTTTAAAGCAATTTTACTCCAATAAAGATGTTAAAAAATAATAATAAATCAGAATCTAAAAATAAAAAAATAAAAAATACATACATAAATGCTCAAGTATGGCTACAGCAGAGACATGGTGATACAGACACTTGCCCCCATGCACAGACTCTCTATGACTGTGAAAACCATTAGCACATAAGGAGAGAGGCAACAGATATTGGGGCTCAAACATTGCAAGTGGTGCTACCATTGATTCTTGGCAACATTCCAAATAAAACAATATGCAGTCTTCTCTCAGTTAATATGGTAGCTGAACTCTTGGAAAAGTCAATTTAAAATATGTAAAGAATCTTAAAAAAAAAAACAGAGTGGTTACATGTATACTTATAACCGATTCACTTTGCTGTACACCTGAAATTAACACAACATTGTAAATCAACTATACTCCAATTAAGAAATTTTTTTAATGTGTAAAAATACTGGGCACAGAATACTTTATTCTATAGAACAAGCTCCCACCCACTAAATGCCAGAACTACTTGCTCTCATTCAACAAACTCACAAATTTCCAAAATACCACACAGAGCACCACCGCCCAAGGACCCCACCTCCTTACTGGTCCTCAGTAAAGAGCTATGAAACTCCAAGGAGAAAACTGCAATTCAACCTTGCCCAGTCTGGGCTTTGGAAGTCAGCAAAGGCTTCCCAATGAAGGCAAAATGTGAGCTGGGGCTTGTCAACTGTGGACTTCTCCATACTAAGTCCCTGGGAGCACTTTTCCAAAGAAAGACTGCAGGAAAAGGCTCAGACAGACCTTCTCTACACCCAACCCCGTTGATCAGAACTAGAATAGTGTACTAGGCTCCAGGCTATTGTCAAATTCGTGTGGAGAAAATGTAATTATTGACTTGAATAAATTTCATTGACCTCAACAGGAACTAGGGAAGTCAAATTCTTACACCAGACCTCTACCAGGTTTTTAGCAAGTTATTCCATATACACCAGGTGTGGTTTTTTTAAAGTCTCCTTATAATACCATTCAGTGATATAGTTGGTCAGTAACATTTTGAGCTCCAAGCATATTAGACTACAGATTTAAAAGAGGAAATATGACTGATGGTCCACGTGAACTGTGGTTTTTCACTATGAGCTGGATTCTGTCTCTCTCATACTTCTGGAACACAATTTCATTTGTCTAATACCTTGGCATATCTTAATCATGACGCTATGCTTAATCAATGTCTCTGTTTGATCTGAAGTCTCGTCTACTGTATTGAATCAACATAGCCCTGCATTTGTGCCTGCATGTGTTGGAGATGCTGTTCAAGCATCTGTCCAAATTAGCACACTTAGCTTCATTTCCTTCTTGGGGGAATCTTATAATTTTTCTTATTGTAGAGTTTTTAAGAGGCCCTAATTGTTTATATTTTTTGTTGTGAACGACTCCCTTGGAGCTGTTAACAAATGACTCATAATAAGTTGGACTAGATGATCTGTAAAATTTCCTTCCCATTCCAACACTCTATGAGTTTATAAGTGGTACATTAATTTCCCTAATTTCTAGAGAACTCCAGTATCACAGGCAGATACGGAAAACATAAAGTGGTTCTTGGTGAACCATCACATACTTGCATAATTTGAATATAAGGTGCACTGAGAAGCATTAAAGGGACAAAGGGACTGCTCCAGTGCTGAGGTTATTAGACTTGGGTGGTGTTTGAAAAGATTTCACCGAGTAGGATTATCTTTTAAAAGTTTAGAGCAGGAAGAATACCATGTATTGACAAAGAGGCTTAAGGAAGTTCTACCGAGAAAGTGGAATAATTGAAAAGAGGGAAAGACAGCACAAAACAAAGATGTGTGAGAGGTGAACTTACAGAGTTCTGTGGTGGACATTGGCAACTAAACTCCAAAAGTAATGTGTTTTCGTCCAGGTAATTTTAAATGTAGAAAAAAAGTAAAACACTTCAGATTGTTGGCAAGGACCCCAAAATGGACCAGTTGCCACTAGACCCATCAAAGAGCCTACAGCTGTCACCTTCAGAGGATCTGGCCGCTGCACTATTACAAGAGGATGCTGATGATGGGGGAGAGGGACCACTGTTCACAATGTCGCCGTTTTCAATTTTCATGAAACATATATACTGAGCTGGGTTACTCTGATTTTTGTTCTTGTTACTGGAAAATAGAACTAGTTTTACCTTTTTTGTCTTAATACATATATACTGCTATATATATATATATATTTTTTTTTTTTTTTTTTGCTGGTTTCATAGAACTATCTACCCTCATTCCTGAGATGTTCATTTTTACCAGATCTTTCATTCCAAAGCAAATGAATAATGAAAATTCACATCTGTTCTTTTAATTAGGGTATCCCTCTCTAGTCCATTTTGCCAGTTTTCACTGGATTTCTATATTGTCTTCATTTCTAGTGGCATTTCCAATTTCCTATGTACATCTTCTGTCCTGTATATTTCTCTCTGAGAGTTCCTTAAATGAACATGGGCTCAATCTGTTTCTTACTTTGTCACTCACCTAAAACAGTCTCCTTTTCCACTCCTTCGTTATTCTTACAAGCATTCAGCGTGGGGAGGTTTGTAGTGTTGCTGATCCCATTGGCTACTTCAGGATCGGACCCACCTCTTCTCCATTCTTCTGTGTCACACTACTTTGCTCATGGATTTTTCATCTCATTTGGGTTTATTTTGTTGATTCCTTTTCAAGACCTTATTTTTTTTTTATGCGGTACGCGGGCCTCTCACTGTTGTGGCCTCTCCCGTTGCGGAGCACAGGCTCCGGACGCGCAGGCTCAGCGGCCATGGCTCACGGGCCCAGCCGCTCCACGGCATGTGGGATCTTCCTGGACCGGGGCACGAACCCGTGTCCCCTGCATCGGCAGGCAGACTCTCAACCGCTGTGCCACCAGGGAAGCCCTGAAGACCTTTTTGCTGTTATCCTTCCACCCTCACAAATACATACACACACACACACACACACACACACACACATACAGAGCCACCACCACCTCTGTGTTCCCCTTTGCCATTCCCTTTGTCACTCAGCTTATTTGCATCCTAGCATCAAATACGTAAGTCCTCCATGCTCACTGCAATTCTCTAACTTTCTTCTCTCCTCCTGCCCTCTAATCCAAACCCATGCCATTTTACACGTACCCATTCTCACCTCCTTATCCTGTCAGAAAAATGTTTCAGTAATGTTCATAAGAACAGACTGTTTATTTACCACTTCAGTGAAAACAAAACCCCCCAAACCACAGTTGAAATCTGAAGACCCAGAATCGACTAGAACCTACTTCTTCATTTAACAAATGTGTGTTGAGTATAGCACTGAACTAACTCCATCTTTGAGAAAAAAAGAACTATCAGATTTGACACCTACCCTCAAGGAACTCTTGCTTCTTTAGAAATCATAAAATCACAGACTAAATGTGATTGCTCCAATGTGTCTGAAATGGGGAAGGGGGGCTTTACCAGCTGAGAGGTCTGAGATTTCTGTCTAATTTGTCCTTTGAATGTTAAAATAGGACAGAGGGGACTCCTCTGGGCAACTGAGAATTTTCATTAAAGATGCAAACGTGTTATGGATCCCTACATGAAGCTGCTGCAGACTGAAAAGGAAGGAAATAAAATATATCCAAGTAGGATGCTACGGAGAGAGAATGTAGCTTTTAGGGAAAAAAAAAAAAAAAACCAAAAAGCTAGAACCCAAAGCACATCAGAGACTTGTAGAAGAGAGAGTAACATACCCAGAATGTACTGACTTAGGACAAAACAGAAGGCTCAGGAATTGCAGGTGAAGAGGCTTTGAATAACCCTTTTTGGTGAAATCAGAGCAGCTGGGCAAACTTCCTTGACCATGGTACATGCACACAATAGAATATTATTCAGCCATAAAAAAGAATGAGATCTTGTCCTTTGCAACAACATGAATGGACCTTGAGGGCATTATGCTAAGTGAAATAAGTCACACAGAGAAAGACAAATACCATATCTCTTACATGTGGAATCTAAAACGCAAAAACAAAATAAAACAGAACAAAAAGTCAGGCTCATACACACAGAGAAGAGATTGGTAGTTGCCACAGGCAGTGGGTGAGGGAAATGGGTGGGAAAAAAAATTGTTGACATGTCCTTGACTCTTATGTTTGTACAGTAATAATTTTAACATATGTGATGTGAAAGATTATTCATGGGATAAAACTCCTCTGTGCTTCAGAAGAATTCTCAATAGGACTCATCTGTTTGAACATAGTTACTCTTCATACCTGATATGGAAACCAGGCAAAACTGAAAACTGGTATAAAAAGGGAATTTCTAGCAAAACACAGAACAAATCTTACAAAGACTAAGTTTTCTCTTCCAGAATTCCCATATCTCTGGATCTCTCCCACTTCTTCTTCTTTTTTTTTTTTTTTCTGTTACTGAAAAATTTGCCTCAATACAGAATCAGCTATAAGATCTTTCAGGAAGATTCTCACAATTAGAAACAATCTGCGAGCAGAAGTACTACTCTGTTTACAGTCTTCCACTGTAATGGAGAAAATAGAAAAAATGGAATCAACAAACAGAATCTGTGATATCAAAAGATTAGAACATCTCACTGAGATGAAAAGAAAAAAATACATTTAAAGATCTATGATTTGGAAGCAAACAGCATTTGATGTGTCCCTTCAAGAAAAAATAAGTAATGACCATAAAATACAAGATAACATACACAATGGTAATACAATAGTAAAAGGGAGGGGGAAAGTGCTTGTGAAGCGGGAAGAAATTAAAAGGAAGCAGGATGAAATAAGGAAAGAACGTGACATGAAGGACAAGCTTGAGTTACAGAGCCAGAACTCAGCAAAAAACACTGAATTCTAGGACTGAATCAATATCACACCTGAACTTATTATGACTTCAGAATAAGCTTTAATATCTGGTTGAGTTATTCATTTTTCAATATTCTTTTTTTAATTTATTTTTATCTTTTAAAATTAATTTTTATTGGAATATAGTTGCTTTACAATGTTGTGTTAGTTTCTACTGCACAGTAAAATGAATCAGACATACATATACATATATCCCCTCCTTTTTGGATTTCCTTCCCATTCAGGTCACCACAGTGCATGAAGTAGAGTTCTTTTTTTAAAACTTAAAAATATTTTTGTATTTTTTTCCTTTTGATAAAATGTTTTAAGATCTGACAAATAAAAACACTGCTGTAATTTTATACATACAAAATATTAATTACTATATTTGAAGAGAATTTATATTTTTACTTGCAACTTGGTATGTATTTCGATTTAAGCCTTATTTTTTTTTGTTCACTGACTGAATTGTGTAACTTTTTTCATGTCGGTCTGACACATTTTAATTAAATATATTCCTCTGTACTGCAGTTTTTTACCTTTTATTTAGGACCCTAAAGCAAAACTCTCTTAAAGGTGAAACACTAAAGCTATTCATGTTGATGTCAGAATGACCTTCTCATCTTTATAGCGCACTTTGTGTACTACAAAGATGCAGAAAGTGAGCTATATAGTGCACAAAGTGCACTATAAAGATGATGTCTAGTTTATTAACTAATAAACTAAACTATAGTTTAGTGTATTGAACTGAGTTCCATAAAGCAGTGTAAAAACATATTTAAAATAAGAAAAATCAATTTATAATGATGAGCAGAGTCTTAGAATTCTACCTTCAAAAAAATCAAAATTTTATCTCAGTTTCTTCCATAAGAACTTTAGGTTTTACTATACAGCATCTCAGGATTAGAACTGAGTAACGTGAAATTGTACCTGTGACCTGCAGCAGTTACATGGAGTGGCTTTTCTGGAAATTGCCCACCCTTGAATAATGCTTTTCTGTGCACTTTAAGCAAGCAGTGTGCTAGTCTAACAGGAGGCATGGGCGGCCAACAGGGAAGGACAGAGACTGGGAGAAATGGACCAGGAACACACAGCAGAGGTCCCCAGTTATTTAGAAATAGAGCCTGGATTCAAACCTATGTCCCCAACTTCCATCATGGAGTTTTTTCAGCTACACCTTTGAAGTCAAGTTTAGAGAATGGTTGGATATGAAGTCTGGGAAGAAAGAAGAATCAAAGATGACTCTAAGACTTGAGACTGGAAAAAGGATGGTACTGCTGTCATAATTACGAGCATCAGGAGGTAGTCCTTACTAGAGTTCCCTGGTGAGAAGGTTTAGCTTTCACTAGGTAGTAAACAGGCTCAGATCTTAGAGAAGGGGCTTGTCTGTGCCTGGGACAAGCTATTCTCAGAAAGCCAAGCTGGCTTAAAAGCTTACATATCAGAGTGCAGGGATTGTTGGAATGTTGGGGAGCAAGCCTGTGCAGATATTAGGGAGCCCAAAGGCAAAACAATCCACAGGAATGATTAGCCTGCTCTGTAACGAGCAAAGTCCGTGAAAGAATCAGAAAGAAAGGGGCTGCTGAGAACATTCTGGTATATGTATAATATACAACAAGAATGGTCTGTGTAATTTCTGGGACATAAAGCAATAGTTTGGAAATTTCTGTACCAGTAAATAAGTGTATTGCTATTAAAATATACTTTTCGATCATTAGCAGAAATCAACGATTGTCATGGCACAAGTAACATGTCTCATCTCAATGACTGAGGTGATCAACAGGCAAGATGTGATCCCATAAGGGCAGGCAGATAAGAACTGAAGTGGTTTGAACACATATGAGGCCCTTTCCCATCAATTTGTGAAGTCACTACTAAATTACTCTAAATTCTCCAGCAAAAAGTGGTTCAAAGCATAAGTGAGAAGGAAAGTTGGGTTCGGGGGGACAAGGTATTTATAAGGGAGTAATTAGAAGTTAGTTTGGAGGGTAGTTATTTGAGATATATTCAAAGTATCTATATTAGATGTGTGTTCTAACCCCCCCCGCCAAAAAAAAAAAGTCCTTGAATTTCTGAAAAGTCCTTGCATCTCTGTGCAATTCAAGGACTCAGAAAGCAGAAAAGTTCCCTAGACTCTAGGTAACCAGTAAAACTGTTAGCAGCAACTGCACAAGTAAAGTGTCTGTGGTGGGTCCAAGCTGGGCTGCCTCAGTGCCCAGAGACTTGAACAAAATGCCTCTACTGCCCGGTGGAAAGTGTTTGATCCTCTCTATGGAATTACACTGACCCCCTCTGTAAGAAGAAAAATGGCAGCAGTGAACAGAGCTGTGCATCACTGAGGATATGATCAGGAATATATATGGAAACCAGTTACAAAGACTTCTGGCATCGTTCAAAATTCGGGAGAAACAATGAGGGTCAGGCTTTCTGAGTAATTAAAAATACCTATGAATCAGACAGCACAAATGTCAGCATTTTTTCTATGTTGCATTGCTTTGAATCTCTTTGAATTAGTATCATTCAGACGTATTTAGGGAACAGAAAACCTTCACAGCCAATAAAATTGGTAAAAAGATTTTAGAAATCACTGTATACCATTCTTTTGTGCCCTTCAAAAAAAAGACATATTCCAATATCTGATTCCAGTGATTGTAATCTGTGGCAAAAATAAATAAATAAAATTATGTTAAAATAAGATAGTGAAGAAACAAAAATTTCATGAAAGGTTTTTCTTACACTTTGAAACTAGCTAGTCCCCAATATGCAGGGTGTACATCATGGTCCTACAGAAAGGGTGCTTGTCACAATATTTTATAGTAGGCTTTTTAAAGATGGAAACCTACATAAGCACCTGTATTTAAGGATACAAGACAAAAACATGATTTCAACCGTGGGGGAATCTTTCTAAATTATTCTGAACAAAATTGCTCACCAACTTATACTGCCACGTGGTTTTCTTGGAGCAGTGAAGACATTTGGTCACTCATGTGCCTTTGCACATCATAGTACCATATAGAAGAATTTAGCTGATTGGGTCTTTTGAAAGTTATGGTAAAAATAAATATGATTCAAATGAAACAGTTTGGTGGACAGGGCTCTGTGGAAATAGCCATTAGGGTGGTGATCATGAGATTCAAAATTAAATCAGAGAATTCCTTGTAGTCCAGTGGTTAGGACTCTGCCCTTCCACTGCAGAGGGCCTGGGTTCAATCCCTGGTTGGGGAACTAAGATCCTGCAAGGCATGTGATACAGCCAAAAATTTTTAAAAAAATTTTTAAATGTTTTTAAATTAAAAAATAAAAACAGGGCTTCCCTGGTGGCGCAGAGGTTGAGAGTCCGCCTGTCGATGCAGGGGACACGGGTTCGTGCCCCGGTCCGGGAAGATCCCACATGCAGCGGAGCGGCTGGGCCTGTGAGCCATGGCCACTGAGCCTGCGCGTCCGGAGCCTGTGCTCCGCAACAGGAGAGGCCACAACAGTGAGAGGCCCGCGTACCGCAAAAAAAACCAAAACAAAATAAAATAAAAACAAAAATGGCGTACTAATTCCCTTGGTCTAAAAAAAAATTGAATTCAGTTCAGGAGACATTTAGTTTTATATGTAATGATTTAGAGGTGTTCTAAATTTGGGGAGATAGAATGAGACATGTTTCTTTCTGTCAAAGTCTTCACAGACTAGAGGTAAAGCCAAGACTATAACTCCGTAACAAAGGTATATGTCACAGTGCCATAGACATGAAATCCTCCAAAGAAAATTCCCAGTGACCAGGGAACCTCTGGGCAGAAGACCTCCAGAGGAGGTAGCATTTGAAGAAGTCCCTTGATGGAAAGGGATGGGAGAGAGAGCAAAGAGAACAGAAAATGTGTGTACTTGGAAAGGCAGGGAATCAAATGGGATGGACACTGACGGGCCACGTGGGAAATAAGTCTGAGAAGAGCATTTGGGGCTGATTGTGTAGGGCTATTAAGCTCTAAGCCAAGGGCCGGCACTTTGTTCTGTGGGCAACAAGGGGACAGCACAGGCTTTCTAGAGGAAGAGCAATGTGATTAGATCTGTATTTCAGGCCAAGCGTTCAGGCGGCCATATGTGGGGTGGACAGCAGCCAGGAGTGACTGCCTCAGGAGGCCAGTTCCAGAAATTGCTACAAGATTCCAGGTAAGAGGATATGAGAGCAGTGGGAACAGTAAGTGGGGTATGGCCAGAGGGAAATGAAATGAGGCAAGGGGTAGAGAGTCAGGTGACAAGCTAGAAACAACAGGACTTGGAGACCCTGTTGCTATAGGGATAAGAGGAAGGTGTGGAAGTGAAAATGCCTGAATTTATTCTCTTTACTTCTTATTTGGAAGCGATTTCAGACTTATAGAAAAGTTGTAAAAAAAAAAATAGTATAAAGAATTCCTGGGCTTCCCTGGTGGAGCAGTGGTTGGGAGTCCGCCTGCCGATGCAGGGGACACGGGTTCGTGCCCCAGTCGGGGAGGATCCCACATGCCGCGGAGCGGCTGGGCCCGTGAGCCATGGCCGCTGAGCCTGCGCGTCTGGAGCCTGTGCTCCACAACGGGAGAGGCCACAACAGTGAGAGGCCCGCGTACAGCAAAAAAAAAAAAAAAAAAAAAGAATTCCTAAGTCCCCTCACCCAGAATTCCCAAATGCTGCATTTTTATCATTCTCTCTCTCCCTCTTTATTTCCTTACACATATCATTTTTTTCTGGAAAAAAAAAAAATTCCTGACCTCCAAATACCAAAGATGATGAAGTTCTGAGCTTTCTGGTATTGCAAAACTTGTGACAAAAAGTAATCTAGAGTGTGAATGTGAAAAAGAGAGGCAGGGTGTGTTGGGAGCCACACAATGCAAAGAGACTAGGAAGGAACACAAAAATGTCCTGCAAACCTTTTCCTAATGTTTATCTCACCAGTAGGTGTTCCTCTTCTGATTAGAAAGGTTACCCTTTTCTAGCAAGTGTACAACTCTGAAAGGGTCACAGGCAGAGCAGAGACTGGGACGAAGGAGCACTCGCTTCCCCAGCTGGTTCAGCCAAATGCATACTGGTGACCAGATACTGCAGCAGATCAAACTAGACATTAACCTAGATATTACTCCCTCCCCCTACTCTGAATCTTTCATTCATTCATTCACTCAACAAGTAGTAAGGGCTTAATATGTCAGACACTTTTCTACATACTGGAAATTCAACAGTGAGCAAAACTAAGTCCCATGCTTTAATGAAACTTATGTGCGTAGTGGGGAGAAAAAGACAATAAACAAACAAATATGCATCATGAGATGATAAGGTTTATGAAGAACAGCTGAGCAAGGTTAAAAGGTAAAGAGTGTCAGTCCAGGTTTAGGGAGCTACCTTAGATTAGGAGGTCAGGAAGGGCTTCTCTGATAAAGTGGTATCTGAGCAGAGACCAATTGAAAAGTGGGAGTGAGCCATGGAGATACCTGTATAAGGAGAGCGTTTCCAAGAGAAGGACAAGAGAGAATAAAGGTACTGAACTGGGAGCATGGTTAGTGGCCTGGGCAATGCCAAGGAGACTTCTATTAAATTGGATATAAACTTAAAGCAACTATCAAAACACAAAAACAAAGAATTCTAGTTAATAAGCCAACAGAGGATATTAAATGGAAACATAAAAAATGCTCAAATCCAAAGAAGGCAGAATAAGAGGAAAAGAGGAACCAAGGGACATGGCACAGATAGACAGCAAATACAGTATCCCCTGCTTTTCACAATTTCAATTTATGCCACTTCACTTTTCAAAGCCCTATGATAGTATCTGTTTTTGCTAGCCAAAAGAAATCCAAAGAGGATTTTCACTTTTATGAAAAAAGATAATCGCTTCCTTGCTTCACACTATTTTGGCTTACAAAAGTTTTCACAGGAATGCTCTACTTTTGGATTGTGGGGAAAACCTGCAGTGAGATAAAAAGCTCAAACATAATCATATCAGTAATCACATTAAATATAAATGGTCTAAACACTGGATTAAAAGGCAGAGATAGTTATAGTGGACAAACCCCAACAATGGTCTGCCTATAAATAAAAAGACACAAATTGATTAAAAGCAAACGAGTGAAAAAAAACATAGTCTGAAATCTAATAAAAAGAAAGCTGAACTGGCTACATTAATATCAGACAAAGTAGGTTCCAGAAGAAAGATTATTTTGCAGGATAAAGAAGGTCATTTCATAAAGAGTAAAGAATAAGGGATCAGTACATCAAGAGGACATAGTAATCCTGACTTAAACCCCTAATAAGAGAGCTTTAAAATCCATGAAGCAAAGACTGATAGAACTGCAGGAATAAATACAGAGATCCACAGTATCATCAGATATTTTACTACCTCTCTCACAATAACTGTTGGAACAAGTATAAGTTGGACAAGAATACAGTAGAGTTGGACAAAATCAACTCAGTTCACCTAATTGACATTTAGAGAATTCTCTACACGAAAACAGTGAAAACCACATTCTTCTCAATTACACACAGAACATTTACCTACGCTGGATATACACCTCATTTGCATTACTTGCAAGAGCATTCAATGATCAACATGGTATCCTTCCCACTCTGGCCCACAATGAGCCATCTGCCTTCTAACGTCTTCTTTTCTTTTTAGTTCCATGGATAAAAACAAACATAAGCATAAAGTTTCTATTCTGCTAAGAAAAATCCATGGGCCAGACCATAAACTAAAGCTCAGTGCACCCATCTTATTCTCCTGGTCTACTTGTTTGGTTAGCCAACAAAACATTGCTCACTTTGCTTCTCCACTCTAAAGTATTCTGTTCACCCTTAAATCAACTCCAAGTCAAACTTTGAGTTTGCACCACATTGCTATGCTTGAAGAATTTTTAATATTCACTACCATGGGGTTGCAATAGACACCACTCATTTGAAATAATCATATTTAACACCATTAAGTTAATGAAAATGCCATCTAGTTGTAGGGCTCCCAGATTTAGCAAATGAAAGCACAGAACAGAAGCCCAATTAAATTTGAATTTCAGATAAACAACAAGTAATTTTTTAGTGTAGGCATGTCCCAAATTTTGCATGGGGTACATGTATTTTAGATCACCTGGAAACATCAGTTCAGGAGCACATGGTAAAATCTTGTAGTGAAGGATTAGAAGGCCATAGTGCCTATATGTGGTGGGAAGTGAATAACTATGGGATTCCAAGCAAAACAAAAACAGAAGAGAGCGACCACAAGAAGCACAGAATCTGTGCAACCAAGATCTGATACAGGAATAATCTCTCTGACTTCCCCCAAGAGGTGGCTGTTTGGGGAGCATGAACACTGGTAGAATGAGCCAGAGTGCAGCCCATGAAGCCTACACGCTACTGTGCCATATCTGTCTGGAATCTTTCTTCTGCTTCTACGTGTGGTAATTAAAATAATGCAGCTACTGCTATTTTTATGGCTGTATATTGCTCTGACTTTCAAAATGAAAGCTTTAATCTATAATCGCATACCAAGGCTCTTGAGTAAAGGATACAGTCTTTATTCATAAAGCCCTTCCCTCAAGTAACCGCTCTGCATGGGTTAGATTAAGCGAGAGAGGGAAAAGGAGGGGGACGAAGGAGGAGGAAGCAAGAGAGGAAATATGAATAAAATTGCTTTTGCTAATAATGAACTTTTAGTTATACGAGGCAAGGAAAATGGATATGCTTTAAGAATTCCTCAGGGCTATGGCAATCCTTATTTCTACATTTGCAACCTCTAATTTGAGCTCTTTCTTATAAAAAGAATAAAGCCATACAGTCTTAGAATAGCAGTAGGCTAATATAGCTTTGAGCACAGTACACTGACTGCAACAACCAATCCTGTTGAAAACAGAGACATCAAAACATCAATGGGGGCTTCCCTGGTGGCGCAGTGGTTAAGAATCCACCTGCCAATGCAGGGGACGTGGGTTCAAGCCCTGGTCCGGGAAGATGCTGCGGAGCAACTAAGCCCGTGTGCCACAACTACTGAGCCTGCGCTCTTGAGTCCACAAGCCACAACTACTGAGCCCATGTGCCACAACTACTGAGCCTGCGCTCTAGAGCCCGTGAGCCACAACTACTGAGCCCATGAGCCACAACTACTGAGCCCATGTGCCACAACTACTGAGCCTGTGAGCCACAACTACTGAGCCCGTGAGCCACAACTGCTGAGCCCACGTGCCTGGAGCCCGTGCTCCGCAACAAGAGAAGCCACTGCAACGAGAAGCCCGTGCACCACAACGAAGAGTAGCCCCCGCTAGCCGAAACTAGAGAAAGCCCACGCGCAGCAACAAAGACCCAACGCAGCCAAAAATAAAATAAATAAAAATTTTAAAACCCCAAAAGACATCAGTGGATCCCTATCTTCAGACAAGACTATTCCTATCTTGCTCAGCCCAAAGAGAATTGATTCTAATTTGGGGGGCGGGACAGGAGAAATTCTTAGGGGAATGAGACTACACATCTTCTTTGCTAAATTATTTTAGTCTTTCCTGCCAAAATAAGCAGGATGTTCTTCCCCATAACTGACCCCAATAACTCCTATTGTAGTTCAGGTTGACATCCTTTGAGATCTATTAATATGGTCCATGGAGAAAAAGAAGAGCTAGTTACTCTCTTATGGACAGTCCTCATTCGGGCACTGAAAAATCCTGACTAAATAACTCCATCAGCCTTCTCCCAGATTTAATCATTTCAGGTCTTGTAACCTTTATTAATCAGCCCTATTTTTCAAGTCTTTGTTCATTTTTCATCATTAGTTACACCGTTGCATAAAGATCAGGGCATAAACCCTTTGAAAGAGTGAAAAACTCAAATAATTCATTCCAACAAATGAAATGCTAATGCTGTTGCTATGCAGCAGCGCTGGGTTCATTAGATGCCTTTGCTAGTTGTACCATCTGCAGTTCTCCTCCTTTTATCCCACCAGCTTTGGAACATTTTAAAGGGTGGAATGTGTCATAACCCATTTATTGTGACTAAATACCACATCACATCTCTGTTTTCTATAAGACAAAACAAAGCTTGTCGCAATTGGACTAATAGCTCTTAATGAGGATTATGTTCTTTACGATTTTTTAAAACATTCTTCTAAGAGACACATTTTCAATTGAGTAACTGTTTAATTAATGACTATAAAGCAATTTGGTGATACACGAATAGCATTTAGCACACATTCTAAATAATCATGACTGCTATTCTGGGCCAAATGCACTGAATTTCCATGGTAAGAGGCATGTCAATAAAATAATTTCTGGTAAGCTTCATCAAGACTCTGGGAAAACCTGTAACATACAGCAAACAGGTAAGTTTGCCCTTTCACACTCTTATTACCCACCTATGTGTTCTCTACTCACCTCCTGAACTGTGCCCTCCAACCCATAATAGGCACTCAGAGTTTTCCTGCCCCTTCTGGGTGTCAGGACTCCTCCAACTGCACCATCCGTCTCCACCCTATCACCACCCCATGACTGATACTGTCTGCTCTGGGACAGCGACTCAGATATTTGCCAAAATCTACCTTTCCTATAATCTTTTCCCCAAAGGCTCTTCCCTGCCAGGTGTTGAATAACTAGTCCAATAAATTCACCTGCTCCAATGACTTTTAAATTCTTTAGGTGAAAATACTATAATCTGAGAGAGTAATTTTTTTGTTTTTGTTTTTTAAAGGTTTGCTATAATTATTTCAATAAAATATTTTCCTGGAAGACATCTTTCCCAGAAACATTTTAGCATTCTATCACACAACTGATGACTGTTTTGAGGGATCCAGATCAACGTTCATTCAGAGCAAAGATTCTTTATGAATAATAAGTAATATAAATAAAAAATGACCACTTCAATTTTTTCTATTTCCATTCATTTTGCCAAGCCACTTATTCAATAGCTACCTAAAGTTTATAACTAGGCATTTGCTCAAACTTCTCCACCTGATAAGGTGACTAAGTTCTGTCAAAACTTTCCCCGGTGGTATATGCCCAAAGAAATGGTACTGGTCCATCTTATCCAGTTAAATCAAAATTTCCCTTTAAACTTAGGGCTTTATAACTGATGGCTTCCAAATTGTATGTTTAGCAAATATAAAAGAATTCCTCTTCAGTGGTCTGCTGGAGCAGGCTGGCATCAACTGGTAACAGGTGATTGTAAGCACCTCTGAGAGAGTAATTTAATGGTGCGGGGGTATCCTTTGACCATTAAAAGGAATATTGGGCGCTAGGTTTTTTAAAACTCGTCTCATGAATCCACAAATTTATCCTCATTTCCATCTTTTCCATAGCTTCCTCACACACTATAGGTATTACCTTAGCACTGTCCAGAGTGACCCTACATATGGATAGGTAAATTTCCTCTTCCTTCAGTTGAATGTACTGTATTATTTATTCATTAACATTGAAGTCACAGCCAACACACTTTAACTCATGCCTTAACAAAGCTATCTAACACACCTATTTTCTTGGTAAGGTACATCACAGCCTTCTTGCACATAGGAACACGAGGCAACACTTCAGCATTATGTTTAGGGCCATTTTAAACAGCAAAACACACACCAAAAAATGCACAAAAACATGATAAAACTTGCCTCCAAACAGACCACCAAAAGGACACTTGCTTATTTTATGAGACCTGAAACAGGAAGGTAGAGTATTGCCTTGCTCAGCCTCAGCTAAGAGGAACAGGCACATTGGGCAACTCACATTATTTGCAGTTCTACAACCTCAAAGCCTCACAAGCGTTGATTTTGGGGGTAATATGCATCAAAAATAACAAAATGTTTAGGTATAATTTTAACTAAGTAGGTGAAAGATCTGTACACCAAAAACTATGAAACATTGATGGGATAAATTAAAGTAGACACAAATATATGGAAAGGTATTCAGTGTGCATGGAATAAAAGATTTAATATTGTTAAAACGTCCATACTGCCCAAAGTGATCTACAGAGCCAAGGTAATTCCTATCAAAATTCCAAGGGCATTTTTCACAGAAATAGAAAAATCAATCCTCAAGTAATCTTGACCAAGAAGAACAAAACTGAAGGCATTATATTTCCTGATTCAAATTATATTAGAAAGCTATAGAAATCAAAACAATATGGTACTGGCATACAAACAGACATAAAGACAGATGGAACAGAAATAGAGAGCCCAGAATTAAACCTATGCATATTTGGTCAACTAATTTTTGACAAGAGTGCCAAGAATGCACAATGAGGAAAGGATAATGTCTTCATCAAATGGTACTGGGAAAACTGGATATCCACATGAAAAGAATGAAATGGACCCTTATCTTACACTATATACAAAAATCAACCCAAAATGGATCAAAGACTTAAAACCTGAAACCATGAAACTTCTAAAATAAAACATAGGGGTAAAGCTCTTTGATACTGGTCTTGACAATGATTTTTTTGGATATGTCACAAAAGGCACAGGAGACAAAAGCAAAAAAAAAAAAAATTGGGATTACATCAAACTAAAAAGCTTCTGTACACCAAAGGAAACAATCAACAAAATGAACAGGTAACCCATGGAATGGAAGAACTATTTGCAAACCATATATCTGATAAGAGGTTAATATCCAAACCACACAAGGAACTCATGAAACTCAACGCAAAAGACATATAAATAATCTGATTTTAAAATGGACAAAAGACCTGAATAGACATTTCTCCAAAGAATACATAAAAAGGCCAAGAAGTATACAAAAAGGTGCTCAATATCAGTAATCATCAGGGAAATGTAAATCAAAACCGTAATAAGGTGTCAAGATGTTAAGATGGCCATTATTTTTTAAAAACACAAGAGATGACAAGTGTTGGCAAGGATATAGGGAAAAGGAAACTCTTAGACACTATTGGTAGAAATGTAAATTGGTACAGCCATTATGGAAAATAGTATGCAGTTGTCTCAATAATTTAAAAATAGAAATATTGTATGGTCCAGCAACCTCACTTCTGGATATATATCCAAAGGAATTGAAAGCAGGGTCTTGAAGAGATATCTACACTCCCATGTTCTTTGCAGCATTATTCACAATAGCCAAGATATGGAAACAACCTAAGGGTCCATCAGTGGATGAATAAAGAAGATGCAGTATATATATGAAATAGAATATTATTCAGTCATGAGAAAGAAAGGAATATTGCCACCTTCAAAAACATGGGTGAATGTGGAGGGCATTATTTTAAGTGAAATAAACCAGACAGAAATAATGTATGATCTCACTTATATACGGAATCTAAAAGAGAGACTCATAGAAGCAGAGGGTAGAATCAGGGGTTACCAGGGGCTGGGGCAAACGAGCAATGGGGAGGTGAAGGTTGAAGGGTAGGAAGTTTCAGTTATACAAGTTCTGGAGATCTACCATACAGCACAGTGCCTATAGTTAACAATGTTGTACTGTATACTTAAAGTTGCTAAGAGGGTAGATCTTACGTTAAGTGTTCTTACAAAACAACAATACTAAAGAGGGCAGGAGGAAACTTTGGGAGGTGATAGATATGATAGATAGCTTGATGGTCTCGATGGTAGTGATGATATCACAGGTGTATACTCATCTCCAAACTCATCTAGATGTATACATTAAATACGGACAGCTTTTTATATGTTAATCATACCTCAAAAATGGTTTAAAAAAGAAATACCTTTAGTGAATAAATGAGTTTGGAAATTCAGAACCCATGAATAATGAGGACTGACTGCATTATCTTCATTGAATGGATGAAGAAACAGAGGTAGACAGGGTAAGTAATTTGCTTAACTTTCTGGATCCAAATCCTATGTATAAACTATTATGTCACAGCATTTTCCATATGACTTTTGCACTTTCCTATTGAGTGATATCTTTTGTCTGGTCTTGGTAAAAAGTGAAAACAAACATTGGATATCTCCAATTTATGTACCATGGAACACTGATTTCTTCACTTAGAGATGCATTCTATGCCCATCCTTCTCTACATGACAGAGGAAATCTGTCTTCTGATGAATCTAAACTGCTAAAATTCAGAATTGGTATTGAAATGAATTAGAGGGTTTGGAGTCACAACTTTGGTTTTTAAATCAGCTCCTCTCTATACTAGCTGTGTGACCCAAACACTCTCATTATCCTCTGTAAAACAGTAATTGTAATGCTAATTTCATAGGACTATCCTCAGAATTAAATGAGATAATATAAGGAATCTAGCTCATAGCAAGTGCTTGAAAATTAGCATGTATACTCTTCAGTATTTACTTTTTTGGAAGCTCCCAGAACCTGTTCTATAAAAGGACTTTTTTTTTTTTTACATCTTTATTGGAGTATAATTGCTTTACAATGGTGTGTTAGTTTCTGCTTTATAACAAAGTGAATCAGTTATACATATACATATGTTCCCATATTTCTTCCCTCTTACATCTCCCTCCCTCCCACACTCCCTATCCCACCCCTCTAGGTGGTCACAAAGCACCGAGCTGATCTTCCTGTGTTATGCGGCTGCTTCCCACTAGCTATCTATTTTACGTTTGGTAGTGGATATATGTCCATGCCACTCTGACTTTGTCACAGCTTCCCCTTCCCCTTCCCCATATCCTCAAATACATTCTCTAGTAGGTCTGTGTCTTTATTTCTGTCTTCCCCCTAGGTTCTTCATGACCTTTTTTTCCCCCTTAGATTCCATATATATGTGTTAGCATACGGTATTTGTTTTTCTCTTTCTGACTTACTTCACTCTGTATGACAGACTCTAGGTCCATCCACCTCACTACAAATATCTCAATTTCGTTTCTTTTTATGGCTGAGTAATATTCCATTGTATATATGTGCCACATCTTCTTTATCTATTCATCCAATGATGGGCACTTAGGTTGCTTCCATCTCTGGGCTATTGTAAATAGAGCTGCAATGAACATTTTGGTACATGACTCTTTTTGAATTATGGTTTTCTCAGGGTATATGCCCAGTAGTGGGATTGCTGGGTCATATGGTAGTTCTATTTGTAGTTTTTTAAGGAACCTCCATACTGTTCTCCATAGTGGCTGTACCAATTCACATTCCCACCAGCAGTGCAAGAGTGTTCCCTTTCACTTGGATTCCGCACACAGGTTCTTAAAAATCAAAAGCAGAAACAACTGTCCATGACTATAAGAACAGCCACACTGCCTTGCCCTGCAAAAATCTAGAGCTCAATTCTAGCTGTCAAGGGTAATATAGATGTGATACGTATATAGTGGCTCAAAGGTGGAGATTCCAATATTCCATCATCAAACACAGCTTGAAAATGAACCCAACCCCACTTAGGATTAAAGCTAAGTCTGCCGTGAAAAGTTGTTTCCAAACTTCCACCTCTTTAAAAAACGCTTGTGTTTTGATTTTCAATTCTAGTTCAGAAATCACTCCATCTGCTCTGACCAATCAGAATGCACAAGAAGCACTGAATTTAGTTTATTTATATATATAATACCAGAGGATGTGTTAATGTAAAAATGAAATAAGGTTCGAAATAATGCAAGGGAAAAGATGGAAAGATTTCATGAATACTTCTCTAAACCCAGAGGGTTTGGGGGAGATGAGAGACTCAAGGACCTTGAAAAGAAGGGTAACAATAGCCTCTTAACGTGATGCCTAAGAAATTTTTACTTCTTGGCAGGCAAGGTTAAAAATAACAACAATTATGCTGGTTTAAAGTACGAACCAACTAGACAAGGAAAGATACCCACATTGGCTGCTTTACCCACATCTTCTGCATAATAGAAAGATCATAAGGAGTAAGACGTGGATTTGAACTGCCACTCCTTTATTTATTATGTGACATAGGCAAGTTATTTGATCTCACTGAGCCCAAGGTTTTATTTATAAAACTGGTGGGAATAATATCAGTTGCACAGCATTGTTGCAAAGGTTAAAATTAGAGGGACTTCCCTGGCAGTTCAGTGGTTAGAACTCCATGCTTCCACTGCAGGGGTCTCAGGTTCAATCCCTGGTTGGGAAACTAATATTCTGCAAGCTGCACAGCATGGCCAAAAAGAAAAAATTAGAACATACGTGTGATACTGAGTGATGTAAGTCAGAGAAGGACAAATAACGTATGACACTGCTTATATGTGGAATCTAAAAAAAATGGTACAAATGAACTTATCTACAAAACAGAAATAGAGTCACAGGTGTAGAAAACAATCTTATGTTGACTAAGGGGGGAAGGGGGGAGGGGGAAGTTGGGAGATTGGGACAGACACATATACACTACTATATATAAAACAGATAACTAATAAGGACCTCCTGTATAGCACAGGGAACTCTACTCAAAACTCTGTAATGACCTATATGGGAAAAGAATATAAAAAAACAGTGGGTATGTGAATATGTATAACTGATTCACTTTGCTTTACTCGTGAAACTAACACAAAATTGTAAATCAACTATACGCCAAAAAATTTTTTTTAAAAACAGAAATTTACATGTGAAATTTCCCACCACAGAGGTCTTAATAAATCTTAATTGTGTTCTTTCTAAAATGAAGAATTGTTGACTGTCAATATACATTTGAAAAAGATCTACAATAACAAACCAAAAAGAATTAAGAAATGGTAATAGGAACATACATATCAATAATTACCTTAAAGGTAAATGGGTTAAGTGCTTCAACCAAAAGATATAGATTGGCTGAACAGATACAAAATCAAGACCCATATATACGCTGTCTACAAGAGACCAACTTAAGACCTAGGGACACATACTGACTGAAAGTAAGGGGAGGGAAAAAGATATTCCAAGCAAATGGAATTCAAAAGAAAGCTGGAGTAGCAATTCTCACATCAAAAAAAATAGACTTTAAAATAAACACTACTACAAGAGACAAAGAAGGACACTACATAATGATCAAGGGATCAATCTGAGAAGAAGACATAGCAATTGTAAATATTTATGCACCCAACATAGGAGCACCTCAATACATAAGGCAAATGCTGACAGCCATAAAAGGGGAAACCAACAGTAACATAATCATAGGAGGGGACTTAAACATCCCACTTTCACCAATGGACAGATCATCCAAAATGAGAATAAATAAGAAAACACAAGCTTTAAAAGATACATTAAAAAAGATGACTCAATTGATATTTATAGGACATTCAATCCAAAAAAAAAAACAAAATGAAGTTTCTTTTCAAGTGCTCATGGAACATTCTCCAGGATAGATCATAACTTGGGTCACAAATCAAGCCTTGGTAAATGTGGAAAACTGAAACCATATCAAGTATCTTTTCCAACCACAACGCTATGAGACTAGATATCAATTACAGGGGGAAAAAAAACTGTAAAAAATACAAACACATGGAACCTAGACAATACATTACTAAAAAACCAAGAGATCACTGAAGAAATCAAAGAGGAAATTTTTAAAAAACCTAGAAACAAATGACAGTGAAAACACGACAACCCAAAACCTATGGGATGCAGCAAAAGCAGCTCTAAGAGGGAAGTTTATAGCAATATAATCCTACCTCAAGAAACAAGAAACATCTCAAATAAACAATCTAACCTTACATCTAAAGCAATTAGAGACAGGAGAACAAAAAAACCCCAAAGTTAGCAGAAGAAAAGAAATCATAAAGATCAGATCAGAAATAAATGAAAAAGAAATGAAGGAAAGAACAGCAAAGATCAATAAAACTAAAAGCTGGTTCTTTGAGAAGATAAAATTGATAAACCATTAGCCAGACTCATCAAGAAAAAAAGAGAGAAGACTCAAAAGAAAGGAACTAGAAATGAAAAAGGAGAAGTAACAACTGACACTGCAGAGATACAAAGGATGATGAGAGATTACTACAAGCAACTATATGACAATAAAAAGGACAACCTGGAAGAAATGGAAAACTTCTTAGAAAAGCACAACCTTCTCAGATGGAACCAGGAAGAAACAGAAAATATAAACACACCAATCACAAGCACTGAAATTGAGACTGTGATTAAATATCTTCCAACAAACAAAAGCCCAGGACCAGATGGCTTCACAGGTGAATTCTATCAAACACTTAGGGAAGAGCTAACACCTATTCTTCTCAAACTCTTCCAAAATACGGCAGAGGGAGGAACACTCCCTAACTCATTCTACGAGGCCACTATCCCCCTGATACCAAAACCAGATAAAGATGTCACAAAGAAAATGACAGGCCAATATTAGTGAACATAGATGCAAAAATGCTCAACAAAATACTAGCAAACAGAATCCAACAGCACATTAAAAGGATAATACACTATGATCAAGGGGGGTTTAATCCCAGGAATGCAAGAATTCTTCATTATACGCAAATCAATCAATGTGATAAACCATATTAACAAATTGAAGGATAACAACCGTATGATCATCTCAATAGATGCAGAAAAAGCTATTGACAAAAGCTATCGACCCTCCAGAAAGCAGGCATAGAGGGGACTTACCTCAACATAATAGAGGCCATATATGACAAACCCACAGCCAACATCATTCTCAATGGTGAAAAACTGAAAACATTTCCTCTAAGATCAGGAGCAAGACAAGGTTGCTCCTCTCACCACTATTATTCAACATAGTTTTGGAAGTTTAGCCACAGCCATCAGAGAAGAAAAAGAAATGAAAGGAATCCAAATCAGAAAAGAAGTAAAGCTGTCACTGTTTGCAGATGACATGATACTATACATAGAGTATCCTAAAGACTCTACCAGTTTGAGAGTCTTCCTGCCGATGCCGGGGACACGGGTTCGTGCCCCAGTCCGGGAAGATCTCACATGCCACGGAGCAGCTAGGCCCGTGAGCCGTGGCTGCTGAGCCTGCGCTTCCGGAGCCTGCGCTCCACAATGGGAGAGGCCACAACAGTGAGAGGCCCGCGATCCACAAAAAAAAAAAAAAAAAAAAAAAAGACTCTACCAGAAAACTACTAGAGCTAATTAATGAATTTGGTAAAGTAGCAGGATACAAAATTAATGCACAGAAATCTCTTGCATTCCTATACACTACTGATGAAAAATCTGAAAGACAAATTAAGGAAACAGTCCCATTTACCACTGCAACAAAAAGAATAAAATACCTAGGAATAAACCTACCTAAGGAGACAAAAGACCTGTATGCAGAAAACTATAAGACAGTGATGAAAGAAATTAAAGATGATACAAAGAGATGGAGAGATATACCATGTTCTTGGAGAGATATACCATGCTCTTCGATTGGAAGAGTCAACATTGTGAAAATGACTAAAGCAATGTACAGATTCAATGCAATCCCTATCAAACTACCAATAGCATTTTTCACAGAACTAGAATAAGAAATTTCACAATTTGTATGGAAACACAAAAGACCCTGAATATCCAAAGCAATCTTGAGAAAGAAAAACAGAGCTGGAGGAATCAGGCTCCCGGTCTTCAGACTATACTACAAAGCTATAGTAATCAAGACAGTATGGTACTGGCACAAAAACAGAAATATAGATCAATGGAACAGGATAGAAAGCCCAGAGATAAGCCCACACAGACATGGTCACCTTATTTTGGATAAAGGAGGCAAGAATATACAATGGAGAAAAGACAGTCTCTTCAATAAGTGATGCTGGGAAAACTGGACAGCTACATGTAAAAGAATGAAATTAGAACATTCCCTGACACCACACACAAAAATAAACACAAAATGGATTAAAGACCTAAATGTAAGGCCGGATACTCTAAAACTCATAGAGGAAAACATAGGAAGAACACTCTTTGACATAAATCACAGTAAGATCCTTTTTGACCCACCTCCTAGAGAAATGGAAATAAAAACAAAAATAAACAAATGGGACATAATGAAACTTAAAATCTTTTGCACAGCAAAGGAAAACATAAACAACATGAAAAGACAACCCTCAGAATGGGAGAAAATATTTGCCAATGAAGCAACTGACAAAGGATTAATCTCCAAATTTACAAGCAGCTCATGCAGCTCAATATCAAAAAAACAAGCAACCCAATCCAAAAATGGGCAGAAGACCTAAATAGACATTTCTTCAAAGAAGATATACAAATTGCCAACAAACACATGAAAGGATGCTCAGCATCACTAATCATTAGAGATGCAAATCAAAACTACAATGAGGTATCACCTCACACCAGTCAGAATGGCCATCATCAAAAAATCTACAAACATTACATGCTGGAAAGGGTGTGGAGAAAAGATAACCTTCTTGCACTGTTGGTGGGAATGGAAATTGATACAGCCACTATGGAGAACAGTATGGAGGTTCCTTAAAAAACTAAAAATAGAACTACCATGTGACCCAGCAATCCCACTACTGGGCATATACCCTGAGAAAACCATAATTCAAAAAGAGTCATGTACCACAATGTTCATTGCAGCTCTATTTACAATAGCCAGGACATGGAAGCAACCTAAGTGTCCATAGAGAGATGAATGGATAAAGAAGACATGGCACATATATACAATGGAATATTACTCAGCCATAAAAGAAAACGAAATTGATTTATTTGTAGTGAGGTGGATGGACCTAGAGTCTGTCATACAGAGTGAAGTAAGTCAGAAAGAGAAAAACAAATACCGTATGCTAACACATATATATATGGAATCTGAAAAAAAATGGTTCTGAAAATCCTGGGGGCAGGACAGGCATAAAGACACAGACGTAGATAATGGACTTGAGGACACGGGGAGGGGGAAGGGTAAGCTGGGTCGAAGTGAGAGAGTGGCATGGACATATATACACTACCAAGTGTAAAACAGATAGCTATTGGGAAGCATTCACATAGCACAGGGAGATCAGCTAGGTGCTTTGTGACCCCCTAGAGGGATGGGATAGGGAAGGCGACGCAAGAGGGAGGAGATATGGGGATATATGTATATGTATAGCTGATTCAGTTTGTTATAAAGCAGAGAGTAACACACCATTGTAGAGAAATTATACTCCAATAAAGATGTTAAAAAAGAAAAAAAAAACGATGTAATCAGGTTAAAAAAAAAAAAATCTTTGGTGAAATCACCCAGGCAGTGATCATTTGACCTCAAGTTTCCAATTAGCATCGTGCAGGAGAAACATAACCTACAACTAGTACACAACAGAATACTGACCTGTTCTGGGAAAATAAGTCCAGGACTAGACTGATATGAGACACTGAATGGTCCAGGTTATGAATGAATCTCATCCAGAGGTGAACCAAATTTTGCTGAAATATTTTAGTAAACATTTTAGACTTTCTGGGCCACACAGGTCTCAGCTGCAGCTACTCAACTCTGCATTTGTAGCGTGAAAGAACCCATAGACAATTCATAAATTAATAGTGTGGTAGTGTCTCAATAAACCTGTATTTACAAAAACAGGCAATGAGCCAAATTTGGCCTGTGCTGTGTAATTTGTCCATCCCTGAGTTTGGCCATTCTTCCAATACTTTTTTAACAGAAGGAGAAAAAAATAGACAATGATGGTTACTAAGTATCCTGAGCTAGGATACTTGAGATCAGTTATCTCATTTATTCCTCATGGCAGTCTGTAAAGTATATAGTATTATCCCATTTCATGGATGAATTAAGTAAACTTCGAACTCTCTTAAGTGGCTTGATAAGACCACATAAGCAACAAGTCATAAACCTTTGATTTCAAGGTGACTTCAAAACTCATTCTTCCTTCACTAAAATGCACCATCTGCATTTTGCTGTCTACTGAACCTTTGTTGTGAGATATGTAAATTGTGCAAGTTTAAAGGTTTCTTTTATCAGTCAAGAGAGGCCTGGCTGTGCTGTGGTCATAAACTCAGTCATCCCAAGTATCTTAATTGCCACTGTGGGCTATGAAAGGATGTTGAGACCTTCAGGCCAGGCAGTCATATTTTGGTGTGATTCTGAGTGTTTAGTCATTTTCCAGAAAGAGCAGAGAGAGTAGGCTGGGTGAAGATAGGGTGGTTCTCACTTATTCTCTTTGTTCATTGCAGGTCAGCAGAGGCCCTGCTTTACATTGTCCTCACTCTGAGACCCAGATGGAGGGAGACCCCACCCACTGGAGTATCACTGGGATCTGTGCCAGGGGGATGGGAATAAAGCAGATGATGTGTACATTGTATAGGTGTCTTCCCAGACTCAGTACACATTACTTCCGCTCACTCTTCATTGGCTAAAGTAAGTCAGATGGTTTTATCTGACTTCAAGGGGACATGTAGCCTGCTATGTCCCAGGATGAAGAAAACTATAAGTATTAATGTAAGTGAACATTACTGATGACTACCAAGATTTTAGTAGCAAAATTAAGATTTTTGCTAAGTAGATTAAATGTCAAAAGTTTTTATATCTGAAACTATGCCAATGTGTGTGGGAGAAAGCGGAGGTCCAAACGCCTTCAGAACATATTAATGTTAATATCAACTTATGTGTTAATTACAGAAACACTCTTTTCTGGCTCATTTACTTCACTGTGTATTTGGATTCCGAGTACCTTCTCCAAACATTTTGCAGTGGGAAATGAAAGCATTCTACAAAGTATCGCAATATTATTTAATATCTTGTGGATTCTCAAATCAAGGTTTACAGAAAATTTAGGAATGCTAGAAGTCACACTTGATATGACAATAAATATTGTCAATTTTTCTACATGGAAAACAGCATGAAAATAATACAGCCAATTTGGAAACTAATGACAATTAGAAAATTGGAATATGGGTAAACTTGTCTTTTTATATGTATTTGATACAAAGTCAAATTCTGTCCTCGATGACCCTTGTACAATTTTCACCATCAGAACTGGGTCCTTTGTTACTATGTGTAAATGTACCTGATGCTATAGGACCTCAACCCCAAGGACATGAGTGACCGCTAGACAACTAGAGAGTAATTTGCAAGGGCTTTAAAGCCATGACCCTTTCTCACTGGCTGCCACCCAAAGGGGACTGTTTGCATATTATGAGACATGGCTGCATCACAACCATGGCCACTGGATGGCTAAAGGCTTCCAAGGCTTCAGGGCTCAGGCTGATCTCTGCCCCTTCTCTCTGGTGTCTCTTAACACTTAGGAGTGGATGGTCGGGGATACTGAAGACAACAGGGCTTCTTGCCTCCAACCAGAAGCTGAAAAGGAAAGGGCTACATTCTGGGGTTCATGTTTTAGCATGATGGTGTTACATGCACTAATGTCACATTCCCACCTCTTGAGCTTCCCTTTGTACAGGTCAGTAATGCTGAAGGGATCCAGTGTATTCAATGGGGGAAAACGTCTGCAATGATTCCAAGTTGAGTCTATCCGCCTCCCCCTACTGTGGCACAGTATATACCACGGTAGATGTGGACCCAGGGTGTTGGTCAGAAATTGTGGAATCTTTTAAAATCAATGGTACTTTTGACTAAGGAGTTGTCTAGTTTTTTAGGAAGGTTAAATATCTTCTAGTCAGTTTAAGAATCCTAGTAAATGAGTTAAGCTTATGGCCTTGGACATACTCTTGATCCTTAGGCAATTTCACCATCTGTCTTTCATTTTCTGTCAATGTAGTAGAGAAAAGTCCATGGAAATCTGTCTTACTGTAACATTAAAAGGCTAAATAAACAAATTTTAGTTAATTTTCTGTTGTTTCTTGGCCAAAAAAATCATAATCCCGAAAATCATAGCACCATAAGAAATGCCATGTTGGGTCAGACAGACCAGTGGTGCAGCCAGACAGCATCTTATCCTTGCCTGTGATTCTAACCAATATTTTTTTGAGGAGAGTGTAGGGTAATCACCCTTATTAGGTCAATCTCACACGTACCGACATTGGTACGTGGGCCTCTCACTGTTGTGGCCTCTCCCGCTGCGGAGCACAGGCTCCGGACGTGCAGGCTCAGCGGCCATGGCTCACGGGCCCAGCCACTCCGCGGCATGTGCGATCTTCCCGGACTGGGGCACGAACCCGTGTCCCCCGCATCGGCAGGCGGACTCCCAACCACTGCGCCACCAGGGAAGCCCCCGTACTGACATTTTTTTAACGTAAGAAGGTTTCATTAGTATCTACTTCTGAAATCACTTTATGGATACATAAAAGTGGAAAGAGTTTTATCTGAATACTCCTGAATGGGACTTCCCTGGCGGTCCGCTGGTTAAGACTCCGTGCTTCCACTGCGGGGTATGTGTGTAGAGGCACGGGTTTGATCCCTGGCTGGGGAACTAAGATCCCACATGCCGCATGGCATGGTTGAAAACTAACTAAATATAAATAAAAATATTAAATTCTCCTGAAATATTTTTTCATTTTATAAGTCATTATCTTTTACAAGATAAAACTTATTTGACCTCTAATTCTCTTGGAAAAAGGAAGAAGGGTCTTTTGAGTTGGCAAGTCAATATTGTATTTTCTCTAGGTTCATGTCTCTCCCTTCTCCCCCTGGTCTGTGCCCTGGGGGGCTGACCTTTATAAACTACATCAACTACCCTTGCTTACATTCTGACTTCTATTAGGTTTTAGCCAATGGTAGGCACTGACAGGAAATCAGAGTGTAGGATGAGAAAAAGGTCGAGGGATTTATTTCCCTTGCTCCCTCTCTCTGTGGTCTGAGGTTGGCATAGGCTCTATTTCTCTATCAAAGACCACAGCTCCTGCTGGACAGCCCTCTCTACAGCATCAGATCTCACTGAGTTCCAGCAGCTGCTCCCACATCTCCCCTCTTCAGTCCCCGGCTAAATTTCCCTCTGTTACTTGTCCCTAGGTGCTTCATCAACCTGCTTTGTTACTCTTAACAATAACCTTTTGCAAAGAGTCGCTTTCATTAGCTCTCTTCAACTGCCGTTTTCAAATGAGCCATCTGTTCCCTGCTAGGTTCCTGACTGATACAGGATGCTTTGTACCTTTTGTCTGGATGCTCTGTTGCTTCTGGTGGTTTCAGAGAGACTGAGTGACTCTCATGGAGCTAGAATGGCCTTATATTCTAAGGACTGATTTTGTTGAGTTCCACAAAGAATTTGCTGGTGGGAACAATTGATAGGGTTTTTTTCTCCTCTGTACCTTTAGAAGAAACATATATAGTACCTTCCTAGATGCCAAAGAGGAAGTTGAACTGAATATACCTGTGGACAGTGTATTAGTTTCCTATGGCTGCTGTAACAAACTACCACAAACTTAAGTGACTTAAAACAACATGAACCTATCACAAAACACAAACAGACACACTGGTGGTTGCCAAGGGGGAGTGTGGGAGGGAGAGGGATGGACTGGGAGTTTGGGGTTGGTAGAGGCAAACTATTACATTTATTTATTTGTTTGTTTTTATTTAAAATTTTTTTTAATTTTTAAAATTTATTTTTTTTATTGCACTTCACTTTATTGCACTTTGCAGATTCTGTGGGGTTTTTAAAACATCTTTATTGGAGTATAATTGTTTACAATGGTGTGTTAGTTTCTGCTTTATAACAAAGTGAATCAGCTATACATATACACATATCCCCATATCTCCTCCCTCTTGCGTCTCCCTCCCACCCTCCCTATCCCACCCCCAGGTGGTCACAAAGCACCGAGCTGATCTCCCTGTGCTATGTGGCTGCTTCCCAATAGCTATCTGTTTTACATTTGATAGTGTATATATGTCCATGCAACTCTCTCACTTCACCCAGCTTACCCTTCGCCCTCCCCGTGTCCTCAAGTCCATTCTCTACGTCTGTGTCTTTATGCGTGTCCTGCCCCCAGGTTCTTCAGAACCATTTTTTTTCCAGATTCCATATATATATATATGTGTTAGCATATGGTATTTGTTTTTCTCTTTCTCACTTACTTCACTCTGTATGACAGACTCTAGGTCCACCCACCTCACTACAAACAACTCAGTTTCATTTCTTTTTATGGCTGAGCAATATTCCACTGTATATATGTGCTATATTTTCTTTATCCATTCATCTGTCGATGGACACTTAGGTTGCTTCCATGTCCTGGCTATGGTAAATAGAGCTGCAATGAACATTGTGGTACATGATTCTTTTTGAATTCTGATTTTCTCAGGGTATATGCCCAGCAGTGGGATTGCTGGGTCACAAGGTAGTTCTATTTTTAGTTTTTTCAGGAACCTCCATAATGTTCTCCATAGTGGCTGTATCAATTTACATTCCCACCAACGGTGCAAGACGGTTATCTTTCTCCACACCCTCTCCAGCACCTATTGTTTGTAGATTTTTTGATGATGGCCATTCTGACCAGTGTGAGGTGATACCTCATTGTAGTTTTGATTTGCATTTCTCTAATGATTAGTGATGTTGAGCATCCTTTCATGTGCTTGTTGCCAATCTGTATATCTTCTTTGAAGAAATGTCTATGTAGGTCTTCTGCCCGTTTTTGGATTGGGTTGTTTTTTGATATTGAGCTGCATGAGCTGCTTGTAAATTCTGGAGATTAATCTTTGTCAGTTGCTACATTTGCAAATATTTTATCCCATTCTGAGGGTTGTCTTTTCATGTTGTTTATGGTTTCCTTTGCTGTGCAAAAGCTTTTAACTTTCATTAGGTCCCATTTGTTTATTTTTGTTTTTATTTCCCTTTCTCTTGAAGCTGGGTCAAAAGGGATCTTACTGTGATTTATGTCGAAGAGTGTTCTTCCCATGTTTTCCTCTAGGAGTTTCATAGTGTCCGATCTTACATTTAGGTCTTTAATCCATTTTGAGTTTATTTTTGTGTATGGTGCTAGGGAATGTTCAAATTTTATTCTTTAACATGTAGCTGTCCAGTTTCCCCAGCACCACTTATTGAAGAGGCTGTCTTTTCTCCATTCTATATTCTTGTATCCTTTATCCAAAATATGGTGACCATGTGTGCATGGGTTTATCTCTGGGCTTTCTAGCCTGTTCCATTGATCTATATTTTTGTTTCTGTGCCAGTACCATACTGTCTTGATTACTGTAGCTTTGTAGTATAGTCTGAAGTCCAGGGGCCTGATTCCTCCAGCTCTGTTTTTCTCTCTCAAGATTGCTTTGGGTATTCAGGGTCTTTTGTGTTTCCAGACAAATTGTGAAATTTTTTGTTCTAGTTCTGTGAAAAATGCCATTGGTAGTTTAATACGGATTGCACTGAATCTGCGGACAGCTTTGTGTAGTATAGTCATTTTCACAATGTTGTTTCTTACAACCAAGATAATAGTATCTCTCTCCATCTGTTAGTATCATCTTTAATTTCTTTCATCAGTGTCTTATAGCTTACTGCATACAGGTCTTTTTTCTCCTAGGTAGGTTTATTCCTAGGTATTTTATTCTTTTTGTTGCAGTGGTAAATGGGAATGTTTCCTAATTTCTCTTTCAGATTCTTCATCAATAGTGTATAGGAATGCAAGAGATTTCTGTGCATTAATTTTGTATCCTGCTACTTTACCAAATTCATTGATTAGCTCTAGTAGTTTTCTGGTAGCATCTTTAGGATTCTCTTTGTATAGTACCATGTCATCTGCAAACAGCGACAGCTTTACTTCTTCTTTTCCAATTTGGATTCCTTTTATTTTTTTCTTCTCTGATTGCTGTGGCTAAAACTTCCAAAACTATGTTGAATAAGAGTGGTGAGAGGGGTCAACCTTGTCTTGTTCCTGATCTTAGAGGAAATGGTTTCAGTTTTTCACCATTGAGAACGATGTTGGCTGTGGGTTTGTCATATATGGCCTTTATTATGTTGAGGTAAGTTCCCTCCATGCCTATTTTCTGGAGGGTTTTTATCATTAATGGGTGTAGAATTTTGTCAAAAGCTTTCTCTGCATCTATTGAGATGACCATATGTTTTTATCCTTCAATTTGTTACTACGTTTTATCACATGGATTGATGTGTATACTGAAGAATCCTTGCATTCCTGAGATAAACCCCCCTTGATCATGGTGTATTATCCTTTTAATGTGCTGTTGGATTCTGTTTGCTAGTATTTTGTTGAGGTTGAGCATTTTTGCAACTATGTTCATCAGTGATATTGGCCTATAGTTTTCTTTCTTTGTGACATCTTTGTCTGGTTGTGGTACCTGGATGATGGTGGCCTCATAGAGTGAGTTTGGGAGTGTTCCTCCCTCTGCTATATTTTGGGAGAGTTTGCGAAGGATAAGTGTTAGCTCTTCTCTAAATGTTTGATAGAATTCGCCTGTGAAGCCATCTGATCCTGGGCTTTTGTTTGTTGGAAGATTTTTAATTAGAATCTCAATTTCAGTGCTTGTGATTGGTCTGTTTATATTTTCTGTTTCTTCTTGGTTCAGTCTCAGAAGGTTGTGCTTTTCTAAGAATTTGTCCATTTCTTCCAGGTTGTCCATTTTATTGGCATAGAGTTGCTTGTAGTAATCTCTAATGATCCTTGGTATTTCTACACTGTCAGTTGTTATTTCTCCTTTTTCATTTCTAATTCTATTGATTTGAGTCTTCTTTTCTTTCTTGAGTCTGGCTAATGGTTTATTAATTTTGTTTATCATCTCAAAGAACCAGCTTTTAGTTTTATTGATCTTTGCTACTGTTTCCTTCATTTCTTTTTCATTTATTTCTGATCTGATCTTTATGATTTCTTTCCTTCTGCTAACTTTGCGGTTTTTTTGTTCTCCTTTCTCTAATCGCTTTAGGTATAAGTTTAGGTTGTTTATTTGAGATGTTTCTTGTTTCTTGAGGTAGGATTGTATTGCT
The DNA here is from genome assembly GCF_937001465.1 of Orcinus orca. NCBI lineage: Eukaryota > Metazoa > Chordata > Mammalia > Artiodactyla > Delphinidae > Orcinus > Orcinus orca. Next base: position 5,909,059 of record NC_064560.1, on the reverse strand, counting down.
ATAAACTTCCCTATTAGAACTGCTTTTGCTGCACCCCATATGTTTTGGGTTGTCGTGTTTTCAGTGTCATTTGTTTCTAGGTAGTTTTTTATTTCCTCCTTGATTTCTTCAGTGATCTCTTGGTTATTTAGTAGTATATTGTCTGGTTCCATGTGTTTGTATTTTTTCCATTTTTTTTTCTCTAATTGATGTCTAGTCTCATAGCATTGTGGTCAGAAAAGATACTTGATATGATTTCAATTTTCTTAAATTTACCAAGGCTTGATTTGTGACCCAAGATATGATCTATACTGGAGAATGTTTCATGAGCACTTGTGAAGAAAGTGTATTCTGTTGTTTTTGGATGGAATGTCCTATAAATATCAATTGAGTCCATCTTGTTTAATTTAAAGCCTGTGTCTCCTTACTTATTTTGATTTTGTTTGATCCATCCATTGGTGAAAGTGAGGTGTTAAAGTCCCCTACTATGATTATGTTACTGCTGATTTCCCCTCTTATGGCTGTTAGCATTTGTCTTATGTATTGAGGTGCTTCTCTGTTGGGGGCATAAGTATTTACAATTGTTATATCTTTTTCTTGGATTGATCCCTTGATCATTATGTAGTGTCCTTCTTTGTCTCTTGTGATAGTCTTCATTTTAAAGTCTAATTTGTCTGACAGGAGAATTGCTACTCCAGCTTTCTTTTGATTTCCATTTGCATGGAATATCTTTTTTGCATCCCCTCACTTTCAGTCCGTATGTGTCCCTAGGTCTGAAGTGGGTCTCTTGTAGACAGCATATATATGGGTCTTGTTTATGTATCCATTCAGCCAGTGTATGTCTTTGGGTTGGAGCATTTAATCCATTTACATTTAAGGTAATTATTGATATGTATGTTCCTATTCCCATTTTCTTAATTGTTTTGGGTTTGTTTTTGTAGGTCTTTTCCTTCTATTGTGTTTCCTGCCTAGAAAAGTTCCTTTAGCATTTGTTGTAAAGCTGGTTTGGAGGTGCTGAATTTTCTTAGCTTTTGCTTGTCTGTAAAGGTTTTAATTTCTATGTCAAATCTGAATGAGATCCTTGCTGGGTAGAGTAACCTTGGTTGTAGATTTTTCCCCTTCATCACTTTAAATATGTCCTGCCACTCCCTTCTGGCTTGCAGAGTTTCTGCTGAAAGATCAGCTGGTAACTTTATGGAGATTCCCTTGTATGTTATTTGTTGTTTTTCCCTTGCTGCTTTTAATATTTTTTCTTTGTATTTAATTTTTGATAGTTTGATTAATGTGTGTCTTGGTGTGTCTCTCCTTGGATTTTTCCTGTATGGGACTCTCTGCGCTTCCTGGACTTGATTGACTATTTCCTTTCCCAAATGAGGGAAGTTTTCAACTATAGTCTCTTCAAATATTTTCTCAGTCCCTTTCTTTTTCTCTTCTTCTTCTGGGACCCCTACAATTCGAATGTTGGTGCATTTAATGGTGTCCTAGAGGTCTCTGAAACTGTCCTCAATTCTTTTCATTCTTTTTTCTTTATTCTGCTCTGTGGTAGTTATTTCCAGTATTTTATGTTCCAGGTCTCTTATGTGTTCTTGTGCCTCAGTTATTCTGCTATTAAAGCCTTCTAGAGAAATTTTAATTTCATTTACTGTGTTGTTCATCATTGTTTGTTTGCTCTTTAGTTCTTCTAGGTCCTTGTTAAATGTTTCTTGTATTTTCTCCATTCTATTTCCAAGATTTTGGATCATCTTTATTATCATTATTCTGAATTATTTTCCAGGTAGACAGTCTAAATTTCCTCTTTATTTGTTTGGTCTGGTCGGCTTTTGCCTTGCTTCTTCATCTGCGGTGTGTTTCTCTGTCTTCTCATTTTGCTTAACTTACTGCCTTTGGGGTCTCTTTTTCACAGGCTTCATAATTTCACAGGTTCATAATTTCACAGGTTCATAATTCCCATTGTTTTTGGTGTCTGCCCCCAGTGGCTAAGGTTGGTTCAGTGGGTTGTGTAGGCTTTCTGGTGGAGGTGACTGGTGCCTGTGTTCTGGTGGATGAGGCTGGATCTTGTCTTTCTGTTCATCATGACTGCATCCGGAGGTGTGTTTTGGAGTGTCTGCAACCTTATTATCATTTTAGGCACCCTCTCTGCTAATGAGTGGGGTTTTGTTCCTGTCTTGCTAGTTGTTTCACAGAGATCTCACGTGCCGTGGGGCTACTGAGCCCACATGCCACATGCCACAACTACTGAGCCTGTGTGCCTCAACTAAGACCTGACGCAGCCAAAAAATTAAACAAGTAAAGCAGCAGATGACATGAAAAGTTGACTTTTGCACAAAGGAAAAATGAACTCTTTCTCAACCATTTCTGAGCCTTCCTCCATGTCTCCCCAATCAGAGACCTCCACGAACTAAGACCTTCCACCACAAGTGCTCTACTTTTAAGTGCTTGAGAAATCATTCCACTGCTTCCTACACTACACCGGGAAGCAACCCCTTCCACCCCCTCTGCCAGCAAATGTCTTCTGAGTGTCTATGATATTCCAGGACTTGTTCTACACTCTTTGGAAACTCCAGTAAACAAAACTGACAAAAATCCCTGGCTCCATGAGGCAGGCATTCTGGGATGAGGAAATAAATAGCAAACATTATAAGTAAGTCTAATTACATAGTATATTAGAAGTGATAAGTGCTGTGGAATAAAGTAGAGGAGGGTCAAGAGGATTTACAAGAGCAGGCTGGGGGCTGTGGTTTGACATTTTCAATGGGCTTGTTAGAATAGAGCTCATAGAGAAGACAATATCTCAGCAAGGACTCGAGAGAGGTGGAGAAGCTCACCAAGTGAGAAGCAGGGAAAAGGGCACTCCAGGCAGAGGGAACAGCAAGTGCAAAGGACAGAGGGCAGTGACTTCCCTGGCCGCCCGGTGGTGGACTCAGCACTTCTACTGCAGGGGGGCAGGGGTTCCATCCCTGGTCGGGGACCTAAGGTCCCACAAGTCTCTCAGCCAAAAAGACATACTTCCTACCCTCCAGGAGTTCAAAGCTTAGGGGGAAAACATGCAAATTTAATTTTTTACAAAAAGGCCTGTTCCAGGAACAGCAGGAAGGCCAGCTGTGGCAGAACAGAATGAGCAAGGGTGAGAAAGGCCAGAGATGCATTCACAAAGGCAATGGGGAGGGGCGGACTGGGTCAGGCTTTCACTCTGAGGGAAATGGGGAATTCATGGAGAGTTCTGAGCAGAGGCGTGAGGTCATCTAAGACCATAACGTGTTTGGATTCTGGATGTGTTTTGAAGGTAGAGCCAACAGAATCTCTTGTTGGGTCGGATACAGGGTGTGAGAGAAAGATGAGTTGAAGACGAAACCAAGGTTTTGTCTTGAACACGGGAGGGATGGAGTTCGCATCACCTGGACAGGGCAAACTGTGGGCAAAGAGGTTCGTTGAACAATATCAGGCCCGATACTTTTACTCTGAGGCTGTGTTTCTACACATTGGTATTTCCAGTGCCAAATACAGTGCCTACGAGGTTGGGAGAAAATACACACTGAGTGGACAAATGAGTGAATGGATGATTAAATACAAACCCCACGGGGCAGACAACCTGAGGTCTTGCTGTTTCCTCAGGTTCTACCCAGGAAGCATTGGGCAAAATCTCTCTTCAGATTCCCAAAAACTATCTGAATTTCTTTCATCCATGTCATACCCATCCAGGAATTTTCAGTCCAGCACAGGGATAGAGTAATGTCCTCATTCTCAGAGACACCTATCCCAACTCTCTTGCTTCTCCAACTATCTTCTTCCATCCTACAGTCCAGATAATCTTGATCTGTTTCCAGGAATAAGAAAAACTGCCTAATTGTATATTTTTCCAAACCAAAAGATTTTATGCTTGGTTTTCAGCTTCTAAAATACTCTTATTCTCTGATCTAAATTCTCTGAGTTTAGATCAGCTGACTCAAATGTGGCAAGATGCTATTTTAATTTATTAACCAGTGGCCTACCACTGGTTGAATCAGGAGATTCAACCAGTAAGAGGAGAGGTGCAAAGGAATGCCAGGAATGAAACACTCCAGTTAATACATCAAATATTATGCTGCTACTTTTTGATTGTTTTGATGAAACAGATTTGTCCCAGGAGTAGGCTCTTTTCTACACAATCATCTTATAATTATTATCAGCTTGCCAGCTGATCCAGAGTAAATTAGTCTGATGATATTTAAGTAAAACCAGATTTGGTCCATGAAATTATGCAAACTGTAACAATGTTGACACTGGTCACACTGTGCAAGCTAATAATTAGACATTGTCTATGTCATTTTCTGAACTTTCCAAGAGAACACTAAACAGTAAGGCATTTGTTAATGGTAGAACATTTCCAGGGGAAAATGGCTCATAGGAGAATTGAGGGGGAAAGGATCAACAGTACACAGTGATGAGAATGAAATGTGAAAGGGTTTTTGAGGAAAGAGCAGAGAAATGGATATTTCAACAACAAGACAGAGTATCCTCTACCTTTGAATTATGCCAGTGTTAATACCCTATCTAATTAATTTTTTTATAGGTTAATCTCCATCTCTTGTTTGTGAAGATGCCAACTCCCTGTGAGCTCATTAAATAACAGCAGATTCTTTAACTCAGGAGGGAGAGTTCCTGGAACCCTTAAAATTTCTCAAATTCATAAAGTCCATCATCATCTATCACCTTCCTGATACAATGTAGTTTCATATAACAGCAAAATAATATGCAAATGATCCAACTCTCACTTGATCAGCTTCTGTCCTGGCTGAAACACTTACTGAATCCATTTCACGAATCTTGCTTTTTCTAATTTTCATGACGAACATATGGCTGGCTTGTTTATATCATAGATCCTAGTCACCAATGAATTTAACATTCCACTCTTTATCCAAAAGGTCTATTTTCTGGCTAAGAACTAATACTTTTTTAGTCTCCCTCACTTACCTCATCATTCTAGAAGTTGTCTTCCTTTCAGGCATCATTTATCTATTTTCTGGCAGAAGAAAAAATTTTTCATACACACACAAGATCATAAGTTGAGTCGGCCGCACCCCCAAATGCATGCATCCTAGGCTGCACGCTGGCTTCTGACCAAATTAGTCTCTAAGAGACTGAGTCCTGTTCACCAGCCTCTAGGATTCAAAGTAATCTCTCAGCAAAATCACAAATTATTTAATGTCATGAACTTCCACGACACCTGCAAAACGACAACTACAAATGTTAAATTCATGAACACAAAGGTTCTACTCTAGTTTCCTTAGAAAATAGCACAACGTATTTGAAGTGAGTTTATGCAAAATCATATTAACATAGGCTGAATTTGAAGAGCTCTTTCGTTCACTGAACAAAAATTTAAGATAATCCCCTAGGTACTATGAATCACGCAGAGATGATTCTCCCATGGCCCCTGCCCCCAAAGAGCATATAGTCTGCCTCGAAATTTTACCATTCATTTGACAAGTGTTTCTTAAGCTGTGCTAACCACTCTCATGGGTCTTGGGCACAAGTGAACAGATAGGCAATGTCCTTGCTCTACTGTGGGGAGACAAAAAAAATAAATACAATAGTAGGTAGTGATACTGGCTACAATAAAAATGTAGCAGGGCATTGTGATTAAAAAACAACCGGAGAAGTTTATTTATTTATTTATGGCTGCGTTGGGCCTTCGTTGCTGCATGCAGCCTTTCTCTAGTTGCGGCGAGTGGTGGCTACTCTTTGTTGTGGTGCGCGGGCTTCTCATTGCAGTGGTTTCTCTTGTTGCAGAGCACGGGCTCTAGGCGCACGGGCTTCAGTAGTTGTGGCGCACGGGCTCAGTAGTTGTGGCTCACGGGCTCTAGAGCACAGGCTGAGTAGTTGTGGCACATGGGCTTAGTTGCTCCGCGGCATGTGGGACCTTCCCGGACCAGGGCTCAAACCTGTGTTCCCTGCATTGGCAGGCAGATTCTTAACCACTGCGCCACCAGGGAAGCCCCTGGAGAAGCTTCTTGAAATGAAATCAGAGATCAGGCAAACTGTGGGCTGTGCCAAGTCCTGTCTGCCATCTTGTTTTTATATGACCCATGAGCTAAAAATGTTTTTTACAGCTTTAAATGTAAAAAAGATCATTAGCTTTCCATGAAAACAGTTGCTCAAAGTGCTCAAGATACTGCCTCTTAGCCTGCATAAGCCTAAATTCTTCACTATCTGGCTCTTTACCAGAAAAATTTGCAGACCCCTGGATTGGGTGACCAGGAGAGGACTTTCTGTGAAGGAGATGCTCAAACTGAGAAGTGAATGGCAAGAAAGAGTCAGCAGTGGAGCGATGTGGGAAGAAAAACCTGTGTATCTTATGGTAGAAATGGGATTGACGTATCCCAAGAGGAAAAGGAAAGCATGGTAGCTGGAGGGTAAACAGGAGAAGAGTTCATATTTAAAAGGGGGGGGTGGGGCTTCTGACCCAAAAAATTCTGACCCAATGCAGCCATAAATAAATAAATAAATTTTAAAAATAAATAAGTAACTAATAAAAGGGTGTGTTGTGGGGGGGAGCTAAACAATGCAAACCAGGCGTGGGTGAGATGAGATAATTCAATTCGAAGTACACAAGGTAGAAAATGGCTACACAGAACTTCATCATGTTGATGTTTCCTAATGTACTTCAACAGTCTTCAATGAATGGTACTTGAGCTGTCTCCAGATTTTCTAACTTACAGACAAAGCATCTATAAAACCCCCAGGTAGGTATCTTGACAAACTTTTGGAAGTAAATCGTTAGGTCAAATTCCTGGTGGTGGGTCAAATACTATGGATATTTTTGATAGTAAAAGTGGGTATTACGGAAGATTGGGAGGAGGGAAAGCAGAGGACATTTGACTTAAAAATGATGCAAGCAAAGGCTAGGAGTAAGAACCTCATTGGCATGCATGGGGAAGAGTGCCAACCCTGGGTCAGCTGGAGATGAGAAAGTGTTATTTAATTTGGAATAGGAGTAAGACAGGTAACATCAGTTTATAGAAAATGAAGAAAGTCCTATCCATGGACCCAATTCAGATGGAGTAGGGTGGATGACCATGGTGTTTTCATATTCCTTGTTTCCGCCACTGATCTGAGATCAAGAGGGAAGAAGCAGTCATTGCTCGTTTGGATCATCTGATGCTTTTCTTAAGACGTCATCAGAAGATGTAGACTATGATAGAAGTCGTGGGGGGGGGGGGCGGAATGGAAACTGTTCTGAGTAGAAGACCAAGTGGAAACTGCTTATATTGGTTATGTAAAACTTAAATGATGACCCGCCTTGACTCCTCATTCCTCTGTCAACTTCAACACTTTAACACCCATGTATGGCGCCTCTGTTGTGGCACAGAACTGAGAGTTCCAAAGGTAGGGGGAAAATAAATAAACTGAGCTGTTGCCCTTGGGCTTACAATCTAGTCAGTTTCTCCAGGAAGAGTTAGTGACCTCCTTCTTGGTGGGGTCTCAGCCCATTTGCACCCCTCTGTTCCAGCACTTCTCACACACATTATAGAACTAATTGTTCAGAAGATCACCCCCTCCGTGAGTATCAAGAGGGTGGTAATTCTGTCTTATACATATTATATCCCCAGTGCCAAGCTTGGTTACTGCTACGTACAAGGTGGAAGGTACATACGGAATGAATACATGGACAAGCAAATGATCACATATGATCCCACGATCACTGTACAGATGCCATAGAGAAGATACACACACATTCACTCATTTCCTATCAATCTCTGGTCTTTAGGTGGCACTAAAATAACCTGTCAACTCAGTTAATCCTATGGGGGCCAGGGTGGGAGGTGGGAAAATCAGTTAATCAAACTTTTCCAAGTTGATCAGTACCTCTATTTAAACTTCTCTTCTAGTTTCTCCACTAGATAAATCTCTCTGGGCTTCAGTTTCTCAACCTGCGAAGCCACAGGAGCAGACGTTTTGGAGCCAGCCCCATTGCTTACTTCAGGCCGCTTTCTCTGCACCTCATGTATTAAGTAAAATGAGGATAAAAACAGCAGCCTCAAGAACTGTGGTCCAGATCAAAGGAGACTATAATTAACACAGAACCCAGAACAAAGGAGATGTTGAATATATATTTAGTACATATGATTTACATACCCGACATGTATGCCCTTGTCCTTTTCTTAACTAGATTAGAAGCTCCTTGAAGGCAGAGCCCACGTATTACCATTTTGTATCCTATCTCGATTCTTAGCCCATGAAAGATGGTAGGTATTTACATACCTGACATGTATGCCCTTGTCCTTTTCTTAACTAGATTAGAAGCTCCTTGCAGGCAGAGCCCATGTATTACCATTTTGTATCCTATCTCGATTCTTAGCCCATGAAAGATGGTAGGTATTTGGTAAATATTTGCTGCATGGTTAGAAGAAAGGACTTAAAAAGCTAAAGATTGCATTTGGACATTTCTTTTAGAAAATAAAATTTAGCATCGTTTAATCATAAAACTAACATATCATCATTGTACACAATTTTAAAAATACAGATAACTATACAGAAGAGAATTAAAATTACTCATGATCCCAAATCAAGAAATAGAAAGAATATCTGAAAATGTTTTAGTCTATTTACTTCCAGTCTTGTTTATTTCCTGTACATTTTATGTATGTATATTTTTTCTTAAAAAAAAAAAAAGAAAGAAAAAGACTCGTATTCTCCCTATTGGCTTGTTAACTTGATTTTACTTCTCTGCTTTGCATTATATTATAAGTATCTTCAAATGGCTCTGTGTTTCAAAAACATGATTTTTAGTGGTGGAATAATATTCCCATGTCATACATTCTTTACTGTTTTCAACTGTTGAACATTTATGCTACTTCCAATTTTTCACTATTTTAAGTAAGGCTAAGATGACTAACCTCATACATATTTTACCACATTTCTGATTATCCTGTGACATTTATGCATTCCTGGGAGGCCATCTACCATAGCGGCAAAAAAATTCTAGATTCTGAAGATACCCGCCCCTAAGTTAAAAGTTGCGCTTTACTACTAACTACAGCTATGTGTCCTTAGGCAGTTGACCTTTCTGAGTCTCAAAAATGTGTAAAAGGAGAGGACATTTCTGTGTAAGTATAGTTATGAGTTTACAAATGTGTGATATAATGAAATAAATACCAGGACACCTGTTTTAAATACCAGGACACCTGTTTCCTAGTACAGCTGAAATATAAATAAGTAAGCATTCCAGGGGCTTTAGACATTTTCTTCAATGTGACAACTGTTTATATGTTCAGGTAGATGAGGAAAAGTGAGCAACAAGTGGTGTTTCATCGAATGCTGTTAATTGAGTGATTTTGCTAATTAACATACTACATCCTAACAGTGAATGGATAGAGACGTTAATTGTCCTGTTCATTACAAAGGTGGCGTTAATGCCAAGGATTTGAAACAAACAGCACTTAACTCCCTGAACCCTGGATGAAGAGGGAGATGGATGTTTGCTTTTGATCGTTCTGGTCTTTTCATGATCTGAATCAATAAGTATGCTTTATAACTTGGAGTCATGGTTCTAATTAGTTCTCCTGGCCCTGGATTACAAAGGACCAAAATATAAATTTTGGTCAAATCATATAAATCAAATCATATTTGCAAATTCCAACATGCTTCCTGGACTCATGCCATCTCAATAAAATAGTTTAAATGCCACCTGCTTGTTAAAAATGCTTTTCCCTATGACAAAATATTTATACCAGCAAATTCAAATTACATTTGAAAGGAAAGGAAAATGTATTTTTAAGCTATGAATATTTTACATGATGCTACTATAACTAATGGGGTATATGATAAATAAGTTCATAACGAAATAGAGAAAATATATCTGTATACGTCAAGAACTTTGAAATAAAAATTAATAGGAGAACGTGGTGATTTTGAAAGGACAGTGTAGGTGGCATGTCTAATCCAGAAAAACATTATTTAGAAGAATAATCACCCACAAAAATCCCTGCCTTGCCAAGGTACAAAAATGAAAACATAGCAAAATGAACATTGGCCCTGAGTTTTGCCCAAACATCTAACAACCACGCAAAATTAAAGAGAACTTTTTATTCCAAAATTGTAAACTCTTTTAGAGGAAACAGAGGAGTCTATACAATGGGTTGGCTTAGCTGGAAATCTTTCAATTGGTTATTTGGTGTGCTGTAGTGATTGCCCCACTAGACCCTAAACCTCATGGTCAGCTGCCTCACCTCTGTAGCTGCAGCATCTGGAATGGAATAGGTGCTCAGTACTTATATGCTGCATGAATGAAGGAGTGAATGAATGCATGCATGAATGAGTTGGTGTGTGTGTCCCCTCCCACTCCTGGGTAAGTCAGTGAGAAGATAACTTCTATTTCCTGTCTCTTTCTTTTTTTTTCCCTTTGGGCCATGCTGCATGGCTTGTGGGATCTTAGTTCCCCAACCAGGGATCGAACCAGGGCCATGGCACTGAAAGCGCCGAGTCCTAACCACTGGACCACCAGGGAATTCCCTATTTCCTGTCTCTTGAAGGCTGCAAATTTTGATTCCTTTTTTTCTGAAATGGCCTCTTGAGTCTGCCCTTGTACTACCCCACTTCGTAATGAGCTTGTCATCTGCTTCTGAATTGGGAGTCATAAAGGGCATCAAAAAGACTGATCAGCCTCTGGTGAACTTTCAAAAATAAATAATATTGGGTATTAGCATAGCACACTGTCGTGTAGTACTTGATAAAAATCACAATATTATATTATATGTAAATATACACATATCTAATTGAACATACATAATCTAGCCACTCAGTGATTTAGACAATTAATATCTCATGCTTGTTTGGTATCCAAAGTGAAAACTCTATGTTCCTGTGGGATCCTGAAGACTTAGGGATTACTGGATGCTGCCTCTTCCCCAGATGAGAGATTTTTTCCATAAGCAGGCGGTACCATACTACGTACGTTCTTTGCGAAAAGATTATGACCATAAACTCAGACAGAAACACCAACGTGGAATATTTTGGGACACTGGGGCAGGGGAGTCTGACAGGATGTAGACTGTACATACTGTTGCAACGTTGTAGGGGCCACACTTAGTTAAGTGGGCTAGGGCAGTGCCATGGATAACACAGTGCGCCTGCACTTGCTGTCCCGTTCATTAAGAATAGGGAGCCATCTAGACACTTGGGTGGAACAAGAGAATAATCAAACGTTTTAAGAATTCTTCAAAATGCAGAATGGAGCAGTGGCAAAAGAGGCAGAAAGCTGGAAGATTTAGTAGTGGAGCGACAATTTTTTAACTCACATCATGACTCATGTATGCATAGAAAATATACTTCTAAATTTGATCTTTATTTGATTTGCCCTTTCTCCTGCACCCACAGGTTAGCAGAGAAAAGAAAACCTAAATGCCTAATCTGGTTTAAACTTATTCCTAGCCAATCATCTGAACAGTTCTTACACCTATTGCTCACTATCTCTTGGACAATGGCACTCAGTCTTTGAGATGGTCTGCCCCGCCCTGCTTTTCTAAGATGATGTGCCTGTGTATGAAGAAGAAGGGTGACCTATGTGTCCCCAAGGCGTTGGGGAGGAGGGGCTTTGTGTTGGTTCTTAGGTGGGTACCGGCTGCATCCACAGGGCTGAAGTCTTCTATTTGTAGGTCACCTGCCCAGCTAAATTGCAGCTCAGGTCTGCCTTTCATGTGCCTTGTGATCTGATCTCTTTTGGTCTGCTGAAAACTCAGAAAGACACACCAGCTGACTTGGTGTCACTTCAGACGAGCTACAGATTTCTGAATGTCAGTCGCACCACCTACAAATTTATTTGCCCAGTGATCTGCCCCTAACCTCTGCTCAGCCCCTTCTTCCTGCTGTGGTGGACCAAGTAGCATGCTATGGCTTTCTCACCAGGGTTTGAACAAGGCTGAAACTGAGAATAGCTATGGAAGGACTCTAAAAATACATGAGAACACTAAACTTCACATCCTCCCTCTTTTTGATATGTCATGCCACCTAGTTTAATTTGTTGCTCTCCAGATTGGCCCAAAGCTGCCTCAGCCTGCACCTGTCAGAAACTAAACGAGAGAAGAAAGTATTTGGATCTCAATTATTTTTTTAATGGGGAAACTTATAAAGCTTGATTGAGTGACATTAAAGAAGACTGAATAAATGGCATAGCATACCATATTCATGGATTGGAAAGCATTATCGTAAAGATATTAGTTGTGGCCAAACTGGTTCAAAAACCGTTTATAAAATGAAATAAAAATCCACATACAGCAGATTTTGTGAAACTTGACAAGCATTTTGAAAATTAAACCATCAATAAGATACTATCACAACCACCAGATTAGCTAAAATTAAATTGTCTGACAACCTCTGGAACAACATTAAAGGCACCCACATTCGCATTATAGGGGTCCCAGAAGGAGAAGAGAGAGAGAAAGGACCTGAGAAAATATTTGAAGAGATAATAGCTGAAAACTTCCCTAACATGGGAAAGGAAACAGTCACCCAAGTCCAGGACGAGCAGAGAGTCCCACGCAGAATAAACGCAAGGAGGAACATGCCAAGTAATCAAACTGACAAAAATTAAAGACAAAGAGAAAATATTAAAAGCAACAAGGGAAAAGCAACAAATAACATACAAGGGAATTCCATAAGGTTATCAGCCCATTTTTCAGCAGAAACTCTCCAGACCAGAAGGGAGTGGCACGACATATTTAAAGTGATGAAAGGGAAGAACCTACAACCAAGAATAGCCTACCCAGCAAGGCTCTCATTCAGATTCAATGGAGAAATTAAAATGTCTGACAATAATAAGTGTTGGACAGGGCATGGAGGAATGGGGTCTCTCACGGCCCACTGGTGGCAGTGTTAATTTGCACAACCACTTGGGAAACTGTTTTTGTGCCATCTACTAATGCTAGATAAATAAGTATTGTGGGTTGGCTGGTGTCCCTGAAAAAGATATGCCCAAGTCCTAACCCTCAGTATCTGTGAATGTGATCTTATTTGAAATTAGGGTCTTCTCAGGAGTAATCAAGTTAAAATGAGGTCAGACACGATTAGAGGAGGCCCTAATCAAGTAACCAGTATCTTTATAAGAGAAAGAAGAATGAGATTTGGAGATAGAGATGCAGAGACACGGGCACACAGGGATGAAGGACAGCTGAAGACAGAGGCAGAGACTGGAGTTATGCTGCCTAAGTCAAGGAATGTAAACACCAGAAACTATGAAAAGGCAAGGTAGGAGTCTTCCCTAGTGCTTTCAGAAGGGGCATGGCCCTGCTGACACTTCTATTTCAGACTTTGAGCTCTCAGACTGTCAGAGATAAATTTCTGTTGTTTTAAGTCCCCCAATTTGTGGAACTTTGCTACAGCAGTCCTAAGAAGCTAGCATAATTCACATATCCTATGACCCCACAATTCCACGCTGTATAGAATATACTGATGCATATATGCCAGGATACATTTAAAATAATATTCATTGCACATTCTTCATAATAGCAACAAACTGGAAATAACCTAAATATTCATCAACAATAAATGGATAAACTAATGTCATTCATTCATTCAACATGATGCATGGAGTGCTTACCCTGTAGTAAGCACTGTTCTAAGCCCCTGCAGAATTTATATTTCAGTAGCAGGAGAGAAACCATAATATATATGGATTGAATTATATACTATGGTACAAATTGATCAAAGTTATGGAAATATAAACGTAGAACCAGTTGATGGTGATTGAAAATGCCAGGTTAGTGCAAATTTCACTATTAGGTGGTCAGCTGTTATCAACTGAATGTCATCCCTCCAAAGTTCATATGTTGAAGTCCTAACCCCCAGTACCTCAGAATGTGACAGTATTTGGAGATATGGCCTTTAAAGAGGGAGGTTAAAATGAAACTATCCTGACTGGTGCGCTTATAAGACTAGACTAGGACATACAGAGAGAGACACCAGGGACATACAACCCCAGGACGTGCACACACAGAGAAAAGATTCTAGGAGGACATAAGGAGAAGGTGGACATCCATAAGTCAAGAAGAAAGCAAACCTGCAGACACCTTGATCTTGGACTTCTAGCCTCTAGAACTGTGAGCAAATACATTTCCGTTGTTAAAGTCACCCAGTCTGTGGTATTTCATTATGGCAGTCCGAGCAAACAAATACATCAGGTTAAACTTTACTAAGAAGATGAGATTTGCATGAATACTTGAAGGAAAGTCCAGGGAAAGAATGTTTGAAGCAGAGGAAATAGTTATAACAAAGAACCATGAGTCAGGTGCTTGCCTCACATATTTGACAAACAGCAAGTAAAGCAGGTGTGTGAGGAGAGTTTGAACAAGGGAATAGGAGTGGGGAGTTAGAAAGAGTTGAGGAGGGCTTCTCTGGTGTCGCAGTGGTTAAGAACCTGCCCGCCAATGCAGGGGACACGGGTTTGAGCCCTGGTCCGGGAAGATCCCACATGCCGCGGAGCAACTAAGCCTGTGAGCCACAACTGCTGAGCCTACTCTCTAGAGCCCGCATGCCACAACTACTGAGGCCATGTGCCACAACTACTGAAGCCCGTGTGCCTAGAGCCCATGCTCTGCAACAAAAGAAGCCACCACAATGAGAAGCCCACGCACCAAAACGAAGAGTGGCCCCCACTCGCCGCAACTAGAGAAAGCCCGCGCACAGTTATGAAGACACAACAGAGCCAAAAATAAATAAATAAATTTTAAAATAATAATAAAAATTAAAAACATTTAAAAAAAAAGAAAACGAGAGAGTTGAGGAACTGGAGTAACAAGCGGCAGTCAAGTAGGGCTTAGAATACTATTATGAGGACTTTGGCTTTTGCTCTGCCTGAGATGGGTAGCCATTTCAGGAAGATACAGAGGAATGAGATACTTCAGAAACCACCAACGGCTATGCAAATTGCTACAACTATTTTGATCTGATTTAGGTTTTAAAAGGATCATTCTGTTTTTCTTCCTTCCTTTCTTCCTGAACAACTCAGTCCAAAAGCCATGAGGTAGCACAAAACAGGGTAGACATCCATGCCAGCAGAGAAGAGGGATGGGGCCGTGGTGATCCAGGATGGGAGTCAGAGCCCAGGTGAGGTGAAGAGGGCATCCACGTAGAAAGCCTGCTCAGCACAGGGTGTCCAAGACCAAGCAGGTTAAGGAGGGCTGGTCTGACTGGGGATATTGGAGCCCAAGCAGGATGAGGAAATGGGGAGGGCCACCAGCCACACGGTTGAACCAATATGAAGAATCAAAGTCTGAGGGTGGTCCACTGTGGGGAACCAGAGCCCACGCTGGGTGAGTAGAGCATCTGGGTGTGGAAGGCACATAGTACAGCCCGGAAAGTGCTATTACAGCCCAAGTTGGGAGAGGAGGGTGTCCATGCAAGGGAGTGGCTGGTGGTACAGATGGAAATGTGGTTACAAATAGTGAAATGTATTAGAGATAACTGTAGCCATGTTTCTCATGGTTACAGAAGGGAGTTATGAAAGGGGGAAAATTAGAACAAACCCTATGGTGTTGGAAGCCAGTTGGTAAAAACCCTTGGTTTCCAATATATATAGTTATAAAAATAAAGGCACACCTCATTTTACTGTGTCTTGCTATATTGTGCTTCACAGATACTCTTTTTTTTTTCTTTTTTTAATATATTGAAGGTTTGTGGCAACCCTGCATGGAACAAGCCTTCCAGCACCATTTTCCCAACAGCATTTGTTCACTTTGTGTCTCTGTGTCACATTTTGGTAAGTCTCACAATATTTCAAACTTTCCCATTATTTTTACATTTGTTATGCTGATGTGTGATCAGTGATCTCTGATGTTACTACTGCAAAAAAATTACAACTCGCTGAAGGCTCAGGGGATGGTTAGCATTTCTTAGCAATAAAGTATTTTTAATTGTTACATACATTGCTTTTTTTAGACACAATGCTATTGGACATTTAATAGGCTGCAGTATAGTGTAAACATAACTTTTAAATGTACTGGGAAACCAAAAAAATTCATGTGACTCACTTTAGTGCAATATTCACTTTACTGCAGTAGTCTGGAACTAAACCTGCAATATATCTGAGGTATGCCTATAATCTAAATGTTGATTCGCATGTGTATACACACACACACACACACACACACACTCCCTAACTCTGCCAACTGAGAGGTCTGGGAACAGTGACACTCCAATAGCAATGTGCACTCCTAGGTCCCAGATCATGTCTTCTAAATATTATATTTCAGTATAAGGAACTAGGGCTCTTTGGATAAATGACTGATTCCAAAGCTGGTACAGGGAATGTATAAGATGAATCTAAAATATCTTCTTCTACTAGAAAGCACAGAAGGATGAAAAGAATGACATGTTAAAAGGACACAGAAGCTAACTTGAAGGGGTTCTCACTAACCGAATATGGGCCATTTGAGCATTACAATGAGTAATAATAGGAACCAATTATAACTCATTCATAAAATAGAAAATTATACACACAGATATAAATATGGAAAGTTTGATGATAAATGAGATACTGACACAGATTATATTACTCCCCCCTGCAAAATTCTTATTAATTACAAACGGAAAAAGAGTGCACACTTCCAGTGGCTGGTATCACGTATCATCTGAGAGAACACAGCACCATTTCTATGACATCCTCGACCGAGGTGTATAATCTGAATCTAATCATGAGGAACCATCAGACACTCCAAATCAGGGGACATTCTAGAAAATCACTGCCTGTAATCTTCAAGCATGTCAACACTATATGAGTCAAAGACAGAGAAATTTTTTACACTGAAGGAACCTAAAAAAGACCTGACAACTAAACACAACATTTGATTCTGCACAGAATCCTTTTGCTATAAAGAACATTATTAGGATAATTGACAAAACCTGAATGAGGTCTGAGGCCTGGACGGTAGTAATACATTAACTCTAGTGGTGGTGTTACGGTCACTTAGGAGAGTGTCCTTGTTTGTAGGAAATACTTGCTAAGGTACTAGGGAAAATTGGGACATAAGGACAGCAACATACTCTCAAATGCTTCAGGAAAATAATGTTCTTTGCACTGCTGTTAAACTTTTCTGTGAGTTTGTAATCGTTTCAAAATTTAAAAATTAATAAAAATAAGAATTCAAACCAAGGACTCAAACAAATACTTACACACAAATGTTCACACAGCACTACTTACAACAGCCAAAAGGTGGAAACAAACTAAATGCCAACAATAGAAAAATGGGTAAATAAATGTGGTATATACAAAGAGTGCAATATTATTCAGCCATAAAAAGGAACGAAGTACTGACAGATGCTACACAGTGGATGAACCTTGTAAACATTAGGATAAGTGAAAGAAACAGTCACTGAAGGTCACATATCGTATGATGTCACTTATATGAAATATCCAGAATAAGTAAATCCATAAAGACAGAAAGCAATTGATGGTTTCCAGGGGGTGAAGGGAATGGGGAATAGAGAGTGACTGCCTAATGGGTATGGGGTTTTCTTTTGGGATGGTAAAAATGTTTGGGAACTTAATAGAGGTGGCAGTTACAGAATATTGTGAATGTACTAAATAGTACTGAATTATACACATAAAAATGATTATGTTAATTTCATCCCAATTAAATATATATATACATCAGTAAGCCTCTCATTCTTAAAAAAAAAAGGGGGGGCGGACAATTCCTGCTGCTATATGGAAAGAATTCGGTAGAGTGCGTATAAGTGTAGAATTCAGTTAGAACTCTACTGCACAAAGCCAGTTCAAGCTCCTGGTTTATTGGACCAGGGTGGTAGCAACGGACGTGTTAAGAGGTAGTTGGATTCTGAATGTATTTTGATGGCAGAGTCACAGGAATTCGTTAGGGATCGTATGTGAGGTGTGAAAAAGAGAATGGAATCACTAATAACTCCAAGAATTTTGGACTTAGCAACTGCAAGAATATTGGTGCCTTTGATAGTATGGAAAGGCTGAAGCACAGGCTGAATAATTTGTTTAGTTTGGGTCAGGTTGAGTTTAAGATGATTATAAGATAAGTGAATAGAGATTTGAATAGACATTTAGATATACAAGTCTAGAATTTGAGACAGAAATTTGGGCGGCCGATCAAAGATTTGAAAGTTGTTAGTGAAGTGAGATACAAAACTGTTATGCAGGATGAGAACATCGGGGAAGTAAATATAGATGCAGAAAAAAAGAGGGACATGGACTGAGCCCTGGGACATGTCCACATTAAGTAGCATGACAGCTGTTCCCAAAAAGGTACTGAAGAGTATTAACCAGTGAGGAGGAGTATTAACCAGTGGAAAACCATGAGAGTATCTGCCCTGGAAGCTATACGAAGAAAAGATATCCAGGAGGAATGTGTGATAATTTCTGTAAAATCCTTTTGATATCTCACATAAGAAGACAGAGTTTTGGAGCTACATTATTAAATGCAAACCCACTTAAGGTTGTTATTTTTTATGAAATTACCATTTTATCGTTTTGAAATGTCCTTTATTTTTGATAAGACTCCTTGTCTTGAAATACACTGTCTGATATAATACAGCCACAACAGCTCTTTTATAATAAGTGTTTGCAGAGCATACCTTTTTAAATCCTTTTACTTTCACTCTATCAGTGTCCTTGTATTTAGAGTGAGTCTCTTATCAACAACACATATTTGGATCTTGTTTTATCATTCAGACTAACAGAATTGGACAAAGGAGTATTTATTCCTTTTGCACTTACTGTAATTACTGATATAGTTTGTTTTAAGTCTACTTCCTTGCTATCTGTGCTCTAATTGTTCCTTTGTTCAAGAGTGTCTGCCTTCTTTTAGATTAAACAAAAATTTTATTTTTTCATTTTATTTTTTCTTCTTAGCTATATATTTCTGTATTTTGTTCAATGGTTTCTCTTGACATTACATGCATACTTAACTTTTTCAGTTTACCATGAATTATTATTTTGTTACTTCATGTACAAGAACCTTATAAACTATAAGTTCACTAAACCCCCCTGCTCTTTGTGCTACTTTTATTGTATATTTTACTTTTAGGTATGTTATAAAGTATATAAACAGTCAATAGAAAAGATTCAAAATACTATAAAATTACTGATATTTTTCATTCATTCCTATAGGTCTATGCTTCAATTTGGGAATATTTCTCTATTAGCTTGAATTTGTTTTTTTCCTGTCTTATTTCTTATAGTATTAGATCATCTGGCAAAAAATTCTCTCAGCTTATGTTCATCTGAAAACATCTTTATGTTAGCTTCATTTTGAAGTTTACTTTTGCTGGGTATAGAATTCTAGGTAGGCATATTTTTTACCAAGTAATCTGAAGATGTCATGCCATTGTGTTCTGACTTCTACTGTTTTTGACAAGTCAATCTCATTCTGGTACCTCTGAATATAATGTGTCTTTTCTCCTCTGGCTTCTTTTAAGATTTTCTCTTTTTCTTTGCTTTTCAGCAATTTGACTATGATGTGCCGGTGTGTAGCTTTCCTTGTACTTACCCAGACTGGAGTTTGATGAGCTTCTTGAATCTGTGGGTTGACATTTATCATCAATTTTAGAACATTTTCAGCCATTCTCTCTCTAAATGTTTATTCTGCATCATTCTCTCTCTCTTCTCCCTCAAGTATTAGACCATCTTTTATCATCCCTCATGTCTCCAATGCTATTTGCTTCTCCATTCCTTTTTCACCCTCTGTTTCAGTTTAGATCATTTCTATTTATCTACAAGTTTATTGGTCCTTTCTTTTGCTGTGTCCAATCTGCCATTAAGCCCATTCAATGAATTTCTAACTTCAGATATTGCATTTTTCAATCCTAGGATGTCAGTTTGCTTCTTGAATAGCATTTTCATTATTCTTTTAAAATTCTCCAGCTTTTCATTGAGTTTCCCAACTTTTCCTGTATCTTCCTTAAAATAATTAGAATTGCTGAAGTCTTTAATCTGCTCATTCCAACATCTAGGTCATCTATGGGTCAGTTTCTTTGAACTATCCTTCCTGTTGGTTATTTTCTCATGATTGTTTGCATGTTTCATACTGTGTTTACTGTATGTCAGATCTCTGATTAAAGAACTGTAGACATTGGAGTAAGTAGTATTTTCCCCCAAGGAGAGGACACACCCTTTTCTTCTGGCAACTAGGGCGGGTGACTAATTACTGTGATCCAATCAGGAATTGCACCAGGTTGAGGCTGGGTTGCCCCATCAGTTAGTTTTGGTCACTTCTTGATTTCAAAAGGCTTGAAGGCAAGATCTGCTCTGTGTATACTGATCTCTCTGCTTTCCAGCTCCACCTTCCGCTTACCCTATCTCCTTGTATTCAGCAAAATTCTAGGGTGACTATGGAAGGATAAACAGGAATGAATTTGAGGCTGCTCCACATTCCAATTTATCACCAGATGGTTTCAAGTTCTGCTGGTATCGCTTTACCCTAGCAAATCTTTCTTCCTACGGCAGACCTAATAATTGTCCTAACCATGTTCAGACAGGACAATTTGCCCCTGGGATGAAACTGGCTACCAGTCTTTGCTCACTTAGGAAAGGCTTGCCCTTCTCTGGAATGTAGTTCCTTTATATTTCTGTTTTTCCATAGCACTATACTAGCTTTAAAATATATGTAGATTTTATGGTTATCCATTTTATTAGGGCAGGAGTGATGGTCTGTCATGAACTTTTTCGTCCCAGCTAGAAGATAAATTTTTGACCCATATATTTTCTTTTTTTTTTAAGATGCTTGTGGGGTTTTTTTTTGTTTTTGTTTTTATTTTTGGCTACATCGGTCTTTGTTGCTGTGCGCAGGCTTTCTTTAGTTGCGGTGAGCGGGGGCTACACTTCATTGCAGTGTGCGGGCTTCTCATTGCGGTGGCTTCTCTTGTGGAGCACAGGCTCTAGGTGCGCTGGCTTCTGTAGTTGTGGCTTACGAGCTCTAGAGCGCAGGCTCAGTAATTGTGGCGCATGGGCTTACTTGCTCCGCAGCATGTGGGATCTTCCCAGACCAGGGCTTGAACCTGTGTTCCTTGCATTGGCAGGCGGATTCTTAACCACTGCGCCACCAGAGAAGCACCCATATCTTCTTATTTAACTCTTTTCCCTATCCCTTCCAATTTCCTTCCCCAAACCCAGGAATCAAGGGGGTTTTTATACACCTCCTCCTTTCAAATCACAAATAATTAGCTAAGTATTAATCACAATTATTGGCATTTACTATATATTTTGAGGGTCCTCTATGACCTAAATCCCTGGTTTAGCAATTAATATGTCAAAATGTAGGGAGACTTGTGCCAAAAGAATTTGTTAAATTCCTTTTCAACTAAATAGATAGGCTTACAAGGGAATTATCTTGGCTGTAAAGACCTATTTTGAATGTCAAAAGCTGACATTATTTCTGTACAGGTAAAAATCCTAATTCTTCTCTCCACCGCCACCCACAAAAGGGATGTTTCTAACCAATCAGGGCCAAGTTCATGGACTTGAGAAAGCAATATAGACTAGATTACGTATTTCTAAATTATTAGCTCTGCACTAGAACCTTATCTAGGGTAGTAGCAATGAGGATTATTTTAAAAAGGAGAGCAAATACAAAAGCCTGCTTTTGTGGCAGATTTTTTTAGAAGAGTGAAAACTCATTTTATTTCCTCTTTTTTAAAAAAATTAAGTTTTGTTTATAGTTGTACTTAGTTGAATCGTGTCTCCCCCCAAAATTCATGTCCATCAGGAAGCTCAGAATGTGATCTTTTTAAGAAAGAGACTCTAGATGTAACCAAGTTAAGATGAAGTCATACTGGATTAGGGTGAGCTCTACATCCAGTGACTAGTATAGATTTGAAGATACTCAGAGATGCACAGGAGAACATAGGGAAGAAAGCTATGTAAAGAAGGCAGAGACTGGAGTGATGCACACACAAGCCAAGGGATGCCAACTAAGTTCAGGGAAGCCCCAGAAGCTAGAAGAGAGACACGGAACGGCTTCTCCCTCAGCGGCCCCAGAAGGCACTAGCCCTTCCAACACCTTGATTTTGGTCTTCTGGCCTCTAGAACTGTAAAAGAATACGTTACTGTTGTTTTAAGCCACCTAGTTTTTCATAATGTGTTTAGGTAGCCCCAGGAAACGAATACAGTATTTAGTTCTCTCCTTTAACACAACCCAATGGAAGAAAAGCAAGAAAATTTGTCTCTGTTCTTTTCTTTTTCTCTCTGATATTGATAATGACTTACAGTATGGAGAAAAGATGTTTTGTCTATTTATCACATGTACCTGTAAAGAATAATTTCTAAGTGTGAACACATAAATAATAAAAAGTCAAAGGTGATACCAAAGTGCTTTGGCTGAAAGAATGGTAACAACAAGAAAATGTTCCAGGGACTTTCCTGGTGGCTCAGTGGTTAAGAATCCGCCTGCCAATGCAGGGGACAGGGGTTCGAGTCCTGGTCCGAGAAGATCCCACATGCTGTGAAGCAGCTAAGCCCGTGCGCCACAACTGCTGAGCCTGCGCTCTAGAGCCCACAAGCCACAACTACTGAACCCGGCATGCCACAGCTACTGAAGCCTGTGCACCTAGAGCCTGTGCTCCGCAACAATAGAAGCCACCATAACGAGAAGCCCGAGCACCACAACAAAGAGTAGCCCCCGCTCGCTGCAACTAGAGAAAGCCCGCACACAGCAATGAAGACCCAATGTAGTCAAAAAAAAAAAAGAGAGAGAGAAAAAGAAAAAAGTAAATGTTCCAAAATATTAGGTAAAGGAGATTGTTTGACAGGGAGATTAGCAGGTTGGTGAATGCATCAAACTTGAGTGAGCAACGTGAAGTGAAGAAATTATGCGTGTATTTAGAAGTAATATGAATCTAAATTACTACTAATTACAATGATACCATTTATTAAGAACTGTACAGCACTCCGCTAATTGCTTGACATCATCTAATATAAAACAACCCTATGCAATAGATATTATGATCCCAATATTCAAATGAGAAAAACTGAAGCTCTGAAAGTTTAACACGATGCATGTCACACAGGCAAGTGGCAAAACAAACATTTGAATTCCAAGTCCACAGAAACAAAAAATCTCTGCTCTAATTTCTAGTTCAAAGCTTCTATTCGCCACTATTTCATTTCAAGGGGAGAAAAAAGAAATCTAGAGCATTGGTTTAGATGGAAATTTAGGATTCCTCTAATTTTTTTTTTTTTTTTTTGCTGTACGCGGGCCTCTCGCTGTTGTGGCCTCTCCCGTTACGGAGCACAGGCTCCAGACGTGCAGGCTCAGCGGCCATGGCTCACGGGCCCAGCTGCTCTGCGGCATGTGGGATCTTCCCGGACCGAGGCACGAACCCATGTCCCCTGCATCGGCAGGCAGACTCTCAACCACTGCGCCACCAGGGAAGCCCAGGATTCCTCTAGTTTTGTTTGGAGAAAATTATAAATGACTTATATGATTCTTCCCTAATTCTTTCCTTAAGCAATATTTGATTTGATATTTGCTTTTTAACTTCTAGTTCTCTTACAGAAATAGGAAACTTTACTTATTATGAAGCATACCCAGAGTGCTTGGTGGGTACATTCTTACCGATAGAGAAGCAGAGTGAAACCTTCTTTGGGCAAGTTAAGTGAGTAATGATAAAGTGACAAAATCAAACATTTATACTCATATCTTTTCATCAGAGAAAAGTTTTTGTGAGAAAAAAACTGCAATACTACAAGGCAAGGAAAGACTAATTAAAACTCTTAGTTGTGAAGCGGCAATTTCTGAAAACACATTATTTTGGAAATCAGATAGTCTCACTAGCAGATTTTCTTATTTGGCCTGAAAAGAAGAAAAAAAAAAAAGTGGAGCTAGAAGAAGGGCTTCTTTGGATTCCTTTAAGAACTTTTGTCTTTTTTAAAGGAGAAATACCCATTAAAGTTGTACAGATTACAAAGTGCAATTATATTTCCTTCCACTGAGCGTGAGGCCTCCTTAAGTCTGCTGAGGATTTCCCCCAGATGGCCATCATCCCTGATGGTGCATCACAAGTCCTGCCAGTTCACTGATTTAGAGCCTCCATCGACCAGACATTGAAATCTGCCACCATCCAGCTCTGACAAAGGGAGATAAATAGCCGAGTGTAGTCAGTAAGCTGACGAGTCCGTTGCCAACATCTCCTCATTTCTTGAGTGGTATCACAGCACATTTAACAGGAGAGATGGCTGGAAACGGATCCCCAAGGCACTCACTGAGAATGAGTCCTGCAGACCAGCAGTTCCACTGCCAAGTGTTATGATGTCCAATTATTTCTGGCACTTTCTCCGGAGCTGCTACTGCCATGATGCTTAGGCAATTAAGCAATGCTAGTGGCACGAAGTCCTACCATTCTTTTTGTGTTTAAATAGATGACAGAACTGATTGTCTGAGGTCATGGGTAAGGTCAGTACTCACCAATCACTCCACAAATACTCAATGGTGTTTGTGATGAAGCCAAGTAAGGAGCAAATTGAAGAAGTCTGTTTGTCTAATGCTTTGCTTACACTTTGAGACAGACTTCTAATGTAACCCTTCTCCCCAGAAGCACAGAATGACAAATATAGCTCCAGACAATGAAGATGATGGTGAATCTACAGTTAGCTAAAAATAATTAATTAAAAAAGGTAACATCAGGGGCTTCCCTGGTGGCGCAGTGGCTGAGAGTCCGCCTGCCGACGCAGGGGACATGGGTTCGTGCCCCGGTCCGGGAAGATCCCACATGCCGCGGAGCGGCTGGGCCCGTGAGCCATGGCCGCTGAGCCTGTGCATCCGGAGCCTGTGCTCCGCAACGGGAGAGGCCTCAACAGTGAGAGGCCCGCGTACCACACACACACAAAAAGATAATATCAAGGCCCCTTTTTTGTTGTTTTTTGGTATTTGCCATTTGGGTCATTTGAAGCTGCTAATCAAAACTTTACTTCATTTGTTGAATTCTTATCTGCTCATTTGACTTTTATTGCCACTGAAGTAAAAGCGGTTTCAACAACAGTCCACAGTTGGTCTGCTTTCCAGTTATTTATATTTCTAAGAGTTCACTTCACTGTAAGAGCAGAGAGCAGCCATGTCAAGTGATAAGTCAAAATGTACGGCTCGTCACGAGCGGATTATTACTTCCTATTAAATGAATTTTCATGTGTCCATGAGTTAGTTAACAACTATAAGTGAAAGGTTTCGGATTAAGAAGTGCACATTTAAAAAGACAGTACCTTCCTATGACTACAGCACCACTCATTTTTGTTGGGTTTTATCTAGAATAAAATTTCCTCCATATTGGTCACTAAGGTGCTTTCAGCCACATGAGACAACGCACAAGTCAGAATGGCGTGAACAAGAAGGACATTTATCACAATGATTAAAGTCCAAAGACCTTTCGCAGAGTTGGTTAACTCAGCAGCTTGACGATACTGTCAAACACCCAGTCTTTTCTTTTCTAGGGTAACCACCTTGTCCTGATGTGACTGTCACATTTCCTGGTTTGGGGATTTAAAGTCCAAAGTCACGGAAACACCCTTGGTCCGGACAGCTGGGATGACTGGTCCCCTCTTAAGCCTTCCATCCTTAGAGTGTTAGCTTCAGCCCTCAGGCTGTGCTCTTGTCACTAAAAATGATTCCATCAGCTCAGGTTCTCCTCATTCAAATACATTCAGAGACAGAACTGGTTATTACTCTTTCTGTGACTCCGTATCAGAGCAAATAAACTGTCCCAGAACCTGCCAACAGACTTCCCCAACATCCCATCGGACAGGACTGTATGACACCCCCTTTCCCCAACCAGTCATTGGTGAAGGAAATGGCATTGGCATGACAGGCTTAACCTAATCTAGATTCAGCCATTCGGGGCTGGGAAGTCGTCCTCCCTAAGCACAGTCATGAGGAGAACAATGAAGAAAGGTACCGGGTGCTGATGTATGGGGAGTGTCTGTGTGGCAGACATCGTTGGATGCCTGTGGGTTTTATTTTGTAGCGTATGCTTGCCTCCCTGTTCCTATAGATTCCTTGGGGAATAGGGGATCTCTTCCCCATTCACATTTCAGGATGTTGGGGGAGGGAAGCAGTGGGACCTTCCCAGGTGATGGCGATTCCTCCTCTCCTCTCTGCACTGTGGTTGAAAGCCACACAATACAAGATAGATTTCGATAACTTCAGACAAGTGGTGATAGTATTTCTAGAGTTTCTATCCTCCAGGAAACTCCGACTCCAGCTTTACAGACCTGAGGTTCTTTACAAATAAAAACCCGTTTGTTTCCTTACATTGCACCTACCTACCATCAAGGGCTGGAAATGTCACCCTTAACATGGTGCCTGAGGAGGGAGCAATGTGGGTGGGGGGGTGGAATAGGGAGAGGTCTTTCACACAATCTAGTGTTCATCTGGGAAGCTACCTTGCTGTTTGTATCACAGAAAGCTAGTCAATAAAAGGCTGACTAGTAGAACCACCAATTTATGTATAAAATATCCCTCAATTGGAGAGAATGTTCTGCCTTGTGTTCCAGAGCCAACAAGACTCATTTCAGATTCATTTTCTATTTTTTTTTTCTCAGAGTGTCCATAGCCAAAACATTGGGTTTAAGCTTCAATGCTCTTTCGCTGCAGCATTTCAAAGATAGACTGAAGTAGCTTCTAAGTTACAGGTTAAAAAAAAAAAATCTAACCAAAGGTGTCAAACATTAAAACTAAGCCCTTTTTTCTGCCTAAACTGGTAGGTATCTTTGAGACTTATAAATGACTGAAGTAACACCTTCAATATTTTCAATGAACTGAAATACGATGACCCTGTTAGGTGCTCTTTCAGAGTGTCTGTGCTGAGGACTTTTATCTGCACTCACACTCCTCCACAGAGGTCCTTCTAAGCTACGTCTGCCAGGTCACATCAACCATTGTGGATGTCCTCTGCAAATACAAATATTTGTAAAATATTCTCAGAGTGGGTGGGCACACGGTTCGCTGATAGTTTCGAATAATTAAAGGGGCTCCATGTGCAAATGTCAAAATAGAAAAAATGTGGCAGAAAATGGGGCGAAGTGACAATACAAATGGCCAGGCTTCCCCATTATCACTCGCTGTACATCTCACAAGACAGCTGATTCCCCACTCCGTATGGGTTCCAGCAGCCAGTGATTTATTGGGTAATTCAGCATTTGCCAGTATGTCTTGTGCTAATTAAATGCATCGCACTCTATTCAGAAATGTCACAATTGATTTGTCTTCTGCAAGCACTGACTTTATTTCAATCTTCTGAAAAAGATTTTATGAGGCCCAGATAACTTATCCTGGCACATTCATTTCCCAGGGTGGCTTCCACATGTGAGAGCAGTAAGAGAGGAAACCCTCAGTGAACATTCGCTACAAATGCCTTTGCAGACATCTTATTTATCTGTTACGTGCCATGTATCTGAGAAACGGCCTAGGTATAGCAAAATTACAAACCGCTCCATTAGCCTATAAAAGCATTTAAACATGACAGAAGTTAATGTAAAATGATACTGGCAGATCTCATTGGATGATATTAGATCAATCCAAAAACATGTACTTTGAAAGTGTGTTATTTATTACGAGGTGTTTACTTATTCACAAACTGATTTTGACTGAATTCAGCTATTAACTAACTTGCGTACAAGAGGAAATCACATAATGTCATTTCAGGGGCAGGGAGAGGAGAGGAGAAAAATGCAGCATAGTGAAGTTTTTAGGAGACAACACACCTCACACTCCTGTAGAATAACAAAGGTCACGATAGACTACTAGCCGTTATTTAATGCCGGGTAGGTTTCCTCCATGGAACTCCCCGCTCTCAACCCACCTACACACTCCACGTTCAGTGTCTTCATAAATGTTGAGCCATAGGAAAAATATTCAACTTAGTCCAGAGGAAATAAAAGTTCAGCACCAAATAGCCACTGCTCATGAATGGATCACCCAGGTCACAGAAAGCGAAGGAAGACCATATATGTCCTATTGGAAAAGAGCAATCACTGCATCTACATGTCAGGAAATGATGACTCAAAGAAGAAACACAATGAACTCTTCAACAGGGAAATTGAGAGGGCATTGTTTGCTGGAAATTTAGTAACTCACTAGCTTGTCTTTTCCATTTTTCTCCTTGTTTATATTAACATTTGGGTCTGGGTCCCTGACAATAGTAATAATATCAGTTTTCAGAGTCTACTTGGTCTTCTAGTCAAGACATACTTTTCCTTTCAAACTAAATGTAATGCTAATCATAAGGGCAGAGCTCTTTGTGCGGTTTAAGTTCAGGCTCTTTATGGGGTCCTACTGAAATGGCCATTGCTCTATCTACTTTAGGGCAAGTGAAAGTCTATGAGAGTCTAATTAATTTACTCAGTGGTCTTTAGAATCAGCCATTTTACCCTGTTTCTAAAATAGTGCCATCGATGGCTTCCCTGGTGGCGCAGTGGTTAAGAATCCGCCTGCCAATGCAGGGGACACAGGTTCGAGCCCTGGTCCAGGAAGATCCCACATGCCGCGGAGCAACTAATCCCGTGTGCCACAACTACTGAGCCTGTGCTCTAGAGCCTGCAAGCCACAACTACTGAGCCCACATGCCACAATTACTGAAGTCTGCATGTCTAGAGCCTGTGCTCCACAACAAGAGAAGCCACCACAATGAGAAGCCTGCACACTGCAACAAAGAGTAGCCCCCGCTCGCCGCAACTAGAGAAAGCTAGCACACAGCAACGAAGACCCAACGCAGCCATCAATCAATCAATCAGTCTCCATGGCATTCAGCTTGTGAATAGCTGAAGTAAATCGGCAAACGAGTACAGAAAGTTCTTCAGCAAAAACACAAAAGGAATGTATAAGGTAACAGCGTACCAACTAATTTCTTATGCCTTTAAACTTTAAGATATACTATTATTTTCTCTGAACAGGAAACTGAGATGCAAATTAGTTGTGACCCTACTTAAAAGTATACAAAGAGCTGTAAAAGGCAGAACTGAAACTCAAAAACAGCCTCTATCTGCAAGTTGAAACTGTGCCGTAGGGCACTATGTGAACAAAATCAAAACATTATCAGGAAAGATGGATCAACCCACTTCTAGATCATTTGGTTCCACAGCCTATCTTCTTAAATGCAGAAGTATACTTGCCATGGCATGCTGTCCAGATCTCCCCTTCAGGATGGAGACCTTCATTCCCTGGCTGCCTGAAATCTCAGTGACTGAGTTCTTAGCCCAGCCCCTCTCTAGGAGCCATTAGTCCAAGGTCACATGTCCTTCCAGACGGCAGCCAATACCATAAGACTGGGAGGAGTATAAAATCTTTACCCCTTGCCTCAAGGTAAGATGACTCTGAAGACCATCTCAGTTTTAGAAGTCCCTGTGGGAATCACTCAGGTCTCTGTCATAACTGCATTGTATTGATAATCTGACTTTCCCATTGTTCCAATTTGACTTCTCTCACTCCCTTACAGGTATGGCTCTTAATAAAATTTTTGCAATCTCACCTCCATCTCAGAGCCTGCTTACTAGGGAATGTGACCTCTGACAATAAACATCAGATTGATCCCAAAAGTCATAAAGAATTTCACATTTTGAGCACGTAAGAACTAACTATGGAGATATAGGTTTTCTGAAGATCATTTTTTACCAATTCTTACTCCCTATTTTGGTCACAGAGTTCACACTTATTTTATTTGTTCTAAAATTAGGTGCAATCACTACCTGAGTTGGAGGTTCACAGGAAATAAAACAACTCATATGGATTGTAAGAGACTGACAGTTTAGACATACGTTTTAGGGCATTACCCATTAAAAAAAAAAGCATGAAAACTGAAAGTGGTTTTAATCAGCTTATAAATGTTATAAAATGTGAACTGAATAAATATTTTTGTTTGTTTGCTTTTACTCAGGACACCATAAAAAGAGTTTTCTTGAAGTTTGGGGGAAATATGCAAATAAACATGAGAAAGTATCAAATTAAATTATCCGGGCTTCCCTGGTGGCACAGTGGTTGAGAGTCCGCCTGCCGATGCAGGGGACACAGGTTCGTGCCCCGGTCCAGGAAGATCTCACATGCCGCGGAGCAGCTAGGCCCGTGAGCCATGGCTGCTGAGCCTGCGCGTCCGGAGCCTGTGCTCCGCAACGGGGGAGGCCACAACAGTGAGAGGCCCGCGTACCGCAAAAAAAAAAAAAAATTATCCAAGACAGAAAATAAAAGTAGGTTCTTAAAACAATTAATGATCTGCAAATAACAAATCTGTAAAAAGTGACTGAAAGGTAATTACCTAAATAAGTTCTAAAAAAGCATTTGTGAAAATTCAGTACCCATTCACGACAACAAAGAAACACTTTAAAAGTAAGAATAGAAGGGACTTCTCTGATCTGATAAAGAATGTCTCCCCAAAATCCATATTTAATTGTGAAATATTCAAAGCTTTCCCCAAATTGAGAAAAAGGCAAGGTGGCCTGTTAATAATACTATTGAAAATCATATAGTTTTAGCCAGTGTAATAAGACAAGAAAAAATAAAGCCCCAGGGCTTCCCTGTTGGCGCAGTGGTTAAGAATCTGCCTGCCAATGCAGGGGACATGTGTTCGAGCCCTGGTCTGGGAAGATCTCACGTGCTGCAGAGCAACTAAGCCCATGCATTACAACTACTGAGCCTGTGCTCTAGAGCCCGCGAGCCACAACTACTGAAGCCTGCGCGCCTACAGCCCACGCTCCGCAACAAGAGAAGCCACCTCAGTGAGAAGCCCGGGCACCACAATGAAGAGTAGCACCCACTCACCGCAACTAGAGGAAGCCTGCACTCACCAATGAAGACCCAATGCAGCAATAAATAAATAACTAAATTTATAAAAAATAAAAATAAAATAAAGCCTAAGAACTAGAAAGCAAGAAATAAGTGTTTGTTATTTGAAGCTGATATCTTCACATACAAAGTGCAAAAGAAGATAAAACTATTAGAATTAATAAGTAAGTTTAGCAAGATAATTGGTTCCAAGGTCAGTATATAAAAGTCAATTGTTTCTAAAGACCAGCAACAAATAAAATATTGAATTTAAAAAATTATACCGGGCTTCCCTGGTGGCGCAGTGGTTGAGAATCTGCCTGCTAATGCAGGGGACACGGGTTCAAGCCCTGGTCTGGGAGGATCCCACATGCCGTGGAGCAACTAGGCCCATGAGCCACAACTACTGAGCCTGCGCGTTTGGAGCCTGTGCTCCGCAACAAGAGAGGCCGCGATAGTGAGAGGCCTGCGCACCGCGATGAAGAGTGGCCCCCGCTTGCCACAACTAGATGAAGCCCTCACATAGAAATGAAGACCCAACACAGCATAAATAAATTAATAAATTAATAAACTCCTACCCCCAACATCTTAAAAGAAAAAAAAATTATACCACTTACAATACCACTAGCAAACGTAAGTTGGAGATGAACCTAAGAAAGGCTATGCGAGATTTCTACTTGCACAGACTACAAGACATCATAGGAAGAAATTTAACAAGATTTAAATAGATGGATACATATGTTATATTTATGAATTATAAAATCAATATTATAAAGATGTCATTAATAAAGATAGACATATATCTGCCCTATGATCCAGCAATCCCACTCTTATTTCCTCAAAAGAAATGAAACCAAATATCCACAAAAAGATATCCAATAATGTTCATACCAACTTTATTCATAAGAGTCAAAAACTGGAAATAACTCAAATGCACATTAATGGACATTTAATGGCTATGGATATCCAGAATGGATTAACAAGTTGTGGCATGCTTATATATTGGAATACTGCTTAGCAATAAAAAGAGAACAGACCACCGACAGACACAACAATGTGGATGCATTTCAAAAACATTACGATAACTGGAGAAACAGACACAAGAGAGTACATATTGCATATTGCCATTTATATAAAACTCTAGAACATGCAAAACAAATCTGTAGTGGTAGAAAGCAGGTCAGTTTTTGCCTGAGGCTGGGGTAGAGAAGAGACAGACTAGAAAGAGACGCTGAGAACGTTTTTGGTGTGATCGAAATATTCTTTAACTTGATTGTTAGGGTGATTACACAGGTATATATACATATATATTTCAAAACTCAAACTGTACACTTAAAATGGGTGCAATAAATTTCAAAAGTCAAGATTTAAAAAAGAAAATCACTAGCTACAAGGATAAACAGAATGAAAACTCATTCTAAATAAACTCAGTGTATTCATAAGATACACAGCAATGTGCTATCTCCAGGAACAAAGAGATCCTGGAAATTTTAGACGGATATTTTAAACTCCCTATCAGGATTACAGCAACAAAAAGGGATGACACGCTCAAATTAGATAATTTAAGAAAAGCTTAATTTAAATTTTATTTTTTATTAAATAAAATAATTTATTGAAAAGACATGGGCAGAGTATAGGAAAACTACAAGAGAAAGTGCAGTACCCCGGAAGGTTATCACCTTAAGACCTAAAGCGACAAGGAAGGAAGTGGTTATCAGTACATAAGAGACAATCCTATGCAGAGTTAGGCTTTGATAGGACCTTCAGGAAGGAGGTCTCCAGCTAGAAACAACCTGCAGGGAAGGGCGAGGGGGAACAAATACCCGGGCTCACCACCATCCTTCCCTCTGTCTCCTGCTAGGGCCCCCTTTGCTGAACACACCTGGAAGCCGGAAGGCAAGGACGCTCAGTAATGTTGTTTGCATGGATCAGTCTCTTGGATACAAAGCAGAGTGGAAAAGACTGAAGTATAAGTGTGGAGAGGCAAGTGGAATACAGCATAACTTCCAACTCCCCCAATCCTCTCACTGCCCCCCACTTTTTATTTGGTAGGTCAACAGTGGGCCCAGGAATCTGAATTTTTAAAATCTGTACAGGTAATCCTGATGACCAGTAAGTGATTAGATCACTGCACAAAACTACCTCTCTGCGCTGATCATCAACAGGTAAAATTTTTAATACGGACACAAACACAAATTTTATG
Organism: Orcinus orca; assembly: GCF_937001465.1. Taxonomy (NCBI): domain Eukaryota; kingdom Metazoa; phylum Chordata; class Mammalia; order Artiodactyla; family Delphinidae; genus Orcinus; species Orcinus orca. The sequence goes on along the minus strand of NC_064560.1, from coordinate 5,876,143 downwards.
AGATGCTATTTGTAATTACTTTTTAATACTTATACGTAGGTTCCATTCACCTAAGAATGTAAAAAAGCATTGAATATTTATAATACATGATTTCTGGGAGTCTAAGGAAGCCAATACCACAGGCAAAAGGTACTTCAGTGACTATTAGAGAACTAAGTATTGCCCCTATGACACCTGGAACAGTGGAATTGGGCTTCCTCCTCTCTGGGAGTTAAGAACTTACTACCTTAGTCTTTACCCTTGAAGATTCCCAGAGAGGAGCCCTGAGGGTCACAAGAAATCAGCAAGGTCAAGGAATCCAACTGTTTAACAAATAAGATGACAGTCATCACTCATGGGCAGGGGCATCTTCCCATAAAGGGAGCGGCTGTTGGGTTGAAGCCATTGGTTAATCTCAGTGATACTTTATCTTATTTTTGCAGAAGGAAGGGGGAGAATAAACAACTCACTTCCCAGAGCTGTTCAATTGCTCCCTTCTTTATTTGGAGCCTTTTCATAGAAGGAGAGAATTGAAGGAGGAGGAGAGAAAGGTACTTGCTCTCAGGTGCTAGGCTAAAAAGCTCAACATTTTTCCCTAGCGGCAAGTCACAGGGCCTGCACTAGGACTCTCCAGGTTAATTTCAGTGACAAAATAGAGTAAGATGAGAAAAATTTAGCAAACTTCAACATCAACACAGACACAGTCACAGAATTTTTTTTCGTAGTACAAGAAGCTGTGTTTTTAGTTTGAAAGTACTTAAAAGAAAATTATAATATAAATTCTGTAAAGAATGCACTTTGAATGTATTTTTATCCTGAAATCACGTAATAACCGTATGATGCATACCTCATATGAGAAGACCATTACTAATGCTTCTACAATGCTTCCTTTCTCGTTTAAATACCACAGTAAGTAGGTGCATAATATTTTTGTTTAGGAATAGTACATAAGTATGTTCATCCCCAAAATGACACAAAATGTAAGCATGATTTTGGGTAAAATGACATTTAAATGTTTCTAATTTTTCCCACAATAAGACATCAATTCCACTTTTTTTTTTTTTAGAAGAGTGGGTGTTATTAATTCCACCCTCTAATTCCTCTTTGTTCTCTAGATCAGTATTTGACACAGTTCTACTAAAAAGGATCTGTTTCTATAGTCAAGGGCTGCAAGACAGAGAGGGCAGCTATGGAAGTTTCTGAGATCAAGGAACCTAAATATGGGACCATAATGAACTGACATAGACAGATGCATGGGTCAGCTTCTATGAGGTCAGTATAGAGAAAGCAATTTCTGTCGTGTGACCATAAAGGATGTTTCCATGAAGTCATCTCTAGAACTCAGGTGGGGAATGAAAGTAATCATTTCCCTGTGGATGTTCTCCTCTGGTTCAGTGTAGACCTGCCCTTAACATTTGTAAGACAGAAGGTTAAGATGACAAATACAGACATATATTTGTTGAAACATTTACATGTTAAAAACAGGCTACAAACTGAAAAACATATGTTCTACCGCCTTAAAAAATATACCTTCATAATGACAGAGTAGAAAAATGCACATAAAGCTGTGTCCTTTATAACACTGCAAATCAATAAAACAGCAAATGACTAAGTTTAATTATTTTCTCTATAAGTCAGGATATTTTGCTGATGCACCAGTAAGTCATAAGATAAAGACATATAACTCATAAATTAATTTCATGAAGTTTATTTTTCATATTTTCCTTTCCACAAAATCAATAATTATGTTGTTATAATGAAGATACGTTCATAATTTTTATTCAATTGTCAGTAATCACCTAAAGAAGTATTTACAGTAGTGATTTTAAGTGACAAATTTTGACTATATTTTCATCCAAAATGTAAATTAATGTATATGTAAAAAATCCCCTAGGGCTTCCCTGGTGGCACAGTGGTTGGGAGTCCACCTGCCGATGCAGGGGACACGCGTTCGTGCCCCGGTCCGGGAGGATCCCACGTGCCGCGGAGCGGCTGGGCCCGTGAGCCATGGCCGCTGGGCCTGCGCATCCGGAGCCTGTGCTCCGCAACGGGAGAGGCCGCAGCAGTGAGGGGCCCGCGTACCTCAAAAAAAAAAAAAAAAAAAATCCCCAACCATTTTATATACTTTTTAAAAGATATTTTTCTATAATAGAGTTATTAAAGGGATAATACAAATTACATTTAATGTTTATCAAAATTTTTATTTGATCAATTTCAGTTGCTTCATATAACTAAAATTTTTAAGCAAAATTAAACATGCGTTTATTTTTTGAAAATTTAATTAAATATCATCAAATATACTTATAGAAAGAAAACTATTTGTAATTCTAGGGTTCAATGTTCATCTAATTGCCGATGTAAAGCACATGCGTCACACACCTAGACCTACACAGTGACAAATTTAAGAGTGGTATGAACTATTTAATGTCACAAAATGTTCCTCTGACAACTCCTGCAGCTATTGTCAATACTGCAAAACTGTGAGCACTTCCATAACCATGGATTGGAAAAGGAAGGGAAAAACTGAAACCAAGCAGGACCCTGTGGGGCTCCTGGGCACGGAAGTCTTTCAAACAGTTGCTCATCAGGGAAGGGAGGGGATGCAGGGACAAGGGAGGAGAAGCCAAGAAACAACTGTGCAGCCTTGGGGCAGGGTCCTGGTTCCGCCTCAAGGGATACACATCACAGTATCTTTAAGCTTTCTGCAGAACTAAAACCTGCACCAAATGGAAGATGTTCCAGAGACAAGGTCACAGTTTGATAACCTCAAAGCTCATCAGACCACCACCTGAGGCCAGATTAAAGGAGTGCAGGCCCTGCCCACACCCTGATCCTTCAGCAACCTGCCCTTGAACCACTGTTATAAAACTCCTCACCATATCCTCCCGGGTTGGGACACAGTTTTTCAGGGCACGAGCCCTCTGTGGTCCCCTTTGTCTGGCAAAGCAATAAAGTTGTTCTTTTCTACTTCACCCCAAACTCTGTCTCCAAGATGTGATTCGGCACCGGAGCACAGAGGCCAAGTTTTCGGTATCAAAACTGGACTGTAGGTTCTACTGGGAAATTCACTTGTTATACAAAAATCTATTGGATTCAAGCCATCTTAATTGATTTTATTTATTTTTATTTTTGACGGCGTTGGGTCTTCGTTGCTGCGCGCAGGCTTTCTCTAGTTGCGGCGAGCGGGGGCTACTCTTCGTTGCTGTGTGCGGGCTTCTCATTGCGGTGGCTTCTCTTGTCGCGGAGCACGGGCTCTAGGCGCGCGGGCTTCAGTGGTTGTGGCTCGCGGGCTCTAGAGTGCCGGCTCAGTAGTTGTGGCGCACGGGCTTAGTTGCTCCGCGGCATGTGGGATCTTCCTGGACCAGGGCTTGAACCTGTGTTCCCTGCATTGGCAGGCGGATTCCTAACCACTGTGCTGCCAGGGAAGCCCTCAAGCCGTCTCAGAGGAAAGGTTTGTTAATCTGTCTTCCCCTTAATTAACTGCCTCCACTATTCAAAGCCCGTTCCTAGCCCCCAGCTCTTTCTCCCACCCACTCCAGAGTCCGCAAACCTTCAAGGCATTCAGGTACAATCACTTGTGCTTCAAAGGGAGAGCAGGAAACCCGGATAAAGCTTCCCTGGGACCTGAAGGGTGCTGGTCACCACCACGGAGGTTTGGGATTATGTGTGCAGCTGTGCTGGTGCCGAGCACCAGCATTTATCTGTGGCAGGTCTTTGTGATTATTTGGGGCCCCCTAAAGCTCAGGGCTGGGATTTAGACTAGAGGACCCCACCCCCATGAAAAAAGTTAAACTGATTTGTTTCACTAAATTCACAACTTTTTTTTTTTTTTTGCGGTACGCGGGCCTCTCACTGTTGTGGCCTCTCCTGTTGCGGAGCACAGGCTCCGGACGCTCAGGCTCAGCGGCCATGGCTCACGGGCCCACCCGCTCCGCGGCACGTGGGATCTCCCCAGACCGGGGCACAAACCAGTGTCCCCTGCATCGGCAGGCGGACTCTCGACCACTGCGCCACCAGGGAAGCCCCACAACTTATTTTTGTATGAATAGATCAGAGATTGGAGAAACATGGGAGCTGGGCGAAGGCTAACCCAGCAGGAAAGGTGGAGCCTGTGAGAAACTAGAAAGGTCAGGACTACCTAAAGGCATTCAAATTCAAAAGTAATTCATAAACACTTAAGATTTATTGTAAAGTGTACTCAGTACACACACACATACACACATATCGTAACGATGTGAGGTGACAGATGTGTAATTAACTGATTGCAGTAAGCATTTCACAATGTATACATTTTTAAATCATCACATTGTGCACCTTAAAAACATCACATTGTACATCCTAAATATATATACTTTTTATCTGTCAATCATCCCTCAATAAAGCTAGAGAAGCAAAACTCCTGGCCAAATTTGGCCAGGCTTGAAACCGCTGTGACCCATCCTATGAGACTTTTACCGAATTATACAAAATAATTTGTTCTACAACAACAAATATGTATGTTCCAGACGCAGTGCTTATAGGTGCTACTCAGGAAATAACTTCCAGCCCCCACCCAGTCCCAACCGAAAAACGCAATTCAAGCAAACCCTGATGCTTGAATGTCGAGATCAGTGTTTTCTTCTCTAATTCAACAGATCTCTTATATGTATCACTCACACACACACACACACACACACACACACACACACACACACACGCAGAGACACTCTCACTCTTTTCTGGAATTAATTATATATACATGTAAATTTATAACTTGTATATATATAATTAATTCCAGAGGGGAAAAAAAAAACAGTAGATGTTTTCAGTCATTTGGTATATTTGAGTTTTCAAGAGTATTACCCAGAGGCTATTACTTCTCTCAGCCACTGTCCCTAAAATTCAGGAAGGTTACTATCAGGTGGGCAATAATGCCCGGCTTATGACCCCATATTCCAAACAGCTTAACAGAGCAAATATAAGATATTTTTGAATTTCAACTACCCTACAGTTCAGCTTACATAGTAGAATGCACTATTAATATTATTTATTATTTAGGCAAAAATTTAAATTAAAAAATATGCTTTTGGACTGTTACCAAGTTCTGCTTATATTTCCAGATGTGGGGGAAAATTCCTTTTCTAATTTATTTTAAAACTTCTTTATTCAAGGCTGACCAAGATTTAGCTTAGGTTAAATTGCACTTAGAGTTGATGAAAATGGTGCTTCTCCTAGAGCTCAGGACTGAGTTGTACCTGTTGTTTTTCCTCTACCTGTGAGAAGGTGAGTCACCCTAATGAGCATTCTAAACAATCAAGTGGCTTTTATCCAGATTTTACACATCAACAAAAGCAGGGAGTGAATAATAACCGGCCCCCAAAATGAAATATTTAGTAATGCTAGGTGCCAAGCATACTGCTAAAACACCCTCCTTATTTATTTCCCAGAACCACACTGCAGAGCCTATGAGGATTGCTATTATCATCTCTATTTCACAAATGAAGAGAAGACCAGAGTATTTAATTCAACTGCCCAAGGTCACACAGCTAGTAAGTGGCTTAACCAAGACTCCAGTCCATGTCTGCTAGATTTCACAGCTCAATCTTCCCATCTTTCCCCCTACCCCATTTATTTTTCTTTTTTTTCTTTTTTGCTTGCTGGACATACCTGAGCCTCCCATTTTCTATTCAAAGTTTCCCTCCATTAACTCCATTTCTATTTCAACTCTTTATCCATTCAAATTATTTTTTTGTAATTTTATATTTGACTACAATGTTTAAACCTATATGTTAAAACTAATATAGCTTCATCTCTGATATAGATTGCTTTAAGGAAAAAAAAAAGATAATGAACACTTTCTACATCCTAACATTTTCAGTATACATCAATGGAAATTAACAAGGAATTTAAACAGAGGTATAAACATATTTCTCCACAGGGAAGAACTCATAACAATAGTTCATATCCTAAGAGGGCCAAGGAATGGCTTGAAAGATTAATGGAATTAACTTTAAAAAGCGATGAAATTTTCATAAAGTGGAGATTCTCATTAGGTATAAAGCAAACTTAAATATGATTTAATGAATTATTAGAAGTGAAACTTCAGGGCTATGTAAAACTGCCCTTAGTCCAAAGAATCCTTTGCAAATAAATAGAAAAATACATTGAAAGAAAAAAATCTTACTGAGGAGTAGAAGGGTCCAAGACCACAGTAAACTAATTTTACTAAATTGTTGATCCATTTTTTGACCTGTATATTACTTTCTGCAGTGTGACACAACCAGTGGTTTAACCCAGACCAAATGGTTGACCTTTACTTGAAAAGTAAATAATCATCTACGAGAGTTCTTGATTCAGAGATGACTCACTGGTGTCCGCTGTCCACGAGCACTGTCCTATATGGACGGACACCTGCTTCATGATTAACCTCTGCTATGGGCTCAGGTGACTTGGACATTGAGCAAATGATTAATGAGTGAAGAATGTTTTTTCCCCGGCTACTTAGAGTGTCTGCACCAAGACGGAACGCTATGGCAACCAGAATATAGAGAAGTGATGGAAGGATGTTGCCGAGTGATGACAAAAGCATTTTGCAGGAAGTACTGAAGCTATGGTAAAATGAATATGAAACAGAAATGAAGCCTTGGGAAGGAAAAAATAAGTAGAGAATAAAGGAGAGGGAAAACTCAAGAAAGCCAGACCTTTAGGAGGAAGACTAAAACTTTACAGACGTGAGACAAAATGGGAAAAATTTCTGGGTAACATGGAGTAAGTAATAGCAATAGAACCTACAACTCAAAGAGTTTTTAGGCCATCAAGTAAAATTAGGTAATTTTTCAATCACATTCGAGCAGGTGTGATTCGTTAATCACAAATGTCTTAAACCATCACCAATCATCTTCCAGAAGCATCTAGTAAATGCCAATCGTGCAAGACTAGGGAGGTCCTGTTTGGGTTTTTTTGCAAGAAAATTTCACATTCTTAGTTTTTACCTAGTATGTCACTTTGGTGCACATTAAGTGCACAATAGTTTGCTAGTTGTTGGGTTAGGCTGGCAAACATGATCATGTATAAGAACACAGAATAGGAAAAATATTAGAAATGGTCCGAAATATGTCACTGAGTAGTTATTCAAATGAATGCATCTTGGCCACGTGAATTTAGGCCATATATAATCAAGATGGCATCAAACAGCCACTGAGTTTAAGGTGAAAGAGTGAGCTCAGTTCTCATCTCTGGGAGGCCTAAAGAGAGAAGGAGGATATTCAAGAGCATTTCTAGTGACAAATGAAAGACACAGCTCAGTGTCTGGGGGAGGGGGACCAAGGAGGGAGGAGGGGCTCTAGGCAGAGCCTCAGCCAGCTTAAGTAGGTGTGTGAATGACCGACCCCCTATGTATGCCTGTGCCTGAGATGAGTGAAAGCCACGCATGGGCCAAGGTATAGAAAGATATCAGGGAAGATGGAGGTAAGACTGAGATGACTGCAAAAATGCACATTGAGGAGAAAGAACGCTTTGCCATGGTAGGTTAGAATAGTCTGGAATGTGATACCCTTCTTCCTTGCTGGCAATCTTATTTTCTTTTGCATCGAAATCCCAGTGCGGGGGCAGGTCACGGGGGAAACATTTGAACATAAAAGTCAGCATGGTTAGAACTATGTAAGACTAGCCCAATCCACATTGCATTTGGAAAATCTGAACAGAAAAGAACAGCAACCAATGTTAACCAAGGAGGGCATTTGGTTGAAGCCAAAAGAATTTAATATTAGTTTCACCCCCTCCTCTTTTTTTTTTTTTTTTTTTGTGGTACGCAGGCCTCTCACTGTTGTGGTGTCTTCCGCTGCGGAGCACAGGCTCCGGACGCGCAGGCTCAGCGGCCATGGCTCACGGGCCCAGCCGCTCCGTGGCACGTGGGATCTTCCCAGACCGGGGCACCAACCCATGTCCCCTGCATCGGCAGGCGGACTCTCAACGACCGCGCCACCAGGGAAGCCCACCCCCTCCTCTTATATGACCACTCAGGGCAAGTCACTGACAACTTCTCCTTCAGGGTCCCTATGTACAGCATAGAACAGCATGCACCTAACAGCAGAGAAATTAATCAACCAATCAAGCCTCTCAATCCACCTAAACTCTCATCAACAGCTTAAGTATCCTCCCTGATATCACTGTTTGAAGATTGTTGTAGGAGCTGACAGAGGGCTGTGGCACTCAAACCCACAGTGGTCTTTCTGGTATCAGAGCAGGGTTGATTAGGTAATGTCTGCAAAGATAAGGGCCAGATTCCTAAGGTCCAGAATGACCCTTATGAATGGCTCATTCCCTACAGCAGAATCTCAGCCAGAACTGAAGGAGGGAGGGAATAGGCTCTCCAGCTGGGCTGATGTCCAGTAATTGGTCTCTAAGAAGCAACAATTACTTTTCAGGTGTCCTCTCAATGAAGCCTAAATACATGCTGCACTCTCAAAATTTCCCAACTATTCGTTATCTGCAAATCCATTACTTGCAAAGAGCTTCTAGCTTTTGTCCTAAAACACTGAGATTCACCTCCTTCCTGCTGAATATCTCAAAAGGCAGGAAAAGGACAATGGAGCAGAATGTGACTAACCCATCCGTCAGGCCACTTCTGTGACTATTTCTGCAGACCCTTTGTCCCCTCTCAGTCAGTATTAACTATATAGTCCAATTAAACCTAGCGCTGGTGGTCCACAGGGATTCCTTTCATACAAAAATGCAATTCGCTCCCAGATTCTCAGCATTACCTAATGGCCTGCATAGAAGCAGTTGGATGGTCTCTGGCCAGTTCCCCGGGGACAAATTGATCACCATGGCAATAATCAGAAGCTCTCACCCTATAGAGGGGCAAGGTAATATCCACAGCGCCATGGAGGAAGTATATCTGATTATCTCAGAAGGGCTGCCTCCTTGGACTAGGCTGCTACCGCTGATTAAACTGCGCGTGCGTGCGCGCACACGCACACGCGCACACACACACGGCTAGTGCCAGAATGTGGAAGCAGGCATATGGTTGGAAACTGAGTGGGGGAAACACGAACTTCTGATGCAGCCCAGCTGCCTCTGCTCAGGTGGTCTGGGTCAGCTCTCTGTGAATAGGACCCGCTTAGCCCCAGTAAAGAGCACTGACGGATACTTGCAGAAATACAACTGGACTGAATCCGGAAACCACTTCACCAGCAATACAGTAGGAGGACGAGAAAAATTCAGGAAACGTGATCCCGTGAAAACGTTTGAGAAAGTAACGTGAGCCTGCGCCAAAACCCTATGATAATTATAAACCGTTTGATTTTACAATTCTTTTGGAGAGCCTACAACTATTAAAGGAGGAACTAGATCTAATTTCGATATTTTTTCCTGCTATATTGCTTTCAGCTAGATTTGCATCTTTTGTTGGAGACATCCTCTGAAAACAATGTCATTAAAATATAGACGAGAGATGTGTAAAAGAAAATACATCCTTGTATTGTGTAACCTCTATAGTAACAAATGCCCAGTGGGCCAAACAAGACCAAAAATCTAGTTTCCTACATTTGTGTGAAGTTGGCATGTTCGCACTGCACAAAGCTAGGGTGAAATTGATCCAGGGAGAAGTTAGCGTATGCATTCTCATTACTACCTATTGTAAAGGCACATACACACTTTTCCTTATTACTCTGTGCATTCGAAGGCTTTCGAAACATGCATTCACAACCCTCACTTTCCTTTAGTGTTGAGAACCATCTAGGGACAGTTCACTGTAGATGACCAAGGGAGGGAAATATCTTCTAAGCCCTCGTGCAAATTTCCCACCTTTGTGAGGTCAGAGGCTGACATCTAGCCCCACATGACAGGAAAGATGTGGGCTAGTAGTCAGACTGCTTCTCAGGGGGGCTGCCTGCAGTCACTTCTGGGTAGAAAGATGGGCCCTTACAGGACTTTAATGAGCTTGCTGAAAATCGCACTGAACCCAAACACAGAATGATTTCACAATTAGAAGTTGGGATTTTCTAGTCTCTTACTTTTCTGTCACATTTTTGTACTGGGTGTTAATAGGTCCTTCAAACTCTTTCTAACTAACCCCTTACATAGACTGCAATTAAGGAATTTCAATGATGCTATACCATATAGGATAAATCATATTTCAGATCTGTGAAATATCACCTTTTCTTTATCAAGAAACCACTATCTTGTGTTAAACTAATTTGTGTTAAAATAAATGTGGATGTGACACGGCATTTTGTACAAAGTTTCTTTAAACTGCTGCCGTTTAAAATAAATAGCAGCCTCTTCTTTGCTGATAGTAGTAAAGATTTAACCTATTAATCTCTGAGTCTCTTTCCTCAATCAGTGAAGAAGTTGAGATTTGTGTGTCTTATCCCATGGATTCGTGGTGACGATTATATACTTGGCATGTAATATTTTCTCAAAAAATAAGTTACCCATCTCTCCCATTTATGAACCATCTTTTTGTCAAGACTTTATGTTATGAGACTTCCCTGGTGGTCCAGTGGTTAAGACTCCGCACTTCCACTGCAGGGGGCATGGGTTCGATCCCTGGTCGGGGAACTAAGACCCCGCATGCCATGCAGCGTGGCCGAAAAAAAAAAAAAAAGACCTTATGTTAAATATCCTTAAATAATAAAGTTCCACTTTCATTCTATTTGCTATTTCATGAAAACAATATGCCAAAAAGAGTAGATTTTAAATCCTCAGACCCATAATTTAGTGAATCTTTGGGAAATTGATTAGAGGGAGTGAGGCAGAACATACCCATCTGTAAACCTCATCACAGATATCTCTCTCTTCCAAATCAACTAAATGTCCTTTCTCACTTCAAATGTCTTCATTCTTCTATTGCCCTCAAATCAGGGTGTGCAAAGACATCCTAAAACAAGATGCCACCAAAACCAAGAGCAGCTGGGAGCCACGGGTGCATTTCATTTGAAGAGGTCTGCTGTTACTCAGGGGAGTGTAAACTTTGGAGTGACGCAGAGCTGGGTTCAAATCCCAGTTCTACCGCATTTGGCTGTTTGATTGCCGGCAAGGTGTCCAAACTTGCTAAGTCTCAGTTTTCTCAATTGTGCTATGGGTGATATCCATCATCTCTAAGTGTTATCAAAGACCCAGGTGGATTTGCCGCGGAGCTAGTGGAGCTTAACTTCCAGGACTGCTCGCTTGCATGGATGTCTTCAAGGCCCTCTACCTAATACTGTCTTTCTACTTTTTATTCCTTTTCTTAAACAGAGCTTCTCAATGTGTGTAAGCATCAGGTGCCACAAATCCTGGACCTACCCCTGCACGATGATTAAACAGGAAAATAAACTTAAGGTATTGGTCCACAGCAACTGTCCAACAAATGGCATTACTGTCATCAGACTCACAGGCTAAATGATTAGATCTGGTAAGGCTAAGGCTATTTGTATTGCTTACAGATTACACAAAGTCTAACTCTAATAACCTAAAAGGGAAAAGAATTTGAAAAAGAACAGATATACGTATATGTATAACTGAATCACTTTGCTGTACATCTGAAACTAATACAGCACTGTTAATCAACTGGACTCCAGTATAAACTAAAAATCAAATAAAAAGAATCCATCAATTTTAAAGAACATTCACTGATTCAAGAGTCATTTACCAAACATCTACTGTGTACCAGGCTTTGGTACAAGAAAAGCAAATAAAACTGAAAAATAAAGTTTAACTCATCCTAAAATACACCACACCAAGCTTGGTGAGATGCTAGAACCAAGCTCTAGTGACACATTTGGATTCAACATTAATATTAAAGGTGTACCATACTTGGGTACATTAGGAAGTAAGGCTTCAAGTTAACTCATCACAGGATAGGTCGACTTAAATGTTGAGGAAACAAACGTAAAAGCCTCGAGCAAACGATGCCCAGGGTTCTAGGGGGAGGGCTCGTGATGCAGACTGTGGGGACGTGACGTTTTGGAGGCTCGCTCGTGTTGCAGCAAGCATCAATTCTTCGTCAGGCTTCTGCCTTTTTGACAAGCTACCCCACCCAGGCGATTCTAAATTCCAGTTAGTTTGACAACACCTGCTTACTGATAAAACATGAAATAAACAGCTGATCAGGTATTTTTCAGGATTCCGTATATGTTCCTGCCTCTGACTCAGAAGAAAACCAATTTTCTACCGACAGTATGGCCCTTCCCTTCCACAGCAAGAGGCCAGTGGTTTGTACATTTTCTCTCCTGATGGGTTTGGCACAATTGCCGATAAAGGGCATGCCATTCGGACATATATCACGATTCCAGCAGGATCAGGGGTCTTTTTATATACTTGTGGATAAGGTGGTTTCATGTTAGCTGAAATACAGATCTACTGCCCAGAGGAACAGAATCCTCCTGAAGATGGTGGATTAAGAGCCACAAATGCCTGAAACAAAGTTTCTAGTGGAAGGACAGAATGCTTGCTCTCTGGTTTTGTCCCGTTTCAAACTTGTTATCAATAACACATGGAAACCTAAGAAGGGTGCTTACAAATATGCAGGTAGTGCAAAATAAGGAAGGAATAAATGCCTGGAAAAGAATAATGCTCAAGCTACAAAGCAATCCAAACAGGCTGGAATTAGAACCAAAACCAAATACGACCATGGAATTGATGCAAGCATGAGGGAAAAGAAAAGAAAACCAGGACTGTCTCAGGAGGGTATTATTGATACAAGTTTTGTTTGAGTCCACAGTAAAATGCTGTGAGTTTAATGCTGTTGATGCTACTCTTATATGTGCATATATTTCCACTTTTTGGAAGAAAATAGTTCTACTCTATTCTGTGCTGATCAAACTATGTTTTTTTTGGAACAGATTCATTTCTGGGCATAACACTTTAAGAGGAGAAATCCTCAAATTACCAGGCAGCCAAAAGGGGATTGCTCGGATGGTGAGAAGTCTAGAAACTAATGGATACTCCATATGCTAGCTTGAGGGGTAAAAAAGGCTTGTCTTTCTTCAAATAACGGATCGTCTGTAGACTTACTCTGTCACTGCTGGGCAAAATCACAGCTATGTGATGGCTGTACGAAGGCGTGTTAAGTTAACTACAGGAATATACAATGAAACGGTTAAATATCTCCCCAAAATGCAATGGAGAATCCAGTATGGAAGTGAGCTCCCCGTTGTGAAGGTAATCAAGCACAGAGTAAACAGTGACCCAGCCAGAATTACTACAACATGCTTTCTCTCACTTGATATTGTTCAGAGGGGAGGGTGGATAAATCCGAGATGCTTTCAGCTCCACAGAGAAGTTTCTATTATTTGCTTCATCTCAGCTAGCTCAGAGTTTGGGCTGCAAGTTGAAGCTGGAGAAGGTGCAGAAAACAAGGAGCAGCAAAAAACAAAACCCAAAAAGGGCATATAGACATTCAGTAAATATGTCCGGAGCACATACCAAGTGCCATGCCCTGTTCCAGGCAATGGGGACACAGAAGGAAAAACAAAATCCCAACCCCAATCCCTGCCCCCATAGAGCTTATATTCTATTACGAGACATTTACAAGAGGTGGTTTGGTGATTCCCCCCTGCTGTGAGAACACAGAATAAAGTAAAAAGGGCTGTGGGGACTGAAAGGGAAGCATGACTGTGCACAGGGCATTACTTGAATGAATACTTCTCAGTCTAAATAAATCCCAAGATTCCTTATCAATGAAATCTATCCCATATTAAGATTTCATTGGCTTCTCTGAAGCACTGCAGTCTAGTCATTCAAAAAGGGCACATTTGCTGCCCCTACTCCCCTTTTAAAGATCCCCAAATGACCATCTGACTCTATCAATATTGACTTCTTTGGAGGAGGTCACCACCTACCAGATGTTACATCCATTATGTCAAATGAGTTCCCCCTGACATATTGATGATTTCATTTTTCTTGTCTTTTGGCCAGAACCTCCCTTCTAATGAATGTATTCTTGGTTCTATCAGTGTGTACATCTTTGATGTTCCCAACACTATACTGAATCACCAGCTGCCTAACTCCTGTAGCTGCTGTTATCTCTGGCTCAGTGATCTTCTTCAACCTTGACTCTGTTTGCCTTGCTTTAGGAGGACTTTGAACACATTTGCAAATCCCAATTCCAAGACTGCTTCAGTTTACACACGTATCTTCTAAGGCAGCGTCTCTCTTCATGACCCCCAAGCATCGTTGGCAGTGAATGAATTTAGCTCTCACGGTCTCACATAACCAGGGTAAGCCTCTACTTTCTCTCTGCTTTTATTGCTGGTTTCTGCTCAATTCTGCTCACCTTCAGGAATACAGATGTTGGGATCTGGAGGTCAGCCGTGAGGGTGTTTGCGTTAACCTCAGCAAACCACGATGCGCTGATCTCCAGTCTCCTAGTGCACTCCTATTTCTCTCCCTGGAATTAGATGCTCAGCTCTCTGCCAGGGGACCTCTTCCCAGACAGTCTCTGATTTGAACTATCTGAGGGGCTGTTATGGGAGAGTAACAACCCACATAGCTCATGCTACGTGCTCCACTCCCGGGGAACAATGCTGCGTCCTTGCCAACCAATCAAACCAATACCTCAATCATAGAAGATTCATGTCTCTTTGCTTATATCCTCGAAGGGGGAAAAATAGCTAATGTGATTCTCTCCTTCCTAAAGGCTTCTATGCAGTAAGTGGCTGGGATTAAATTATATAATCACATCATCTGTCTGTTCAAAAGCCTGTCACTCTTTTGCTGCATTTGCCAACTTGTCCCTTTAGCAGAGGGGCTCGATACTGTGAGCAGTGGGAAAGGGAGCATTATGATGTCGAGTCATATCATTCTAAATACCATCAAGGCCATAAAATGGGAAGTCAGTGATAAATAATTTATATTTATCAGAATGACTGAATCTTATTACAAGTTCAGCAATATGATATCCTCCCAGACAGCACAGACGTGGATGGAGAAAGAGATCAGAATTTCAATAGTTGGCCAGGGTTGCACTGAATTCTTGTTTAAAGCCCTACGAACCTGGTGTGAACCTGATTGATCTTTTTGTTTTTGTTTTTGTTTTGCGGTACACGGGCCTCTCACTGTTGTGGCCTCTCCCGTTGCGGAGCACAGGCTCCGGACGCGCAGGCTCAGCGGTCATGGCTCACGGGCCCAGCCGCTCCGTGGCATGTGGGATCTTCCCGGACCAGGGCACGAACCCGTGTCCCATGCATCGGCAGGCGGACTCTCAACCACTGCGCCACCAGGGAAGCCCCTGATTGATCTTTTTTTCACTAGTCCCTAGAAAAGAGGGTGCTAGTCTTTTTTTTTTTTTTAATAAGTTTATTTATTTTTGGCTGCTTTGGGTCTTCGTTGCTGCGTGCGGGCTTTCTCTAGTTGCGGCGAGCGGGGGCTACTCTTTGTTGCGGTGCGCAGGCTTCTCATTGCGGTGGCTTCTCTTGTTGCGAAGCACGGGCTCTAGGTGCGCGGGCTTCACTAGTTGTGGCTCGAGGGCTTAGTTGCTCCGTGGCATGTGTGATCTTCCTGGACCAGGGCTCGAACCCGTGTTCCCTGCCTTGGCAGGCAGATTCGGGTGCTAGTCTTATAACAAGGAAGTAAGCAAGTCGAAAAAAGAAATCCAGTTCAACAAGATGATTTGGAAAAGATAAGAAACTATGGCAGTAAGTAAAAAGGCTAAGATGCCATTGTTGTTTCCATTCTTTTCTTCATTCCAAGTTTACCTTTATTCTTAATTCATTTCTTTATTCATTCATTCACTTTCTTAAATGCCTAGAGTGTGTAAGATACTGTATTAAGAGTTGTGGAAGAGGCAACAATGAAGAATAGATATGCTTCTCACCTTCAAGTACTTTACACTCAAATACAACACACTGGAATAAACCTTGGAAAGTAGAACTCCACCTGTATAAAGAAGAAGTGAGCATATGTCCGAGCTAAACACTAATACATTATCTTTTTCTTCATCCTTCTATCTTGATGGTATCTGCCTAATTCAGAGCTGTTCCCCCTTGAAAAGTTTTCTCCTGGGACCAGGTCCCTGGTTTGAAAAGCAAAAGTTCAAACCCACTTTCATTTCCTAAACAGGATACTCAGAGCAAAGTTATTTCTCAAATGATCAATTAAACTTTGTTTAACACATTTTTTCTGACAGAAAAAATCACTGATCAGGAAGGCCTATCTCTCTGAAAACACACTCATCTCTACACATACAACCACAACGCAAGACTACCTTTTTTTTTGGTGGGATATACCTCATGTATGAGCACAGTTATTTTTAGTAAATACCTCATGGTGTGCTTGATTAAAAATACCAATCCCTGGAAATATAAATTGATATAGCCACTACGGAGAACAGTATGGAGGTTCCTCAAAAAACTAAAAATAGAGCTACCATACAACCCAGCAATCCCACTACTGGGCATATACCAAGAAAACCAGAATTCAAAAAGAGTCATGTACCACAGTGTTCACTGCAGTTCTATTTACAATAACCAGGACATGGAAGCAACCCAAGTGTCCATCGACAGGTGAATGGATAAAGATGTGGCACATATATACAATGGAATATTACTCAGCCATAAAAAGAAATGAAATTGAGTTATTTGTAGCGAGGTGGATAGACCTAGAGACTGTCATACAGAGTGAAGTAAGTCAGAAAGAGAAAAACAAATACCGTATGCTAACACATATATATGGAATCTAAAAAAAAAAAAAGTTTCTGAAGAACCTAGGGGCAGGACAGGAATAAAGATGCAGACGTAGAAAATGGACTTGAGGACATGGGGAGGGGGAAGGGGAAGTTGTGACAAAGTGAGAGAGCAGCATGGACATATATACACTACCAAATGTAAAATCGATAGCTAGCGGGAAGCAGCCGCATAGCACAGGGAAATCAGCTCGGTGCTTTGTGACCGACTAGAGGGGTGGGATAGGGAGGGTGGGAGGGAGATGCAAGAGAGAAGAGCTATGGGGATATATGTACAGCTGATTCACTTTGTTATACAGCAGAAACTAACACACCAGTTTAAAGCAATTATACTCCAATAAACATGTTCCAAAAAAAAAAAAAACACAATCCCTTTTCGCCTTTTCTGCTTGGAGTAATAGTAGCAGTTCAGCTGTATGAATCTCCTCCCCACCTGGCATCTGGCTATCTTTTCTTTTAGGGAAGGCTCCCAGACTTTATTTTCTGGTCCAAAAGCGTTTATTAAATAAACTAACACTAACATCAGAATACATTTTTTTGCAACTCTTCTCCAAATCCCTGCTGCTGCAAGCTACACTTGAGAGACGACCAAGGTGGGAAACCCAAGGGACACAGAGGCAGACTCTAGCTACCAATGAGCAGGGGTCCTGGATTAGTCCCCTATTCCAGTCACCACAGCGGCTTACGAATGTATTGTCTTCTCCTCCGTACACATCCCACCCCATTCCCTCCGTAGCCCTGCTTCAGCAGAACCTCCATGTTGAATCAGCAGGTGAATTGGCAAATTCTCAAAGCTGCGCAAAATGCGTCCAGCTCTTTTGTGCCTCTGAGTCTGCTCCTGCGCTGCTTGGCCTTTCCTTCCCCCGCCCTCTTGTGCCTCCAGGATACGAACGTGTCCTTTAAACCCAGATGAGAAACCAGCTCCCCAGGAACCACTCTACAGCCTCTCCAACCGCAGAGGAATGAACCCTTCCCTCCTGCTGATTTTCGATTGCTGCTAACGCAAATTACCACAAACGGAGTGACTCATGACAACCCAAACTTATCATCTTACCGTTCTGAAGGTCAGAAGTCCTAAAACCCAAGCTGTCAGCGGGACTGTATTCCTTCTGGAGGCCGTCGGGGAGAATTCACTTCCTCGCTTTTTCCATCTTCTAGAGGCTGCCTGCACTTCCTGGCTCGTAGCCCCTCCCCCAAACGCTCTGCTCTCTGCTTCCCTCACAGCTCCCTCCCCTCACCAACTCTCAACACTCCTGATTCTTATTAGGACCTTTCTGATTACATGCGGCCCACCTGGATAATCCAGGCTGCTCTCCCCAGCTCAAGAGCCTTAATTTTTTTTTTTAATTGAAGTATAGTTGATTTATAATGTTGTGCCTGGGAGTGTGGCATTAGCAGATGCAAACTAGTATGTATAGGATGGATAAACGACAAGGTCCTACTGTAGAGCACAGGGAACTATATTCAATATCCTGTGATAAACCGTAATGGAAAAGATCCTTAATTTAATCATATCTACAAAGATTCTTTTGCATGTAAGTAACGTATCCACATGCTCTGGGGATTAGGACATAGATATTTTGGGGGGGCAGTTATTCTGCCTACAGCCCCTCCTTTTGAAGCCCCACTCTGCTCTTCCAAATGTCCACATTAGCTGCATTATATTCCAGTGCATTTTGTTTACAAAAGTCACCCTAACAGTCTTCCAGAAGGTACTTTGGGCCTTTACGTTGTTTCTCCAGTGCCTAGAATTTTGCTTATTACTTAGCAGTCAATAAATCGAATTGAATGTTTGTGGAAAAGACACTCAGGGGGAAAAAAAAAAGTAAGGATGATTTAAATGTAAGGCTATTATTTGACAAAAAAATATAATAAATGAATTTTTGCATCAACGAGGATGACAAAGCAAATGGTTGGAAAAACACAATCAGTTCAGCTTTCTGGCATAAGGTCTCATAGATAATCACGGAACAACAAAACCCCACAGGTGTAGATCAGGGGCCGGCAAACTACAGCTCGTGGCCACCTGTTTTGTAAGTGAAGTTTTATTGGAACGCAGCTGTGTCCATTTGACATACTGGCTGACATACTGCTTTTGTGAGTCAATGGCAGCTGTTGAGAAGTTGCTACAGAGACTATATGCCCTACAAGCCTAAAATATTTAGTGTTTGGCCCTTTATATAAAAAGTTTGCTGACTTCTGATCTAGATAATGAGAGAGATTGAATTAGAATTTTGTTCCAGGTAGGCTGGAGTAAGCATTTTGAAAGCCAGATTCACCTATTCAACTTCCATGGCAGGTGAATACCCAACTATTTAGCTGGGCTCTCTTACCGATTAGATTAGAAGGCTGACATACTAATCCAGTCATGAAATTATAAAGCTGGTCAGTTGATACATTTTGAATATGTTAACAATAGCCGAGATAAGGCAGCAGCATCTCCAATTTCTTATCCACTGATCAAACTTCAAATTTCCTAACTCCATCCTTATAAATGTGGATCAGATTGTCTTACCAATGCTTAACAATGGCACCCTCAGAAAATTATTTCAACATTTAAGATGCATCGTTTCTACCTCCTACTTGCCTCTTTTGAACGCATGTATAGGCACCAGGCAGAAATAGCCATCCAATTCTCTTTGATAAAAATCAACCTGTTTGTAAGAGAAAACAGAATGAGAATGAGAAGAAAAGTCAGGAAGTTAAAAAAATTTTTTTTTCTAAAATATTACCTTTTAACAAAGATGGCTTTGTAGTTTTAAACAAACAAGCAAACAAATAAGCAAGTCACTATTTGTGGTATTTGCATAAAGTTAGAACTTTTCATATATTTGGTCTGAGAGAAAATATTTATTGGTCATTTTTGCCACATCACTTTAAATAATACCCCTTTAATTAAAAAAAATTAAGATTGAACGTCAGCAGCCACTATTATAAAACTACTAACATTTAACCTAGTTTCTCATTCTCAGGAATTGGAATTAAGAGCCTTGAGTCATAATTCCAGTTCTGCCATTAACCTGCCATGTGAACTACAAGTCACATACATTTCCATGGCCTCAACTTCCCCACGTGTAAAATCATTGTAACAATATCTTCCTCACCTAATTCACGGCACTGCTGTCATAAAACGAGGTAATGTTGGTGAATTTGTGCAAACGCTATACAAATGAAAGATATTATTATTATCTGATTATTGCC
This sequence comes from Orcinus orca, assembly GCF_937001465.1. Lineage (NCBI taxonomy): Eukaryota > Metazoa > Chordata > Mammalia > Artiodactyla > Delphinidae > Orcinus > Orcinus orca. The sequence continues at coordinate 5,856,318 of NC_064560.1, read as the reverse complement.
TTAACATCTTCCCAAATTGTCTCTGGTATTAAAAATGTTATGGTCATAAACATCTATAACAGTGCTCCGTAGTTGACAATGAAATATTTCTCCTTGTGAATTTCATAGTTTAGATTTTATTTTGATGTAATAAAACGAGCATAATTAACTTTTATTGTGTGCATTATTTGTGGGAACGTTTTAACACGTTAAGTATAGCCATTTATCTCAGCACCACACAAGGATTACCAAATTGAGAAGTGCTTTCTTTAAAAATGGGGTGGGGCTTCCCTGGTGGCGCAGTGGTTGGGAGTCCGCCTGCCGATGCGGGGGACACGGGTTCGTGCCCCGGTCCGGGAGGATCCCACGTGCCGCGGAGCGGCTGGGCCTGTGAGCCACGGCCGCTGGGCCTGCGCGTCCGGAGCCTGTTCTCCCAACGGGAGAGGCCACAACAGTGAGAGGCCCGCGTACCGCAAAAAAAAAAAAAAGGGGGTGATTTCATTTGGAGATTTGAGTTTGGTTTTATTGCTGAGATTAATAAGATGTTGTTGAAAATGAAACTGTTTTCTTTCTAGCACTTCATATTTTTGCTTGGTTAAAGAAACAGCAGTAATATGATTATATGTCAGTAATTAAATATCTTTGCAGAACAGTATCTTGATAGCATATATTTAGAACACAGCCATACCAAAAACATTCAATTACATAGATACAGCTTTAATATTTAACAGCTTGTTTCTTAACGACCATCCTTCTGGGGAGCTGATGTTGACTATGTATAAAGGAAAGCAAGCAGCTTAGTGTCAAATTAAGGGAAGTGGAATATATTATAATGGTGCTTTTTATGTTTTGCTATTCTCACATTCAGCCGAGTATGTTTTTATTCAATACGTTTAACTATCGATTCATCTCTCTTATTTTTAGCAACAGGGGCCTTCAGTTTTCTCTAAACACAATGAAGGTTTATCCAGGGACCAAAGTAGGAAAAAAAAAGTCATTTAAATTAAGCATCATGGGGAAATAAACATGTGTAAGACAAAGAATAGGCATTTCCAATAAAATTCCTGGAAAACAACATGCTGAAACCACTGGAAAGGCATCTCAGGAAGTAGAGAAGAAAGCTACCTCATACTCGTTCTTAGAGGTGGGAATAGCAGAGAAGCCAGGCTCCTGTTAGGTGCCCCTGTGTTTCCCTTTTACCTAATGTCAAACGTGAATTTGTAAATAAATGGAACTATCCCTAATTTATTAATGGTGTACTTTGTTTTAGAAAGGAACCTAGCGTTTTCCCTAAATTTTGACTTTGATTCTAGTTTCACGACTCCTTACTGTAAGTCAGGGCTCAGCTCTTTCTACTAAAAACTAAGGAACTAGGCACGGACTCTAAGAGGTAGAGTAGAGATGCAGACGTAGAGGATGGACTTGAGATGCAGACGCAGATGCAGATTGACCTTCAACAACCCCAGAGAGTAAGGACATGGCTCAGACTGTTTCCAGGTCCCCATAGCGATAATGACCAGGATGGTTCGGGGCTCAAGATGTCCATCAAACACTGACTCACGTCTCTGGTTGGGCAGAAGAAGCCCGTCTGCCAGTAGACACAACTGAGTCTGAAGTTAAACCACGGGGGTTAAAGTTCGGTGCCACCACTTACTCCGTGTGTGATCCGGGGCAAGCTGCTAACTGTCCAAATCGCAGTCTCTTAGCTGTGCAACGAGAGCTACTAATGGTACCTACTTTCTGCAAATGTCAGGATGTTTAAGCCAGGTATGCAATTAGTGCTCAGTAAATATTAGAAGAACAAAGGTGAAACACTGCTAGAGAAACATCAAGCAAAGGGGAAACGGTACATGGCAAGAGAGTGCCTGTTTGGATTAGAACAAGTCTTTGGTGGGGAAGCCAGGGGGAGGGGGATGTAGACACAGGTGACTTTTACAGTAGTTGTTAGGAAGAGCACATGAGACACCTCACCAGCAGGCTCTGGCTCCTTCGTGTCGACGACAGTTTCCTGGGGTTACCCGGGAATCAGAAGGTTTTGACTTAAGTGTCTTGTACTTCCTCTTGACCTTAACATATTGTGCACTGCTGCAGGCCTTTTGAACTTAACTATGATGGCAATAACAATGGGTGTAAATCTGGAGCAGACCACATCCTTTGCACGTGAACCATTGGACACAGTCCTCATTCCTCTGGTTATTAGTGAGCACTTGATAACTATCTGTTGAAGAGCTGATCTTCCTGGTAGTCCTGATGCCCAAAGCTCAGCTTCTCTGTACACAGGTGCTGAACTGAATCTCGGAGACGGAGTTTTGGGTGAAGTGGAAAAGGAGAGCTTTATTACTTTGCCAGGCAAAGGGGGACACAGCGGCTCCTGCCTCGAAAAACTGTATGTGTCCCAACTTGGGGAGGATAGTGAGAAGTTTTATAGTCATGGTTCAAAGAGGCCGTGATCAGCTCGTGGACATTTTTCTGACTGGTTGGTGGTGAGGTAAGTGGGAGTCGGCATCATCAACCTTCAGGTTCCAGCTGGTCTGGGGTCTACATGCTTGTGGGCAGCACACAGTTAACTTCTCCCACCTGGAGGGGGTTTCAGTCTCTGCAAAACAGCTCAAAGATATTGTTGTGTGTATCCCTTGATGGGGAACCAGGACCCTGCCCCAAGGCTGCACTATTGTTTCTCTTAACTGTTTCTCCCTGGTCTCAAATCCCCTCCCTTCCCTAATTAACAACTGCGTGAATCTGCCCCGTTGGAACCCAGGGAAGGTCATGGAGGCTGAATGAAGGCTATTTGCTATAATCAAAGAAATGGGGGACACAGAAGGGCTTTGTGCCCAGGAGCCCCACAAGGCCCTGCTCGGTATCAGTCCTGTCGCTGTTCTGCTCTGTTATCTGTAGAGCCTCAAGTACCTTGTACGGAGGTGGCGGTGGTCAGAGGGTTGGCTGGCGTTCTTTCTAGCAAATGAGGGCACTGAGCTCCCCCCCCCGACTCCGTGCGAGGTCTGCTTTGTGGAGGCAGCAGCTCGTCAGAGGGAAAATGGGCAACGCCAACAAGAACTGCTTCGCTCTGTCCTTCTGCTCTATTCTCCATGCAAGATCGTAATCAATATCCTTTACAGTGAATGGCTTATCAAGGGCTGAAATGGGGAGACAAAGATACTTTCTTTCTGATTCATCTCTCAAGTACTCCAGCGGAGAGGATTCTGATAAAGAAGAGCAGTAAACATTCTCGTCAAACACTGCTCTCCTCCAGTCTGTCAGGAAGGGAATGAAAACGCTGCCATAGAAGCAATATTTCTATGAAATCCTCCCTGATTATTTCCACCAGGGTCTGCCCAGCTTCAAAGCCACACTATTTAAAATGAAAAGAAGAGAGGGCATTGCTATGAATAATGGTAACATGTAGAGGGAAAAGCACGGGAGAATAAGGCAGAGAGATAGCATTAAAATGCCTTTTCATATTCGACACAGAAGAAACCTTATCTTCCAACAACAACAAAAAGTCGGATGAATATGTAAGCTGCTAATACTTCGCTATGTCTGAGATTCCATCTTGGAGTGAAAAGGAATGATTTCATTGTGGCGTCCTGAAAAGAAACGTACAGAGAATGAAGAGGAAGTGTCCACTTAAAGACTGGACAGTGTTGATGATATCACATTCTGAGAAACTGTCTCCTGCCACCAGCTATAATAGCATCTCAGATTTCTACAGGGTTTCACACAGATAGAAAAGGTGGGAGAGGATTGTAGCTGAAGCCCCCCCCCCCCTTTTTATTTTGGTGTTCTATTACCTCTGGTTTAAAAACAATGGAAAGAGTGAGGATGTTCTCTCCATCACAGACAAAGCCGAGGGCTGTTTCTAAGTTAGAGGTTACTTCAAAGTCATTAGAGTCAAAGGACTTTGAGGGAAGAGAGATCACTAAAGACTCTGCAACTATTGCATAACAGCGAATCAGCTATCAACCCAGCAGAAATGAACAAGGTGAAGACCGCTTCATTCATTTTGAAATAACTGAAATCAGACTCACTGGAAATAATTATGTGAAAACAGTTGGCTCCACAAAGAAAAACCAGGGTACTGAAATAGACCGGTGAAGCAATATCTTGCACTCAGACCTTCAAATCACCCTAGCCCAGGTTTCTCACTATTGACATTTGGGGCCCGACAATCCTTTGTTGTGGAGTCCGCCCTGTGCCCTGTGGAAGCTTTAGCTACATCCCTGGCCTCTACCCAGTAAATGCCAGTAGGAACCCCCTTCCCAGGGTCTCCAGACATTCACCAAGGCAGGGGAGGGAGGCAAGGCAAATCACTCCAGTAGAGAACCACAGCCTTAAACCCAGTCTTTTTTTTCATTGACCCGTAGTCTGCTGTCCACTCAGATACCCCAGAAGACTCATCTGACATCATCACCAACTTCTCAAACATCACAGGCCTCACTTAAAAATGTGCTAACCCGTCCTATCCTTAGTGCACCACCCTTTATTTCCCTTTAGATGGTCCTTGAGCAGACCGCTTTGCTTTCTTAGGCACTGGGCTGACAACTCCACCAAACCGTGTTAAGGCCTCTAAAGGCACTTGTTGCAAAGTTGGTGAGTCCTGGGTTCAAATCCTGCCTCTGCCACTTGGAAGCTGTGAGACCTTCAGGCAAGTCATTTTCTTTTCTGAGGCTTGGCACTCTCTCTCCCCGTCTCTCTCTCCATATATATATGCATACAGACTCAGAAAAAAATTATATTTACCCTATAGCAATGTTGCTGATTAAATGACATTATATGCAAAGCCCCCAGCAGTATCTGGATGTACTTATTTTATGATAGCTTACAAAGTTGGAAATACATTGCTTAAACATAAAGAAACAATGTGAGGGACTTCCCTGGTGGTCCAGTGGTTAAGACTCCATGCTCCCAATGCAGCGGGCCGGGGTTCAATCCCTCGTCAGGGAACTAAGATCTCACATGCCGCAACTAAGAGCCCGCATGCCACAACTAAGAGCCCACATGCCGCAACTAAGACCCGGCGCAGCCAAACAAATAAAAAATAAAAGAAACAATTTGAGGGTAACAACAGGAGCCCAGATGGAGCTGACATAGTATTTGATCAATTAGCATAAGAATGAACATTAGCAGTTTTGGAAATGAATGAGTGGTCAGAATGACAGGCAGGAACTCAGGTGGGTAGAGGTCACCTGGGCATTTGCAAGCAGCTTAATGATTATGATGGTCAGGGCCAGGAAATATCAAATTATGGCGTACAAAGATGGAAATGAAAAGAGCTGGTGTTGAGAGAAAACTCCGTGTGCCTAAAATAGACACAAGTGAACCAAGGGATAGATTGGTGATCAATCCTTTCTCTTTTTTTTTGCTTCCTTGTGTTTCACTAACCAACTATTTTCATTTCTAGCTAATTTGGAAGCTGTCGCCTATTTGTAAAAGAATTCCCCATTTCCTTTAGATTAATTTTTACCTGCTCAATGTTTCTCTGATTGATTCATCACATCCAAATCAAAACATATTATTAATGAAATATGACATTTCTATAGCACCTACTTTTCAAATACATGCAAAAACAAGTGCCTGAAAATGTCTTACTTGCCTATAAATTCATTCTAAACTATATTTTTAAAGGGAAGGTAAGTTTTAAAAACCCAATGAGTTTAAAGAATTAGATTTCAAAAAAATAATACAAACTGCATTGCACTGTAAAACTCATTCATAGAGTGGATTTCTTTATGTCCTGAATGGTACAGTAACAATAATTAGGTAAGTTTGAAGATAAATGCATTCACAATCTTCCCTTTAAGTCCAATATTAGTATAGAATTTCACTGTTGCTTAATTAGAAGCTGAGCTGGTAGCCAATATATCATTTTATGTAACAATAGTCATGAGAGAAATTATTGTATAGCAATAAAATAATAAAGCAGTAGCTGACAACTGCATTTTTCTATCAGATGCATTCCTAATAGCTCTATACAATCACTATTACACCAAGCCCCAGCTAGAAGCGTCGGGAAAATTAAAACAGACAGGCACCTCTTTAAGGCACTTGGTACAATTTAGTTTGACTTAATAGGGTCTGTTTCAGGGAGTCTGAATAGAAGTATAAGCAATTCCACCAAAATTTTCAGACCTTATTTGTGTTAGAAATGTCAGCTGCTTTTGACCGTGTTGATCATGGGGTCCTTTAATTTGACTTGCACATAAGATTGGGTTCCTACCAGGTATTATCTTGTTTCTCTACACACTTTAATGGTTCTCCACTTTCATTTCAGTCTAAACAAATGCAATCTGGCAATAACCCACGGAATAACAAGGTTCCTCAAGTCATTATTCTGTGGACATCTTTTCAGGCATGTATTTTCAGTCACTATGTATGTCTTTCTCTGTATCCATTTTTAGGTGTCATGTATGTTCTCTCTGTTATATCCAGTTTTGTCACTGTATTTTCAAACAACTGCAAAAGAAATCTTGTCTCTATAAAAATTACAAATGGAGACAACTTATTTTCCATCTTAATAGAAAAGAAATCCTATAAATTTTACTATCAAATGCTGCCTCTGTTTTATATGTTTAGAACAAAGATGAATTTCACTTTTATTGCATTGTCTATTCCATTTTTGAAAGAGTTTAGGGTGCATATCCCGACTGTGAAACTTTCCATAGCAACGAGATATAAGAAAGGAAACGGCTTTCTTTTGCATTTTCTAGGCTAAATGGCTGTGAGCTACTTTGATTTTGGCCTTTGAAACGCATTCCTGCAAACATTCACAGATAGGACAAACCCCAAAATTTATTGTGGGTGTGTCTAAATCAGCTGAGTCAATTATTTTCATTTTAATTATGACTAGTGTTAGGGACTGAATTTCAAGGAATTAAAATTATTTTACTATGTACTCACATGAGATAAGAGACTATTTTCTTTGTATATAATCTGGGGGATAGAGAAATGAAACATGATTAAGGAAGCTCATCTCTCTCTCCCTCTCAATCTCCCTCCCCATCCCCGTGTGCATGCACACAGGCGCGCACACACGCACGCACACGCGCGCGCACACACACACACACACACACCCCTACGTGACCCCCAGGATCTGATCATGCTGGGATTTGGTGGGTGAAGGAGGGAGTGTGGTCGAGTGTGTGTATGTCAGGGAACATAATGGTCATTGTTGATGGTGTTTAAATTTGGGGGAAAGTTCACAGTTCTAAAATCTCAGACCTCAGGACTTCCCTGGCGGTCCAGCGGTTAAGACTTTGCCTTCCAATGCAGGGAGTGCAGGTTCGATCCCTGGTCAGGGAGCTAAGATCCCACATGCCTCGTGGCCCAAAACCAAAACATAAAACAGAAGCAATATTGTAACAAATTCAATAAAGACTTTAAAAATGGTCCACATCAAAAAAAAGAAATCTTAAGAAAAAATAAATAAAATCTTAGACCTCACTGTTGTTTTGTTGTTTTCCCTCCCTCACTAGACGCTTTATCGTCTATGAGCTGAGAAGCCTCGCCAACTGCAGTAAGGGTCTAACGACTTATTAAGCATTTTCTAAAGCCTGAAAAGTCACCCATCTACTAGCAGTAGCCTCCCGGGTCCAACAGTGCGGCCAAGAAATCCAGATTCAACATTCACACAACCTGGTGCTCTTTTGCAAAATAGTTCTTGCAAAGCAGCGCCTGGAAAATGATATTTAAAAACGAGTAATTGCATGATCAAGGAAATGGGGACGAGTAAGCCCTAATTTTCAATATTTGTGAATAAAGGGAATTTGTGTTATTCAAATGTAAGGAGCTAATAATATCTCTAGAGGGTGATGCTTGAGAAATCTGGCACCAAAGTTCTCTGTTTGCAGAAAGGCATAACTCACGCAATCCACGTTTATACAGTCCTTGTTTAGCAAAGGTACCTGTTACATATTTGTTGATGTTTTCTCACCTTGTGTTGTTGATGCTGTTTTGTTTTTATATGAAGAACTCCCAAAGCACAAGGTTCTGTTTCATGTTTCTCGTGAAATATCTATTTACTTAAACATGAAAGTCTGTTAAGAAATAAAGAACATGGAAACACACACAATAGAGAAGAAAAATTTACTCTGAATCAAAATATGCATGTTCTCAACTTAGTTTTAATTGTTCGTATTAAAAACTGAATGGATACAAAAATTTAATTAACAATATGTGCATAAGGTACAGTGAATGACAATAACATTGACCACCACGTGCCCACCACCCAAGATAAGGAATACAATGTTTTTGGCACCTTTGAGGGCCTCTGTGCATCACTCCATGACGTCATACCGCTCCTCCCTAGAGGAAACCACTACCCTGAATTTTGGGTTATCCTTACCTTGTTTTGGCACTTATGTTGATATTCTCAAACAGTGGGTGGTTTAGTCGCAAATGTTCTGAGTTGATATAAATGGAATCGCTGTCTGAATTCTTCTGCAACTTGATCTTTTTCACTCAATATTATTTTCTGAGATGCATCCAATTTGATGTGTGCAGTGATATTTTATTCTTTTTCACTGATATATAGTACAGTTACATTATTTTAAAAACCACATGAGATGGAAAATTGGCTGTAAAAAGAAAAATGCATCTTCAGTACTTGTTGTTTGAGAGAACTTCTAGCTTTATTTCCATTTCAGCCTTTGACTCAACTTTATACTTCCCCTGGAGAAAAAGAATGATATATTATTTCTTAGTGCACACAGAGAAGTTAGAGATTATTTTGCTCAATTCTCTCACTTTGTGTATGAACTGCCTGAACCCTAGGTAGCTGAAGGGACCCTTGCAAGATTACAGAACACTTAGGTCTTTGGGCATCTAACCTCAGCCTATATTTCATATCTCCTCAAAAGAAAAAAGAACTTACCCTCTGCCATTCTCTTGTACCTTCTCTTTTCTTCAGGAATGATTCATCAAGATACTAAAAGAGGGGTTGTGTCTAGACTCATTTCAAAGTGACCGTAGGTCCCGATTTTCAGAAAAAATACGATGATTTTTCTACACTTGGCTAATATTCACCGTGTGGGAACTGGAAGGAGGCAAAGCCTACAGGATACCATAGGAGCCCCAAATACCAAATATTCACTTTCACCACTTCCCTTGCAGCCAGGCATTGCTACATAGGTGTCCTTGATCTGTCAATACCTAAACTCTTGACGTTGAATTGGGAGCAAATGACTTAAATCCTTTGTTCTCAGTGGCAACAACATCTAATTTTCAGAAGTAATAATGGCAGATTAGGCCCTCCCTGGTGGCACAGTGGTTGAGAGTCCGCCTGCCGATACAGGGGACACGGGCTCGTGCCCCGGTCCGGGAAGATCCCATGTGCCGCGGAGCGGCTGGGCCCGTGAGCCATGGCCGCTGAGCCTGCACGTCCAGAGCCTGTGCTCCGCAGCAGGAGAGGCCACAACAGTGAGAGGCCCGCGTACCGCAAAAAATAAATAAATAAAATAATAATGGTAGATTAGAGCTACATATATACAAAGGTAAGAGAAACATGAGTTAATACTGCAAAAATTTCCTCAGCTGCCATGTACAACTACAGCAAGTTCCACATTAATTCATGGGTATCTTTAGGGCCACAAATTAGAACAAGAAGAGAAGCAGGAAAAAGGATGTTCAGCATTGCTGAGAAATGTGATTTCCCGATGCAACACTATATCGCCCTGATAGTATCTGAGAAGGCTTGGACATGTTAATTTCTCTCTTCTTGTACCTAAGTTCTTTGGCTGCCGGAATTGTCCCTGTGCTCTGAAGCAGTGTCTGTCTCTCATGTTGGCAGGGACGCCACCCACAAACATTTATCAGGAATACCTGCCTTTTGTTTCAAGGATGTAGAGCAAGAGATGCGAAGTGCTTTCGCAGGGCCTGAACAGTGTTAGTGTCAAGAATGGATGTCAAGAAAAGACACTAACAGTGTTAGTGTCTTAGCATCAAGAATGGATAGAACAGATGTGAAGAAAAGACGCGCAACATCACTAATTATCAGAGAAATGAAAACCAAAACTACAATGAGGGGCTTCCCTGGCAGTGCAGTGGTTAAGATTCTGCCTGCCAATGCAGGGGACATGGGTTCGAGCCCTGGTCCGGGAAGATCCCACATGCCGTGGAGTAACTAAGCCTGTGCGCCACAACTACTGAGCCTGTGCTCTAGAGCCTGCAAGCCACAACTACTGAGCCCACGTGCCACAATTACTGAAGAGTGCATGCGTAGAGCCCATGCTCTGCAACAAGAGAAGCCACTGCTGTGAGAAGCCCGCACACCACAACGATGTGTAGCCCCTGCTCACCGCAGCTAGAGAAACCCCAAGTGCAGCAATGAAGACCCAACGCAGCCAAAAATAAATAAATAAAATAAATAAATTTATTTTTTAAAAAACTACAATGAGGCACTACCTCACACCGATTAGAATGGACTTCATCAAAAAATCTACAGACAATAAATGCTGGAGAGAGTGTGGAGAAAAGGGAACCCTCCTACACTGTTGGTGGGAATGTAAATTGGTGTAGGCACTATGGAAACCAGTATGGAGTTTCCTTAAAAAACTAAAAATAGAGCTACCATATGATCCATCAATCCCATTCCTGGGCATATACCTGGAGAAAATCATAATTTGAAAAGATACATGCACCCCAATGTTCACTGCAGCACTATTTACAATAGCCAGGACATGGAAGCAAACTAAGTGTCCATCGACAGAGGAATGGATAAAGAAGATGTGGTACATATATACAATGGAATATTACTCAGCCATAAAAAAGAACAAAATAATGTCATTTGCAGCAACATGGCTGGACCTAGAGATTGTCATACTGAGTGAAGTCAGACAGATAAAGACAAATATCATATGATATCACTTATATGTGGAATCTTAAAAAATGGTACAAATGAACTTATTAAGAAACAGAAATAGAGTCACAGATGTAGAAAAAAAACCTTATGGTTACCAGGGTGGGGGGAAGAGAGGAGAGATAAATTGGGAGATTGGGATTGACATATACACCCTACTGTATATAAAATAGATAACTAATAAGGACCTACTGGATAGCACAGGGAACTCTACTGAATAATATGTAATGACCTATATGGGAAAAGAATCTATAAAAGAGTGGATATATGTGTATGTATAACTGATTCACTTTGCTGTACAGCAGAAACTAACACAACATTGTAAATCAACTATATTCCAATACAAATTATTATTATTTATTTATTTATTTATTTATTTTGGCGGTACGCGGGCCTCTCACTGCTGTGGCCTCTCCCGTTGTGGAGCACAGGGTCCGGACGCACAGGCTCAGCAGCCATGGCTCACGGGCCCAGCTGCTCCGCGGCATGTGGGATCTTCCCAGACCGGGGCACGAACCCATGTCCCCTGCATCGGCAGGTGGACCCTCAACCACTGCGCCACCAGGGAAGCCCAAAAATTATTTTTAAAAAAGAACGATGTTTACAGTTATGGGTCCTGCACTGCCAGCCCTGAGCACCAGACCCCACATGTCAGGGATGCCTGGATGTTCTTTAATGTGTGTGTGTGTGTGCGCACGTGCGTGTGTGTGTGTGTGCATGCGTATGTGAGTGCAGGAAGTGGGGCCCTTTGAAGGGCAGGACCTGGTGCAGGGGCTCCTCTGGCTTGGATCGCAGGCGGCACTATCCGTGACAGTGTTGAGAGCATGACGGCTGCTCTATAAAAGGCCATTTGCCTAAGGAGAAGAGTGACCATGACGTTCTTCCCAGACTGCTTCTGTGGTCCTGCTCATTGCTTAGTCTCCCTTTACTCCTTATTTACGGGCTTGTCCCCCACCTTCCTGACAATCCTTGTTGTTGGATATCCATTCATACACATGGACACTTTACTACCTAAATCCACCAGGGTTTTGCACAGGTTCTGTAACATCTCAATATTCCATTGATACGACAGGCACTTTTGAATTTGCTAGATCACAAAATCCAAGTGACTGCAGGTTAGATCAGCTAGATCAGCTAGAAAGTTTCTCTTTCCTTTTCCTTCCAGGTAAATAGGTGTGGAGAAAGAAAATCTCCCTGGAAGTTTTCTGTGTTTCCATAGCCTTTTAAGACTCTTCAGGGGATTTTGATACGTAGCCATTTGTCTAGTTAATTGCCCTGATTTGAAAGAGTACTCTATTTTCTTATCTTCCCAGGTGGACCAAATATAATAGTTACAGCTCTTGAGTAGGTCTCTAGGCTAAGTCAAAGGTGTCTTGAAGACAGGAGTGCTAGCTCCCTAGATATTTGCATTTCAAAGAGGAATGGCCCCCAAAAGTCACATGAAAAGATGCTCAACATCATTAATTACTAGAGAAATGCAAATCAAAACTACAGTGAGGTACCATCTCACACCAGTCAGAATCGCCATATTAAAAAGTCTGCAAATAACAAATGCTGGAGAGGGAATGAAGAAAAGGGAACCTTCCTACACTGTTGATGGGAATTTAAGTTGGTGTAGCCACTGTGGAAAACAGTATGGAGGTTCCTCAAAAAACTAAAAATAGAATTACCATATGATCCAGCAATCCCACTCCTGGGCATATATCCAGACAAAGCTATAATTCAAAAAGATACACGCACCCCGATGTTCATAGCAGCATTATTCATGATAGCCACGACATGAAAACAACCTAAATGTCCATCGACAGATGAATGGATAAAGAAGATGTGGTACATATATACAACGGACTACTACTCAGCCATAAAAAAGAACGAAATAATGCCATTTGTAGCAACATGATGCAACTACTAATTATCATACTAAGTAAGTCAGAAAGAGAAAGACAAATACCATATGACATCACTTACATGTGGAATCTAAAATATGACACAAATGAACCTACCTATGAAACAGAAACAGAAGCATGGACATAGAGAACAGACTGGTGGTTGCCAAAGGGGAGGGGTATGAGGGAGGGATGGAGTGGGAGATTGGGGTCAGCAGATGTAAGCATTTATATAGAGAATGGATTAATAGCAAGGTCCTACTGTATAGCACAGAGAACTATATTCAATATCCTATGATAAACCATAATGGGAAAGAATATACAAAAAAGAATATATACATATATGTATAACTGAGTCACTTTGCTGTATGGCAGTAATTAACACAACATTGTAAATCAATTATACTTCAATAAAAAAAAAAGGAATGGCCCCTGGAACTTAGAGAGTTCTCAAGGTCACAAAAGCAGGGACACCCAGGCTATCAGGCTTCTGGAGAGATTTATGTCCATAGTGGGACGAGGGACCTGACACTCATCACATCACCTCAGGGGTAAGACTGTTCCAAGAAGAATGGATGAACTTACTATTTACTATGAGGTATTTAATATGAAATCCCTCTCTGATCCAGAACACCAGTGTGCATATTCAGGGTAAATTTGATGACAATGAATATTAACAACCATGAGATATAGGCAGGGTTGGTCAAGTGCATTTTCAGACCCCTACGTCAAAATAACAAGGAGTGGGGTTGGTGGTGAAGGGTAGGAGGAGCGGGGGTCGTGATTTATTTATTTTGGCCGCGCCCTGCAGCTTGCGGGATCTTAGTTCCCCGACCAGGGACTGAACCCAGGTCCTCGGCAGTGAAAGCACTGAGTCCTAACCACTGGACCGCCAGGGAATTCTGGGCATCGTGATTTTTAATCAGGAACATTCTTGAACCTTATCCCAAATCAACTGAATCAGAATCTCTCGGTATGGGACCCTAAAATCTGCATTTCAATCAATACCCACCCCCCTTCCCAGTGATTCCTTTGCCTCCAAAATGCAAAAGGGACTAGATTAAGAAAACATTTATATGAAGACAGTGGCTCCAACCTGAGATCTAGGACACTTGGAATTCCCTGGGTCCCTTTCTGCAAGTCCATGAGGCCAAAACTCTTCTGATAAAAATACTCTGATGCTATTTGCCTTTTTCTTTCTTATTCTCTTACAGGCCTACAGTGGAGCTTTTCAGAGACCACATGCTGTGTGATGACTTTGCTGCTCTGACAGCTCACGGAAAGTGTATTAGGCACTCTTGTGTCCTAAAAAAATTCCCAGTTTGAATTTCTAATATGATAAATGTTGAGAGAGATAACCGACATAAATAAAGGCAATTTGGAGTCCTCAATAAGGTTTAAGAATGTAAAGGAATCCAAGACAAATAAAGGTTTAACAACCACACTTGTAAGCTGTGTAGGACCTAGAGGTTCATCCCATCCAGCAGGCATTTGCACTCTGAGATTAGCTTAAACCAGTGAGCCTTTAATTCGTAAATATACTGGGGAAACACGTTGTAGATTAGAACTGTTTAATGCCAGTGGGGTACAGGCATACTGCATTTTATTGCAGTTCACAGATATTACATTTTTTACAAATTGAAAGTTTGTAGGAACACTGAAAGTCTATCAGTGTCATTTTTCCAACAGTATTATTATTTTTAAAACATTTTTATTAGAGTATAATTGCTTTACAGTGTTGTATAGTTTCTGCTGTATAACAAAGTGAATCAGCTATATGCATACATATATCCCCATATCCCCTCCCACTTGTGTCTCCCACCCTCCCTATCCCACCCCTCTAGGTGGTCACAAAGCACCGAGCTGATCTCCCTGTGCTATGCGGCTGCTTCCCACTAGCTATCTATTTTACGTTTGGTGGTGTATATATGCCCATGCCACTCTCTCACTTTGTCCCAGCTTACCCTTCCCCTCCCCGTGTCCTCAAGTCCATTCTCTATGTCTGAGTCTTTACTCCTGTCCTGCCCCTAGGTTCATCAGAACCTTTTTTTTTTTTTAGATTCCATATATATGAGTTAGCATACGGTATTTGTTTTTCTCTTTCTGACTTACTCCACTCTGTATAGCAGACTCTAGGTCCATCCACCTCACTACAAATAACTCAATTTCGTTTCTTTTTATGGCTGAGTAATATTCCACTGAGATTAATCTCCAAAATATACAAGCAGTTCATACAGCTCAATATCAAAAAAACAAACAACCCAATCCAAAAATGGGCAGAAGACCTAAATAGACATTTCTCCAAAGAAGATATGCAGATGGCCAACAAACACATGAAAGGATGCTCAACATCACTAATCATTAGAGAAATGCAAGTCAAAACTACAGAGAGGTATCACCTCACGCTGGTCAGAACAGTATTATTTTTTAACTGAGGTAAGTACATTGTTTTCTTTAGACATAATGCTATTGTATACTTAATAGACAACAGTATAGTGTAAACATAACTTTTTTATGCGCTAGGAAACCAAGAAATTTGTGTGACCTGCTTATTGCAATATTGACTTTATTGTGACAGTCTGGAACCAAACCCACAATATCCCCAATGTCTGCCTGTGCTCTGTCACCCCTTCACTTTCTATCGTCGAACAAAAGGATTAAAAACTCCGTACTCCTTTTCTGAAAGGTCACTACTTGCCTGGATTAGACTGAATGTTCACCAAAACTCATTGTGGTCAGTTTCAACGTGTTTGGTAATTTTTAGCAACAATCAACCACGAATAACTTCTGTTTAACTCCACGTTAAGCAGAAAACCTTTATATTTCAATCCTTATTAGACCACCTTTCCAAAATACAGTCATTTCTTTCCTTAGAAGGTAAACAAAATATTGTTTAGTTTGTTCTTATTAATCCAGGGTCTGCCAGTGTTTTAGGACATGCACTTAGAATTCCAGTTCTTTTTTTTTTTTTGGTCACACTGCAAGGCTTGTGGGATCTTAGTTCCCTGACCAGGGATTGAACCCACGCCCTGGCAGTGAAAGCATCTAACCACTGGACCTAATTGGACCATCAGGGAGTTCCCAGAACTCCAATTCTTATGCTGGAACATGACTGCAGAAGGCACAGGTGAGTTGGTGGTGTACCGGAATGGAGCCATGGTTTTGGTCTGCTACGTTTTTCTAAATAGAATAGCTTGCTCTCTTACAATTTTCCCCTAAAAGCAACTTGAATCAGAATAATACCAACTTGATCTACTTTGTATTTTTCTATTATAAGATACTTTCACATCATTATAATCCAAAAAAACTTACTATATGCTCAGAATATATTCCCATCTACAGAGGGGTAAAGCGAGAATCAGTGGAGTTCATCAAAGCTTTTAGTTAGCTGAGTTCCGTGTATTTTTAAATTTAATTTTTAAAAGCTACGTTTTAAAAAGTAAGCTCTTTCTCTAATCTACTTTTATTTGTAACACTTGAAATTTCTGAGCAATATATATATAAATATATATATATATATTTTTTTTTTTTTTTTTTTTTGCCGTACGCAGGCCTCTCACTGTTGTGGCCTCTCCCGTTGCGGAGCACAGGCTCCAGACGCGCAGGCTCAGCGGCCATAGCCTACGGGCCCAGTCACTCCGCGGCACGTGGGATCCTCCCGGACCAGGGCCCGAACCCGTGTCCCCTGCATCGGCAGGCGGACTCAACCACTGCGCCACCAGGGAAGCCCTGAGCAATATTTTTAAAAAAATATCATGCTAAACGCTAAGGAAATACAAACAAATATACTTTTCCATTGATTTAGGACAGATACTAAGATTCTAATGTGTATCTTTTTCTCTAATTCTGTTTGTTTTTAATTCGTATTGCTTTTGGTTTGCTTTTGAAGGGCAATATCTTTCTCCCCAAATTCTCAAGTAATGTTCAAGAAAAGCACTATCTGATGGTGAATGTACCTTTCTTCAGTAAATTATTACAGGATTATTCTTTTTATAAGACAGTGCATGCTACTTACTTTTCAATAGATATTATACATCCTACAGTAGTTTAAACTGAAAAGCATTTATGCTTCTATTAATGTTCCTCTTTCCAATCCTTTCCAAATTAACTCACAGAAGAAAAAATTTACTGACACCATCTCAAGCAAGGTTCCGATTCACCAGGTAACACTAAACCCTTAGGTAAAGAGTTCGAGTGTTCTCCAAACAGATGGGGGAATAAACATGGATCCTAAGTGAACAATGCCTCTGTTACTACAGGAGAGATACGTGACTTCCTTCACACAGCCTTTCCATCTTAACACCAAATAATGAAAGAAACCATTCCAAACAAAAGCAAGCCATTTCACCTACGTGTAGACTTGGACAGTTAAGCTTTGAAATGGCAACTTGATTCCTAGACACTACCACATTCCCCCTAGACACTACCACAGTTCCCCTATACATTACCACAGTCCCCCTATATACCGACATACTCACCCTATATACTACCACAGTCCCCCATACACTACCACAGTCCCCTATATACTACCACAGTCCCCTATACACTACCACAGTCCCCCTATACATTACCACAGTCCCCCTATATACCGACATACTCACCCTATATACTACCACAGTCCCCCATACACTACCACAGTCCCCTATATACTACCACAGTCCCCTATACACTACCACAGTCCCCCTATATACCACCATACTCACCATATACACTACCACAGTCCCCCTACACTTGCCAATGTGCAGCAAGGAAAACATATTACATACCCCAGTTTTCTAGATCACAGCAATGATTGCTGCTCCTACAGAGTCGGAGCTGGTGAGAGTTCTATGCTCAAAGGAAGAATCCTTGATATCACAGATTCCTTTATCCAAATGAACAGAAATGGTCAACGTTTGGCACGGGGAAACCAGATGAAGCCTTTCTTTGTGGCTACACATTCCACCCACTCCCATGTCTTGGATGTGCTGCTGCAGAGGGCTTTGAAAATCTGTGATGATGTAAAGGTCATGTAAATGATTTGTCTGAATAGACTTAACACCAGAATTGGTCATCTATTAAAGTAAACTGGATAAGAAAACCCACTACTTATAGGTAGAGAAGACAGCAATTCACACAGTGCAAGTTTAGAAGTATTGAAAGACTCTAATTCCAAAACACCCAAGGTGCCACCATGGTATCTGAAATTTACACCATCAGAAAAATCACTACTTTGGGTTAAGGAGGTGTATCTCTAAGTGTGCTCTCCACGGAGCATTAATAGGTGTTATAGTAAGAAAAAAATATACACATAGACTTATATGTTCATTAATATTCATAAATGTGGGTAAATTTCAGGTTTAAATAAATAGCTGTCTTTACTGTCTAACTTACCCATGCTTGGAGAAACCACATAGTGTTCTGAATCTCCAATAATGTGACATAAATAAGTAGTATTTTCCAAACTTGATTGACCATGGGACACATTTTTTTTTTTACAGTGTATCTTATTAGACTGCTTATTTTGTCTCAGATTAGAAAATGCAACTTTCCCAGATGACCCCTCATAGCACGCAAATGTCCTAACTAGATGGACAACTTATGAAGCCATATCGTTCATGAATATTTGAGCCTGGATTTTTTCTTCTATCAAAATAATTAGCTGCAGAGAACAGAAACTTGCAGTGACAAGAGATTTACGTCTTGGTGTGACTGAAAAAGAATGGGTGATACCTAGAGGGCGCTGGAAGCAGGGGAGGAGTACTGGTGGGCAGGTAAACTCAGAGCTACCCGGTAAGAATTACTCCAAATCCCAGAGAGAGCAAAGAATGCATTAAGTGGAGTTCAGAGAGCATGAGTGAGAATCACCAAACAGACTAAAATAGAAGTGAACAGGGAAAGCAGTGGGCGGCATTAAAGGCAATTTTGGTTCATGGAAATCTTTTGCCTAAGACTACCCTTACCAGGAAAGAAAAATTTCACTATTTCTTATTTCCAGAGGCAGCCAGCTATTAGAGCTCTCCCTGCCTGTAAGCCCTCCGAATGTAATCCTTTCTGCTTTCATCCATAAATGAGTATAATTATAGTGTGCAAAAGAGTGGAGACCTTCAGGAATACAAAGTTAATGCCTAACATTCAATACACTTCGACTTCTCCAAGGCTCTGAAGTTCAACACCACCCATATTTGAACTCCCCCCTTCTATGGAAAATGGGTTAAGTTACTATTTTAAAACCATTCCTCAAAACCACAAAATTTTAGATTCTGTATTTAGAATTTTCTCCTATAACAAGAGTCAAAGATTCACCTCCTAGGGGAAGCACCTATCTTCATTCCCCGTGGGATATTAGTTTCTACTGTAAAGTGAAGTTCTGGTCAAGACTCTGAATTAATATGTTAGCACCATTCTAACTTTAAATTTCTCAAATATTTGAAACGATGAGGGACTCGCTTGAGCCTAAAAGCCACTTTTCTACATTGCCTCTCATTATAACTGAAGATAGTTCAAAAGGCGGTGGTGATGGAGGTTTCATTTGGGAAACGTGCCTAACACGTTAACATCATATTCAACGAACACATGATATCTGTTGGGACTGTTACTTTGAACCGGATCCTTTTCCTGCTGAAGGAAAACTGTGTTCTGCCATAGCAAGCATTTATTATTTCTTCCACCTACTTAATGTCATGTTTTCCACCTTAACACTCACAGTCAATGAAATATTTTCATGTGAGCTTTCTACTGCCTGTCAAAAGGTGTCATCTGCCTGTTATATGATGTGCTAAGATATTTGTACCTTATCAACTGTTAATTAGCGTAACAGCCTGCAACTTTTTTTTTTTTTTTTAAATTCAGTGCAGTTCTGGGTGCCTCAGCTTAGGTTAAAAGTGCCGGCTGACAGAACTACTCTCCTTTCACACTTACTACAGGTTCTCTGGATGCTGACAGAAACATTTTTTTTTTTATGCTGATAAGTCAGGCTGTCCTGTTATCTAAAAGAGGAAAGAAGACAGGCAAAAAAGTTAGGGAAATGAACATTTCCATAACTTCACCCAGGCCAGCAGCAAAGTAATAGTCCCATCTCTGAGGGGTCTAAGTGATATCTTATTCCCACACGATTTATTTTAAAATATTCAAGTTGCTTGATGTTAAAAAAAAAAAGTATGTTGTTTTCTATTACTATAATAAATGATGTGACGAAGAGCAGCTTGTCCTTTTATATAAGTCCCTGATTGATCTCAAATCCTGTCTTGTCCACTTTTATTCCTCTTCGCCTATCTCCCACTGATTAGAATAATCCAATAACGCTGGTTTAGGACCACAAGTCTCTGCAAAACCACAGGCACCGCTCAGGGCTGGTGCACCTTCAAGGTCACGTGTGATCAGTGAAGAGCCAGCCTAGGGTTTCATGCAATCTGTGGGCAAGAAACAACTCCAGAACAAGGCAAAGGAGTTCTAGGCAACCTTTGAGGAATTTTACGGCACCGAGGAAATTTTTTATTCTCAGTAGCACTTGGCCGCTTTTACACAAAGCATGACATAAACGACTGTCTTAGGGCAGGCACACAGAAACCACCAGCATCTCCATTCTGAAAGCTTTGCCAGTGGCATCACTGGAACATGGTTTCCAGAGCACACAATCAAAGGCACATAGAAATGTACCAACATGTTACAAAATAAGACAACCAACATTACCTTCAGGCCATTGATACCAAAATACTGCTCCAATCAAAATAAAGAAACAAGTTCATTAGCATCGTTGCCTTTTTCTTTTTTTTTACACAAAAAGCGAATCCAGCACTTGCCTCCAGGGTCTTCTCTTCCCCATTCCCGCTCCATTCCTGACAAAGTCACAAACTTTCTCATCTCATATCACCATTGGGTCCGAACCTCTGGTTACCAGGTTTCTTTCTGTTGAATGACCTAGGTTAGGATGTTCAGTTGGGAGAGCCCAAGCAGTATG
Organism: Orcinus orca; assembly: GCF_937001465.1. Lineage (NCBI taxonomy): Eukaryota > Metazoa > Chordata > Mammalia > Artiodactyla > Delphinidae > Orcinus > Orcinus orca. The sequence continues at coordinate 5,835,665 of NC_064560.1, read as the reverse complement.
AAGATGGAACACCGACCATCTGTGCTCTTCCTCGGGTGCCGTGGCATTAACTGGGTTCCAGTGTGACCTGCAGTGGATCAGAAGTCTCTCCTGGCGCCCCTCCAGCCTCAGGCTCTCCAGAGCTACCCCTGCCCTAATTCTGGCAGGCGAGTTGATGAAGCCAGAATTGCTCTCATCAACTTTTTATTCTCTCTGCACAACTTTCTCACCCTACACCACGCCTATAAAAAGGGAGTCTTTGTGAGAAGGACTGTGTATGCACTCACCAGGAAAAGCTTGGGATCTCTGATTTAAAGAGCAGTGGAGTACATCATTACCCTCATCCCAAATCCCCCAAATACAAAACAGTCCTTCTTGCAAATACCTGTTTTGTGACTCTGTTGTGCCTCTGTACGCTCAGGCTCCGAACGTTAGAGAATTTTGAGTGGTAATGTTAAAATAGTCTTCTCCATATGTAACTATTGTGCACATTATTCCTTGGGGAATTATAATTCTTGTAAGACTGAGACCAAGTCGAGCTCATTAATTGGTTATGGAATTTAGCAGACTATGTGTTTAAATCTTCTGTTGAGGGAATTTTTAAAGTCATGTCTGCGTTATTTTCCTCGTCTGTGAGAAGGAAGTACCATCATTAGCTAACTTTAAAAAAACAAGGAATATTTGGGCAAAACTGTGTTAAGAAATATGGCATTTGCTGTCACTCTGTGACTCTGACATTTTAACAGTAATATTTTTCCTACTCTTTGGAATCCTACATCCAGGAGATGGTGATGGTGGGTGTGCCTGAAGTACTGGGTGTCTCTAACGATAGACAGGGAATAATTAGCATAAATTCAGGAGCGTGGCTGCCCTGCGATGGGGGTGAGAGGTAAAGAGACCATAGAAGAGGGTGCAAGGGGCATCTATGGTATCGGTAATGCCGGGTGGCGGGTTCACAGATGTTTATTTTATTACTAGGCTTTTTACCTTCCATAATATTTATTGAATGTATTCTTCTGTGTCAATTAAAACTACCATGTGCCTGATATTCAAATAGGACTGCCTGTTAATGTTTCCACACAACAATGCACCTTATGTTAAAAAAGATAAGTTCTTTATTAAAATGACCATACCATCCTCACGTCCTATTACCATGTAAACACCAGAATAGTGAAATGCTTTATTTTAAGGAACGTTAAGAAAAAGAATGCCAGCTTCTAAAATAGAAGTTTTCCCACTACATCTGTTACTATTAACACATAGTCTAACCTTAATCTCGCACACATGTCGTGATTACGGAGTGCTTTCTGACTCACTCTGCTTCTCTCAAGTTAAAACCTTCCTCGGGGACTTCAAACTCTTGGGAGTTAAAAGCCCTTTTGAGTTTGCATCTTTCTCAGCAGTCGGTGATGTTTTAAAAAATCCCAGTGAATGTCCTTTGCCTCCCTCCAAAAGGAGAGGGGTGGATACCAGGTTGTTTTTAAGATCTTCTTCTGGCTCTAAACATCTCTGATTCTGTGACAGTCAAGGAGTGTTCGCTTTCTTTTCCAGCTTCTCTGTTCTCAAAGTATCGCTTCCTTCCCCATACAATCGAAGAAAAAGAAGACTGCTTGGAATTAGGAATTACTTTACTCCCTGACTTCTCACTGCTTTACTCTCCAGTGTGGCTAACCAGCAGAAGACCCCCTACGCCCTCCCACCCCCTACACTCTCCCCTACAAACACGCACACACACACACGCACACACAGTATACACAGAGCCTGGACTCACAGACTCTCCAGCTCACATTTAACACTGCTTCTACTGATCTGCGCCCCATACTCTTTCCCTTGTCTGAAAAACAAGAACTAACATTCCTTGATCCCTCTGCTATGCCTTGTGCTAAGAAGCTGGCTCGGATTACCGGGTAGTGCGTTCTTAGCCTTTGGGTTTTGGAGTCAGCGAGTCCTAGATTTGAATCTCAGCTTAGCCCTTTATTAGCTATGACACCTTGAGCAAAAAGATGTCACATCTCTGAGCCTCAGTTTCCACATCTGCAAAATGGGGATTATGCAAGTAAAAATCTTACAAATGTTTACAAAGCGCTCCTAGAATAGAGACTGGCACACAGATTGTCGATAAATGACAGTTATTTCTATAACTATTATTCGCCTTACTGCCAGCACTGCTACACTGACCGTTATTTCAAGGTTTTTGCTCCTTGGCGTCTTGCCCAAGGCTCTGATACTGGATTTTCCTGCCTCCCGCCTGGGTTTTGAATCCCTTCTCCTGACCCTTTGGTTCCTGGGCTTCTGTCTGATGCTTCTTACATGGGTGGTCTCTTAGAGTACTGCACCCTGAGGCCCACCTACCCTCTCATCTGAAAACACACTATTTACTTCATTCTATTTCCTGTTTCTTCTTTTCCCCTTTTTCCAGTTCCACTGAGATCGAATTGACATACCGCACGGGAGACGTTTAAGGTGTACAGCGTAATGATCTGACCTACATACATCATGAAATGATGATCACAGAAAGTTTAGTGAACACGCATCGTCTCACATAGATACAAAATTTAAAGAAATTTAAAAAATAGTTTTTCCTTGTAAATAACTCTTAGGATTTACTCTCTTGACGATGTTCACATACAACATACAGCAGCGTTAACTACGTTAATCGTGTTGTACATTGCGCCCCTAGTACTTATTTCTTTTATAGCTGGAAGCCTGTGCCTCTCGACCCCCTCCATCTAATTCCTCCCCACCTCTGGGGATCCCAAGTCTGATCTCTTTTTCTGAGTTTGTTTGTTCTTGAAGTCTAACTGACCCACACCACTACTTCTCTATACTTCAACCATAATTACCTCTCCTGTCTAGCAAACCTCCCAGTCTTATTCTGAAGACTCCAGGTAAGACACCTTCATATAGGGTATCACTTAATCCACATACAAACCCTATGAAGACACAAGGTCTCTGCCATCTTCAACACATAAACTCTATCTCTGGTCCTAAGACAGCTTCGTCAACTCCCGTCTTCTCCCAGTGGGATGGGGCACAAATGAAATCTGCTAATTCACATGGCCTTTCTTAGCTGCAAGAGAGGCAGTGAAGTCTAACCTTTTTTATTTAAATTTTATTTATTTAGTTTTTTGTTTATTTATTTTTGGCTGTGTTGGGTCTTTGTTGCTGCACACAGGCTTTCTCTAGTTGCAGTGAGCAGGGGCTACTCTTTGTTATGGTACGTGGGCTTCTCCTTGCGGTGGCTTCTCTTGTTGCAGAGCACGGGCTCTAGGCTCGCAGGCTTCAGTAGTTGTGGAACACGGGCTCAGTAGTTGTGGCTCGCGGGCTCTAGAGTGCAGGCTCAGTAGTTGTGGCGCACGGGCTTAGTTGCTCCGCAGCATGAGGGATCTTCCTGGACCAAGGCTCGAACCCGTGTCCCCTGCAGTGGCAGGCGGATTCTTAACTACTGTGCCACCAGGGAAGTCCAGTGAAGTGTAATCTTTAATTGGGTGGCCATAAACCCTGCTAAATTATTAGCATGAAAGAAAAGGAGAACGGATCTTAAGAACAACCAGCAAGCTGCCCAAGGAAGGTAATTGTGTTTTCATATTATATGAGGACACCGTGGCTCAGGGAAATGAAGAGGTCCCAGGAATTGCAATCAGGTTTATCAGACTCCAGAGCTACCGCTGAAGGTACTGTTTAGTTCTACCTGGTTCCCTGTGTTCACAGAGAATGGAGCTGCCTCCAGCACATTCTGTCTGGAGATTCGTTCCAACAGAAGGCCCTGATTTCCCCCCTTATTCTAGCTAGAAGATGGAAGCAAACTCTTCTCTTCAGTTATTTTAGCCACAACATGATTTTTACATACCCTAGTACATTGTTACTTCTCTTAACAATGTTTACTAAGCAATACACAATTTTGCCAAGTACTCATAGGAAAGAGTTCTTTAGCGCAAGGTTGCACAGGCTGTGTTCCTTACATAGCACAAAATATTTAAAACCAGTATTTAAACAAGGTTTCTAGAAAGCAATTTTAACTAACTCTGTGGCAAAAAAACTACAGACACACAAAATTTTAAAAGATCCTGAAATAAAAACACAGAAATTATTCATATTACTTAAAGGGGAAAAAAAAAATGTCGAGTTATTTGAATTATACATTCAAGTCATCCTTTTAATGTTTGCTTCAAACCCACATTGTTCTGTTTTTCAACACTGAGAAAACTACCATTTGGCGTTCTTCACAGACACACATGCCTGGACTTAGAGTTAATGAAGAGCTTCCGTGCTGAGGTTTTTTTTTTTTTTTTTTTGAGCTGGGGGAGTGGGGTTTAATATCATTCTGTTTCTCTCAAGGCTGTATTTAATATTAGAGATCAATAATCACATTATCCTGTGCTGATAGATGCCTCTAACACAAATAATTCTCTAAAGGATTTGGAAACCATCATGGAAGGCATTTCATATTAGTTATTAATGGCTGGCTAAATGAGGGTGCTTTTCAATTTGCATATGGAATCTCCTCACCCTCTTACCAGGACAAATACTACATTAATCAGGGTGGGCTATCTGCTTAAGAAATAAACCCATCTCAGTGGCTTAAGACATCAAAAGGACACTTTTCACTCACATTTCCTCATAGTTAAGGGTGGTAGGAGGGCTCTGCTTCACATGGCCATTCAGATACAGCCCCCTTCTCGCCTGGGGCTCCACTCTGCAGGTTCCAGAAATTCTCTCCATCCTGCCCATGAGTGGAGAAAGAGTGGAGGATTTTGGGTAGGTGGGAGGTTTTTGAGAGGCCAGTTCTAGAAGGCATACCATATCCTATCGGCTGGCACTCAGTGGCAGGACCACATCTAACTGCAAGGGAGCTTGGGAAATGTAGTGTAGTGATGTGTCCAGCAGGTAGAGGATTAGAAGGAAATGGGTTTAGTGAGCAGCTAACCACCAAACATCACTGAGTCTCTGTCACAAATACCAAAAGAAATTGCTAGGCCAGGAAAAAGAAAAAAACCCAACCTCCCTCCCACCAAAAAAAAACCTAAAGAAACCCCCAGGCAGTTCACTTTAAAAGTTTTATTTTTTTAATTAATGATGATACAATTAAAAATGATGACCTTTTATTTATATTAGCAAAGCTAGTGAGAGTAACAGGTGTTCTAAATTCAAGTCAACTTTTATAAGCTATTTACAAACAGCTGTCTGAAATCAAGTCTTTTTCTGTTGTGGTAAAATTATTCACAACATAAAATTTACCATTTTAACCATTTTTAAGTGTACAGTTCAGCAGCATTAAGTCCGCTCACATTGTTGAGCAACTATTACCACTATCCATCGCCACAATTTTTACATCTTCCCAGGTTGAAACCCCGTACCCATCGAACACTGACTCCCCATTCCCCTTTCCTCAGCCCCTGGTAACCACTATTCTACTTCCTGTCTCTATGAATTACACTAGTCTAGGCGCCTCGTATAAGTGAAATCATACAATATTTGTCCTTTTCTGTCCAGCTTACTTCACTTAGCATAATGTCTTCAGGTTCATCCAAGTTGTAGCACTGTCAGAATTTCATTCCTTTTCAAGGCTGAATGATCTTCTATTGTACGTATAGACCATATTTTGTTTATCCACTCATCAGTGAACATGTGGATTGTTTCCACCGTTTGGCTATTGTGAATCAGACTGCTATGAACATAGGTGTACAAATAGCTGTTCGGTTTTTTGCTTTCACTTCTTCTGGATCTATACCCAGAAGTGGGTTTGCTGGATCATTTGCTAACACTATCTTTTGAGGACCTGATCTACTGTTTTCCACAGGGGCTGTAAAGTCATAATAGTTTTTGAAGACAAATTTGTGATTGGCTTCTACAAATTGTTGTAATGACTCCTTTGTAAAGGTATAGTCCCTATTAAAAAGTTCCCTGGATTGGGGGGGGGTTACGTGTTTTCAATTTAGCTCTTTAAGAACTAGAATATTTTAATTTCACTTTTCCTTTTGCCACTAAGTAATAAAATACATTGAATAGTTAGTTGTATTCTCTGGGAGGTACAAAGAATAGGAATTTGATACAAAAATGTGTGTTGAAAGCTCTGTCCTATCTCTAATGTGACACTGGTATCTAATAGATTTCCCAGAAATGATGGGACTAGTTTATCACACCATGACTAAAAATTAATCTGAGAAAATCTCTGTAGCACTGTAAATTTTAACTTCCAATTAACAGTTAAAACCTGACAGCAACACCATTTAAGACTTGATATCATCAGCTGTGTTCTTCCCCTGCTGCCCCTCGGACAAGCATCTGGATAACTTTATATTTTGTCTTCTCCAGATTTTTTTCCATAGTTCATTTCTGCATAAGTATTTAAAAAATTAACTAGGGTGATGAAAACCTGAGTGCCTTCCAGGAGTTTAACCCAAACAGCAAGGGGTACTGGATGTTTGGGTTTGATTTTATTCTCTCTGCCAATTTAGTGTTTCTGAGTACAGGTACTGTCAAAATTCAAAGATACTATGAAAATGAAAAGCAGGGACTGTGGAAATGAGAGTGCATTTGAACTAAACCCTTAACAGGGAGATTGATTTGGAAAACTTTGCTTCCTTAATAATATGATTTTTAACTCAACTATTTCATCACAGAGAGATGATGGTACGGTAATACTCTAGGTTTCAAAAAATATCTGCAAGTTAAGCTCTTCCAGGAAGAAAGGCTGGAAGATGACACTGGGTACAAGGTTTGTTGGCAGATTATTATATTTGATGGCAGGACATCATAAAAGACGTCTTTTACCCCTTCGTGTCTGCCTATCATCAGGGCTAGTAGATTTCGGGGCCAGTTCTGAAGCATGTTTATTTTAATTATTTTTATTTATTTTTTTAAGTTTTTGGCCTCACTGCCCAGCATGTGGGAATCTCAGTACCCGGACCAGGGATCGAACCTGTGCCCCCTGCATTGGAAGTGCAGAGTCTTAACCACTGGACCGCCAGGGAAGTCCCTATTTTAATTATTTTTAAATAGGATAGCATTTGGTGCTTAACCAACAGGAGTGCTTACATCACGTATGATGTGAAATGGAATTATAGTCTATACTCAAATGCCATACACTATCAAGGTTTTTCAATGTTGTACCTTGAATTTGCATGGATTTCTCTCCCTGTGTTTGAACACACGTATTCACAATAGTTTGATAAAGTTCCTGAAATAAAACTCCTACCTATTAATTTGACGTTTCCTTGAAGCTACTTCTTTCAAAGAGAAATAAAATCTAGAGTAGTTTCTCTTTGACACTATCTTTTTAAGGTGTAAAGCCCTAGAAAGAAGAGGCTGCGTGTGAAATCCATCACAAATCTTGCACAATGGGTGTAATGTGGACAGTGGAGAATTTAGTAACTTCCATAAAGGAAAACTGAAGTCATTTTTTTTTTTTTTTTTTTTTTTTTTTGCGGTACGCGGGCCTCTCACTGCTGTGGCCTCTCCCGTTGCGGAGCACAGGCTCCGGACGCGCAGGCTCAGCGGCCATGGCTCACGGGCCCAGCCGCTCCGCGGCATGTGGGATCTTCCCGGACCGGGGCACGAACCCGTGTCCGCTGCATCGGCAGGCGGACTCTCAACCACTGCGCCACCAGGGAAGCCCAGAAGTCATTTTTTAACATGAATCTTGTGTATAATTTCATGTCTGGCAGCATGGACTAGTAAAATACATAACATTGTAAATAATGGATTTTTAGGCCTCACCTTAACAACCACTGTCAGGTACACATTTATATGGCTTCAGGGTTGCCGTACAGGCAATCAAAGTGGCAGGCAGCACTGAAATCACTTTAGAAGCTTCCCTTGACCCATCTATTCATTATACAATCTCCGTATGAGCCCCAGTCACTCTTAGGAATATTCAACTGTCCCAATACTCATGCCCCTGGAGTTCTAAACCTGTACATTTATTCTTGTCTCTCCCACTCCTGGGTGCTATTTTTATCCCCTTCCCTGTTCTTAGGATTAAGGCAGCCACCATCTTTAAGGACCACTGCTTTCCCAGTATTTTCTCCCTGCCTATCCCTTACCAACCAACTTCTCATGCTTTTACCCTCCTTGTAAAACAAAAACAACCCCCCCCCCATTATTTCCTTTTCTCCTCTTTTTCTCACTTAAGTATATTAATGTATTTCCTGGCATCCTATGGAAGTTCCCTGCTCTCTGCTAGGAGGGCAGGTGCTATGACATCACCAAGCTGGGTTCTAGCCCCGGCCTTGCACAAGGCACTTCTCTGTTTTCTTATCTGTAATCAGAGGAGAAATTGATCCTAACACATATAGATTGTTCTAAAAATTAAGATAACAGAGGCAGGTATCTAGAGCAGCAGAGGAGGCCTCAGGAAACATCTTCCATTATTTTTATTACTCTTCTTAAATGACTTCCTTTCAAATGACACCTGGAGGTTCTTCCCATCTGACTACTCAACTTTGTTCTCAGAATTCAGGATAACATTAATTCAATACACTTAAACACTTAAATTCTGTCCTGCGGCAACGGCTCCTAGCACCGTGTTTCCTAGGCTGACTCACGGGTATTCAAATAGGCTATTTGTCACGTGAATTGCTGGGGCCTGGGCTTATAGTATAGACTCTAATTTTAAAGATGAGAAGCCTCAGGCCCAAGAGTATGAAACAGTGAGGCACTAAACTGACGCCAAATATTGTGAATTTACTAAGTGCCACCTAACTGTACACCTTAATACGTATAAAATGGTAAATGTTACGTGTATTTTACCACACTTAAAAAAAAATCATCTGGGAGGGAAAAAAGAAAGGCATAAACCGAGAGTTGCCTGTATTCAGGATGGTGACCCAAATCCTGTTCGTGCCACCGAATTGCCTGCGCACGCCCTCTGACTTGTTATCCCCGAAGGAAACTAAAATAGCTGCTAAAGTCTCCACGTTGCAGGCTTTTCCACGGAGAACTGAGATCTGGGGAAAAGGCAGCGGCTTCCGTCCTCCCTGGGGGGATCCAGCCCCTAGTCCTTTTGACTCAGCTGCACTCGAAAGAGAAGAGAAACCTCTCCTGGCAGGATATTTGGCGGCTACCTACAACAGACCTGCGCCCAGGGAGTGGGTTCTCAGCCCAGCCGCTGAGCGGATCCTGAGGCTACACGCCTTCTGCCCGCTCAAGTGTAGGGCCAGGCTGCCGGAGCCTGGAGCTCAGACAGCCCGGAGGCGGGCGGGGCGGGGCGGGGCAGGGGCATGGGAAGGGGCCCGATGGGCGTGGCCTAGGGCCGAAGGCGGAGCCTGGCAGGAACCTTCTGGGCGTGGCCGAATCTAGAGGGATCCGACTGGCGCCTGGCTAGCGCGGCCTAAGGAAGGGGTGGGGCGTGGCCGCGGCCCGTGGGATGTGGCCCTGAGGCCCTAGGGCGCGGAGAACACTAGACCGAAAGGTGAAGTGGGCGGAGACTGGGGAGACGTCAAAGGCCCAGTTCCTGCGGAGGGTCCCCGGGGAGAAGGCGGCGCGCAACGAGTGGAGGGGAGGAGCCCGGGAGCCGGAGCGGGCGCGGGAGCTGTGGGCCCGGTAGGAAGAATGGGGTCGCTGCCGAGCTGGGCGCGTTAACTCCTGCAGGGACCCCGGCGGAGGTCCGCCCTGGGAAGGAGTCTTAAAGCAGTCCCTAAGGCTTTGGCTTGTTGCTGCCTTTCTCCTGGCGCTCGGGGGGAGTTGCAAAGACAGGGATCGTGAGGCTGCGAGGCCTGGGAGGCTGGCCTGGGCTTGCAGCTGGCTGGTTGCCCAGAGGTCTAAGTCCTGCAAAGGCTGACTTGAAGCCCGAGGCTCAGAGTCCGGCGCGGGGCGAGGCCCGAGGGCCCCGCGTGGCTCGAGCTCAGGGTTGCTCGACAGAAATGCTCCGGGGTCGTCGTTGGGCCGCTGTGCTGGGATGACGGGTCGGGGGTGGCACCTACTCCACGCTTGTTCTCCTCTAATAAGCTTTGAAATCATACCTCTAAGCCTTGGGCCTCAGCTTTCGCCTTGATTTTACCGTCATGGTCCTTCTATCGTAAAGATATTCCAAATACACTTGGGTGCGGATATGATCACGGTATTTACAGCCACGATGTGACATTTGTGAAGACACCTCAGGTGCAGTGACACCTGGGGCGGGGGCTGCGTTTAGAGAACTAACTCCTTGGTTGGACATACGAGTTTATTCGTCTTTAAATCACCTCTCCAGTGGAGGAAACTGGAGATAGGAAGCATTGACTCCTATCCTAAAGGATCGTCACATTCACTGTCATACAGAATGAACGTCAGTAAGAAAAGAGCCCTAAGACTTAGGACTTGGCCGGTTACATTTTATTTTACATGGGCAGTAGGGGTGTACAGCCATTATCCTGAAGGTCTGATGTAATTCCAGAAATAACCAACCCCCTCTCAAAAAGAAACAGTGCACAGGGCAAAGCGAAAGCGATCAACTTGCTGACTGCTGATAATAAGATAGCAACTTAATTTTAAAGAGGATAATTTGAACAAAGAACTCAGAGTGCTACTTTGTGAAATTCTGTATTCATTCGTGGAGACTAGATGTTGCTTTATTGTTATAAAAGTGACTAAAACGTATGCAATGTAGATTTCTGGAATAGAATAGCAAAATACGTTTTATTTCCATTCCTTGATCTTAGAATCATAATAGAAAGCCCCAAGCCTATATTTTTTGACAGTTAGTAAAAGCTAATCGCCAGGGGTCTTCTCTGAGCTCTGTACATGATAATACTAACTTAAGACAATTTGCAGTGTGCATAGTTAAATTTTGACCCAGACAGGAGCAAAGAGCAACAGGTCATTTAGAGTCTTGAAAAGTCTGTGCCAGTGTACTTGCTGCCTTCTCAGTCGGGGGCTTGGCCCTGAGATCCCTGGGGTTATAGTAGGTAGAGGACCCCTATGTAAGGCTTGCAGAGGTTGCTCTCAGAATTAAGCCTGAAGACAAAATAATGAACTACAGAGAATGGGAGGAGCTACTGAAAATAGAATGGAAACTATCCATTCTTGCTTCCATATGCTTTAAAGTGTTACTATCTGAGGAACCTTTCATCCTTCTCAAACATCTTAAATACCCCAGTGAACCATACAGTAACATTGCTGAGAAGTCCTTAAGCTGTGTTCTGCTCTATGAACTTCATTGTTAATAGGAAAACCTGAGATGGTTGTTGAATATGTTTTTCACATGCCAAACATACCTCGTTCTTCTGTACTCAGTGGTTCATGTTTTTCTAAAAAAAAGTTTCATTTAAAAAAGCCTTCTCATTCATAGACGTCTCTCCCTCACTGAAATAAAAAAAGGAAGAAGTAAAATATTTGCTCCCACCTAGTCACCTGGCTCCCACCTCTGTCCCCTTCCAATGAGGCATGGCCATGTGACTTTCTCTGGTCAATGAAATTTAAGTGGAGTGCCCTGTGTCACTTCCAGGTGGAAGCTTTAAAAGCCAATGAGAGGTGCACCCCACTCTCTTTCCCTCTGCCAGGGTGACCACCAATTTTCTAGGTAGTGGTGTTCTGTTGGCCTGGGTCATGGAATGAAGACGATCAGAAGAGCCCCCATCACTCTGTGTTAGACACATAGTGTAAGCCAGAAATCAGCCTCTGTTGTGTTTGGACCCCAGGATTTGGGGACTTGTTTGTTAAAGCAACATAACCTAGCCTATCCTGACTAAGACACTCAGGGTCTGAGCCACACGTCTCCAAGAATTACTGGTCTCCTTGGGAGCCTAAAAGAGGGAGGATGCTATAAGAAGTGTGCTGTTGTGACCACTGTCCCTCTTACTGTGTGGACTTGTTTCCAGAATGCTCTGGAACATCGTGATTTTAATCAAAGGTGGAAAAAATGGCATTTAGATGTTTAATTATATTCTGTAAGGGCAGCCAGTATTAAAGTGTAAAGTACATAAAGTTCCAATGTCCATAAGGGATAGGAATTAAGGCTCTCATTTTCACTTTGAAAAACACTATCTGTCTGTCTGTCTGTCTGCCTGTCTACCTATATTTAAAATTTTCCAACTTCCCTGGTGGTGCAGTGGTTAAGAATCTGCCTGCCAATGCAGGGGACACGGGCTCGAGCCCTGGTCCCGGAAGATCCCACATGCCGCGGAGCAACTAAGCTTGTGCGCCACAACTACTGAGCCTGCGCTCTAGAGCCCGTGAGCCACAAATACTGAGCCCATGTGCCACAACTACTGAAGCCCACATGCCTAGAGCCTGTGCTCTGCAACAAGAGAAGCCACCGTGATGAGAAGCCCGTGCACCGCAACGAAGAGTAGCCCCTGCTCGTCGCAACTAGAGAAAGCCTGCGCGCAGCAATGAAGACCCAATGCAGCCCAAAATAAATAAAATTTAAAAAATAAAACAAAATTTTTAGCATCCTTCCAAGTTTTCCAATATAAAGGAATGTTTATGGATTCATTGTTAAGACACACAATTCTTTCCAGATGTAGTTATATCAGTGGATGCATTTCAGAAATTACTTTGTCATCAAGGGACACTTGAAATGAATCATCCAAACTTACCATTGACTAATATCTAATTTTTTTTGAAAGCAGCTTCGAAGAGTAATTTAAGTATGATTTCTTGGCTTTCTTATTTTGGATCTAAGAGGATCAGACCTAGGTTTTGCTCCACGTCCTGGAAGCAATGTGTTCCCTCTTTTCCTCTGACTTAAACAAAAGTGAAGCAGGAGCATTTAGCTCAGGGCAGAGCCATGCTGCATTCTTAGGGTTGTTGGCTATAAATCCACTCTCCCTAGAGGTTAACAATCAAAGTTCTCCCCCTCTTACTCAGACGAGTGATATGATGATGATAAATTGCTTGGACATGACTGCCCCGAGCTCTGGTGTGATGAATTATGTCGTTCAGGGCACAACCAAAGATTCTCCATTGGCTGTCGACAACATTGAATGTTGGCAGTTTTCATAAGTAGCTTTCTGCCAATTTTGGTCTCTGCTTTGCATATTAAATTCTCTGTTTTCACAGGTCATGGTTCTTAATTCTTAATCATCTCTGTCTTCCCCTGAATTCACTTAGCTAATCAACCTTTTGTTTTTTCCTGTTCCTACTCACGAAAAGGCTGAGCTGTTCTCACAGTTGCGTTCAGTAAACATTGAGTCTTTCTTCACGGAAACTGTTAAAATAATAATTATTAGTCCTTTCCACTAAATCCAGAGTAATAACAGCTTATCTTGCAATGGCTTATTTGGGTAATTATTTAGTGTTTGAAAGCACTTTGAAAAGACTATTGGTAAATATTATGAATTTAATGCTCTGTTGTATAATTGAAAGTCCACTGCAACCACAAAATCCTTAGTATTATTGTGTACCAACAAAGGTGTGTTTCTTAATATTGCTTACTATTTTCAAAACTGTATATGTATTGATTTTTGAAATATTTAAAGTATTTTCATACACTCTCAAAGTTATCAGGTTTATACTGTCACATTTCTAGGTCTTATGTCCTACATTCCTTATGTCTCTGAAAGGTTAGATGCCATTAGTCTTGGACTCTAAAAGTTTGGAGGAAATATAAAGTGGATTCCCCAGTTCAGGGGTATTTCACATCATACAGCTGCCACATCTGTTGTGTGTGGTATCTGCTTACCTTTTCAGCAAGCTTTCCTATTAAGCCCTGACAAATCACTGCAATAATCATTTATTTACTCAGAGTCCATACACTGAGCTGTCACCTCATTGGCATCAACATTTGTCAAAAAGGATTAGATTATATTGCAGATGCCCAGCCAGACCCTTCGACAGATTTTCTACTCACTTTATAGACCCAGAGCCCCCTGGTTTAATTAAAGGCCACTTCCGTGGCTTGGACTACACAACCTCTATTACTGACTGTATTAGTTTGCTAGGGCCGCATAACGAAATATCACAGGCTGGGTGACTTAAACACCAGTAATTGATTTTTTCCATCATTCTGGAGGCTAGAAGTCCAAGATCAAGGTGTTGGTAGATTTTGTTTCTTTTGAAGCCTCTCTTTTTGGCTTGCTGATGACCTCCTTCTCCCTGCATCCTCATGTGGTCTTCTCTCTGTGTCCTAATCTTTTCTTATAACTACACAAAATAGTCATGTTAGATTAGGACCTGCCCTAACAAACCCATTTTAATATAATTACCTCTTTAAAGACCCTACCTCCAAATACTGTCACATTCTGAGATACTGAGGGTTAGGACATCAACGTAAGAATGTTTGGAGGGGGTACAATTCAGCCCATCATACTAGCCTACAATAATAATGGCCTCTAGAAACTATCATTTTGGGAGGGTTTTTTTTTTAATCAAATCTGAGCAATCAAGTGAAAACTACAAATCTTTTGGAAGGTCTACTCAGTTCAGGAACTTCTTAACATTACTTGGAGGAGAGTTTTATGCTTATGACTTAAAAGATTGAACTAACTAGATTAAAATCAAAGCAACATTATTAAATGAATTCTATTGGGTTGGCCAAAAAGTTCATTCGGGTTTGGCCGAAAGATGTCATTGACAAGCCCGAACGAACTTTTTGGCCAACCCAAATATAAGGTTTATTAGGCTGTTAACCATAAAATGCACGTAAGCGAGTTTACCTTGCTGTCTGAACTATAATCATCCAAATATTTATGATGACAACTCACAAATGTTTCTTACCTAAAATCAAAAAAGTGCCATGACTAGTCTGCATACTTATGCCATCAAAAAGGGCAACAGGATATAAAATACACTCTGGTCCTGTCGCACATCTTCTCCCGAGAGGGTGATATCTTGTGCTCCTGCTGTTCGACGTGTTCTGAATTCCTGCCTCAATATTATCAACTGAAAATGTCTATGAAAGCCAAAGAGTCTCTGAAGAAAGATGATGAGCCCAAGAGGAAGCTAGATAAGCTCTTAAATTTGCAGAAATATTGGGAACGTGAAAGCCTCAAAGACCTCAGTATGACCTGCCCATATCTACCATGAAGACTAGAACTGATTCTGGAAAACTTTACAATATTCAGCTTTGGAACAGAATCATAGTCTTTTTTTTTTTTAACATCTTTATTGGAATATAGTTGCTTTACAATGATGTGTTAGTTTCTGCTGTATAACAAAGTGAATCAGCTATATGTATACATATATCCCCATATCCCCTCCCTCTTGAGTCTCCGTCCCCACCTCCCCATCCCACCCCTCTAGGGGGTCACAAATCATTGAGCTGATCTCCCTGTGCTGTGCAGCTGCTTCCCATATCCACCTCAATACAAATAACTTAATTTTGTTTCTTTTTATGGCTGAGTAATATTCCATTGTATATATGTGCCACATCTTCTTTATCCATTCATCTGTCGATGGACACTTAGGTTTCTTCCATGTCCTGGCTATTGTAAATAGTGCTGCAATGAACATTGGGGTACATGACTTTTTTTTTTTAATATCTTTATTGGAGTATAATTGCTCTATAATGGTGTGTTAGTTTCTGCTTTATAACAAAGTGAATCAGCTATACATATAAATATGTCCCCATATCTCCTCCCTCTTGCGTCTCCCTCCCACCCTCCCTATCCCACCCCTCTAGGTGGTCAAAAAGCACCAAGCTGATCTCCCTGTGCTATGCAGCTGCTTCCCACCAACTATCTATTTTACATTTGGTAGTGTATATATGTCCATGCCACTCTCTCACTTCATCTCAGCTTACCCTTCCTCCCACCATGTCCTCATGTCCATTCTCTACGTCTACATCTTTATTCCTGTCCTGCCCCTAGGTTCTTCAGAACCTTTTTTTTTTTTTTTAGATTCCATATACATGTGTTAGCATACGGTATTTGTTTCTCTCTTTCTGACTTACTTCACTCTGTATGACAGTCTCTAGGTCCATCCACCTCACTACAAATAACTCAGTTTTGTTTCTTTTTATGGCTGAGTAATATTCCATTGTATATATGTGCCACATCTTCTTTATCCATTCATCTGTCGATGGACACTTAGGTTGCTTCCATGTCCTGGCTATTGTAAATAGAGCTGCAATGAACATTGTGGTGCATGACTCTTTTTGAATTATGGTTTCCTCAGGGTATATGCCCAGGAGTGGGACTGCTGGGTCATATGGTAGTTCTATTTTTAGTTTTTTAAGGAACCTCCATACTGTTCTCCATAGTGGCTGTATCAATTTACATTCCCACCAACAGTGCAAGAGGGTTCCCTTTTCTCCACACCCTCTCCAGCATTTGTTGTTTGTAGATTTTTTGATGATGGCCATTCTGACCGGTGTGAGGTGATACCTCATTATAGTTTTGATTTGCATTTCTCTAATAAATAGTGATGTTGAGCATCCTTTCATGTGTTTGTTGGCCATCTGTATATCTTCTTTGGAGAAATGTCTATTTAGGTCTTCTGCCCACTTTTGGATTGGGTTGTTTGTTTTTTTGATATTGAGCTGCATGAACTGCTTGTATATTTTGGAGATTAATCCTTTGTCAGTTGCTTCATTTGCAAATATTTTCTCCCATTCTGAGGGTTGTTTTTTCATCTTGTTTATGGTTTCCTTTGCTGTGCAAAAGTTTTTCAGTTTCGTTCGGTCCCATTTGTTTATTTTTATTTTATTTTCTCTAGGAGGTGGGTCAAAAAGGATCTTGCTGTGATTTATGTCATAGAGTGTTCTGCCTATGTTTTCCTCTAAGAGTTTGATAGTGTCTGGCTTTACATTTAGGTCTTTAATCCATTTTGAGTTTATTTTTGTGTATGGCGTTAGGGAGTGTTCTAATTTCATTCTTCTACATGTAGCTGTCCAGTTTTCCTAGCACCACTTATTAAACAGGCTGTCTTTTCTCCATTGTATATTCTTGCCTCCTTTATCAAAGATAAGGTGACCATATGTGCATGGGTTTATCTCTGGGCTTTCTATCCTCTTCCATTGATCTATATTCCTGTTTTTGTGCCAGTACATACTGTCTTGATTACTGTAGCTTTGAAGTACAGTCTGAAGTAGCCTTTTTTAAAAATTATTTTTTAAAATGTCTTTTTCAGTAAACTGAGAGCCAGAAATCCTTAGAGGATTGTTACGTGGGTTTATAAGAGTATGTTCATAATATATGGGATAATTGGCTGATGGCTTGGAATGAGCTGCGAAACATTTTTCCCTTCAAACACTGTTTTTAGTTGGAATTATTGTGGAAGCTGGGTGATGGATACATAGGGGTTCACTATACTACTCTCGACATTTGTGAACATTTTTAAAATGTCCATATTAAAAAATTTGAATAAAAGAATTGATTTTTACAAAAAGAACTGAATTATATATACAATTAGACAAATATAACTATGTAATATAATTATATAAATATATATAAAATTCATTTCTTCTTTATATATATAATTATATATATACTTCTGTGATGCAAAATTTGATACCATCAAATTTTCAGGGACAGATTAAATGTGAATAGTAAGCAAATAAATTTGCATGCATATGTAAGAGAATTCACATGTAAGTAGGATGTGGTTTTTCACTCCCAGTCACTCCATAGAAAAGTATTGTTGAAACCTTTCTCTGGGAAAGGCTACAAGGGTGTCTTTGCTATTTTTTTTTTTTTTTTTTTTTTTTTTTTTTTTTGCGGTACGCGGGCCTCTCACTTCCGTGGCCTCTCCTGTTGCGGAGCACAGGCTCCGGACGCGCAGGCTCAGCAGCCATGGCTCACGGGCCCAGCCGCTCCGCGGCATGTGGGATCCTCCCGGACCGGGGCACGAACCCGCGTCCCCTGCATCGGCAGGCGGACTCTTAACCACTGCGCCACCAGGGAAGCCCTTTTTTTTTTAAATTTTTTTTTGTCTTTGCTATTTTTAACCTAGGTTATTTGACATGATTTTATTTATTGCTCCCTGGTCTACGGCACGTCTATCATTTCATGAGTCAGTGCTCTTCTGCGAGTTATAGAGTTTCCCAGGCTGAGGTTTCTGCAAGTTCAGTCTTTATTTATTTATTTAATTTATTTATTTTTGGCCGCTTTGGGTCTTCATTGTTGCACGTGGGCTTTCTCTAGTTGTGGCGAGCAGGGGCTACTCTTCATTGCAGTGCGTGGGCTTCTCATTGTGGTGGCTTCTCTTGTTGTGGCTCACGGGCTCTAGAGCACAGGCTCAGTAGTTGTGGCGTATGGGCTTAGTTGCTCCATGGCATGTAGCATCTTCCTGGACTGGGGCTCGAACCCGTGTCCCCTGCATCGGCAGGTGGATTCTTAACCACTGTGCCACCAGGGAAGTCCCCAGTCTTTAACTTTAGAGACTTTCCATTTGTCACTGCACAAATCCATTTAACACAGGAATTCCAGAAGAGACCACTGGCTTCCAAAGCAAATCTAAGGCCTTACATTGATTCCCCTCTGCTTCTGTTGCTTTGAACTTGCCCCCTTATCATCCAGAAAAGAACAAATTCCAAGGGTTCCTGTTTCTCCTGTGGAACTAAGTATTTCGGAGCAGCTGAGTATATAAGTAGCAAAGATTCTGCTGTTTTAAATAAGACTGAGACCTTGACCTTACAGCCATATTTGACCTGTTAGGCGTCCAGGGAGAGAGAAGGTTCCGGCAAATCCAGTTGCAGTGCTCCTTTTTGACTTTCTTCATTCCTCCCAGGCACTGTCTTTTCACTTTTTTGTCTATCAGGATATTTCAGTAGATAAATTAAAATATTTCAGGCTAAGAGATGCAAGTTTAAAATGGTCTCTGTGAAGATTCTATATAGTTCTATATATTCTTGTCCATTGAATGTCATTTGGTTGTTAGATTTAAGATATGTAGAAGAATATATATAGTTTCTAGCATTAGGGATACTTCATGGGCCTTTGCTATTACTTATTCTTGCTACAGTGAGGTCAAAAACCATTAGTTTCTAAATCCCTTTGCTTTCTAATAGACCAAGTCAGAATTGCAAAAGATTTTTTTTTAATGTGGAGTTTTCAAAATGCATTATGTAGGGATACTGTGTTTTTGTGTGAACCTGTTTCTACTTATTTTTATTTTTGTGTTAGTAATACCTTGGCTAAAATACGTTTTCATTAGTTATTCCTGTATAATGTGGTGATTTTGCAACATTGGCACTAAAGGAGAGTTTATTTATATTTTGTTTCTCTAAAAAGAATGATGTATTAAAACTTTAGAGTTTTATTCTATAAAAATTTGAAAGCTTACTAAGCAGTTGTACTATGTCTGACCACACTGTCTCAATCCATATTCTTTTACACCATATAATATCATATTTATATTTTTAAATCAACATCCTTTAAAATAATGTCAACAATTATAGGGTCAGTAAAAAGGTCTGAGAGTTAAAATTGGATAATAGCTTTCTTTGCCTAATTAGAAGTCAAGATTATATTTCTGATGAGTTGGGGGATGTTATCCCCAGAACAGGAGTTAGTTCCTTAATAGGCCAGAAAAAATAAATTGTTACAAGACATTGCAGAGATGTTAAATGCCTTTTAGTTTTCATAAACTCAATGTAATATTCATCAGAGTGGATGAATACATTTATCATTCATTAGTATTCCTCAAATTTGTCAAATTTGATTCATTCTCGTATCACCGTTAAGGGTGTTTGCTATGCCTGTGTACTACCTTCACTACTAATTGCTTAATATATTTTTTTAAACCAATTCACTGTTTTCCTTCAGCCTCATCCTAAGCAAAAATATCCATGAAATCACAGGCTTGCAATGTTTACTGCTTTTTTTCTAAGACACATTAAAATAAACAGTTGTTTAAAACTTTTTAAATGCCCATATAGCACCTAAAATCAGTGTGAACACCAGTGGACTATATATCACACCTTCTGAAAACACTGACAAAAAATAACCGGATCGACTTTTTCTACTTACCTCACTGCCCACTAAAAACTAAAATAGTTCTTGGTTGTAAAGCTAGCACAGACTCATTTTCAGAATAGTTTCCGTACTTGTACTGTGATGATTAGAAACTGTGAAAACACTAGAAAATGTATATACATATGTATGTATATGCATCGAAGTACACATATACACAGGTAATGTGTCATTTCAGCTTTTATTTAGGAAAGAGGCAAAAGTTTTCAGTTGCTTAGACAATCAGCATCATGTATTTGAGGGCTAATCACCACCATTATTTTATACTAGTGCCTCCACTTTGCTTTTAGTCATAAGCAGTATAAAGGGTGATCACAGAAAAGTAATAATCCGGGTAGTGAAATATTTTTCATTCATCTGCTAGTAATAATTTGAAGTTAATAGTAAATACTGTAAGGGACTTCCCTGCTGGTCTAGTGGTTAAGACTCCACGCTCCCAATGCAGGAGGCCGGGGTTCGATCCCTGGTCGGGGAGCTAGATCCCACATGCACACCGCAACTAGGAGTCTGCCTGCCGCAACAAAAGATCCTGCGTGCTGCAACTAAGACGCGGCTGCAGCCAAATAAATAAATATTTTAAAAAGATAGTAAATACTGTAATGTGGTTTGTTAAGGATGGTTTGCCTTGATGGGAGATCAGAATAGAATTAGAAAGATATCCATAGTTTTTACATTCCTTGTATAGCAATGTTGTGCCTGATTTTCTACTACGCGTATATCCCCATTTGTTTAATGTCTAAACTCCTGGGAGTGGCTGCAAAACCAGTTTAGAGGTCATTTGACGCCTCTTCCCATAGAATCAGAGAAGTTGTATCTGGAAAGAACGTTACAAATCACCTTGCTTGTTAATTCCTTTGTTTTATTAATGAGAAAACAGGCCCACAGACTAAGTGATTTACCCAAAGACACACTTTGAGCATATCAACTTTTTTTTTTTTTTTTTTGGTAACGTTTAAGTAGTTGGTAAACTTGTAGCTTTTCCTCCTTTTGGGGAAATAGTGATATTTTCATAAAGTAGGATGTTGTCCCATCTGTGTGCATTCTTCCATTTTTAAAACAGTAACTTAACATTAATTTTTGGCGGCACTTAAGGTATTTTATAGCTTCTAGCTTTTTTTTTTGGTACGCGGGCCTCTCACTGTTGTGGCCTCTCACTGTTGTGGAGCACAGGCTCCGGACGCGCAGGCTCAGCGGCCATGGCTCACGGGCCCAGCCGCTCCGCGGCATGTGGGATCTTCCCAGACCGGGGCACGAACCCGCATCCCCTGCATCCGCAGGCGGACTCTCAACCACTCAAAAAGCTAGGAAGCCCTAGCTTTTTTTTAAATTGAAGTCTAGCTGATTTACAACGTCGTGTTAATTTCTGCTGTACAGCAAAGTGACTCAGTTATACAGATAGATACATTCTTTTTCATATCCTTTTCCATGATGGTGTATCCCAGGATATTGAATACAATTCCCTGTGCTCTACAGTAGGACCTTGTTGTTCATCCATCCTATAGATACTAGTTTGCATCTGCTCATCCCACACTCCCAGTCCATCCCCCCGCTGCACCCCCTCCCCCTTGGCAACCACAAGTCCGTTCTCTATGTCTGTGAGTGTGTTTCTGCTTCGTAGAAATGTTCATTTTTGTCATATTTTAGATTCCACATATAAGTGATATATAGCTTCTAACTTTTGTTTCTATCAAATGAAAGATTAACCTATTGCATATTATCAGGAACGATATCTGTTGCCTTCAGTACATTGGAACAAGAGAGGGAAACTGATATATTTTAAAGCAGCGTCAAGGTCTATTTTCCGTAGTAAATAAAACTTCTGTTCTTACGGTTAGTGCTCTTGGATTCAAACCTCCCTGAGTTCTTGATTTTTAATCTATGTCTAATAACAACAAAATAATAGAAAACTCATCATCAGATGTAATAAAAGTAAGTTTTGATATGAATTCATAATGAAAAATGTATGAAGTGAGTTACTGTGAAGAATAGGGCTAAGAAGTGGAAGTTTAATTTCATGTGACGCCCAAGCAAGAACTCGCGTTAGAGTAGGGTAGCAAGGGCCATAGCATTTACTTATGAAATTAAAAATCACTTCTAAAGGAGGAACAGCTAATTTTGTTTATGTAATAAGTTTCTGTCGCTCCACAGCTTGTCGGCAAAAGCATCTTTGAGCACTTAGAAAGCACATCTGTATCCGCGCTGTGTTCCAATTAAAAAAGTGTTATTAGTTCTTTTTGGAAACTGAGGCACGGCGTAGTTCTGAGATCTCCCAGGCACACATAATTCGAGAAAGGGAAAATTAGTGACCATTACCCGCTGAATGCCGTGATTTGCCATCACCAAGAAGGCAGGCAAGTCTTAATAACACAAGAGACATTTGCCAGTTGGTAATTCCTCTGCCGTGAATGCTACCGGAGAGTCCATATTCCAGATCTGCTCCCTGTGGCTTCAGACCTACAGCAGCTCTGAAGCCTGTGCCTTCTCTCCAGTCACGTTAATTGACTTCTCATCCATAAACGTTTCTAGAACGCCCGCCATGGGTCAGTCACGATGCTAAATGCTGGCTGTGACGCGGTTCTCACTTAACACTGAGCAGACAGGAGGCTTCCTTGAGAGTTAGGATAATCCGTTTGCAGTTCTCCTGCGGTGTCTCTAGAGAGTATCAGAGGATTAGAGGGCTCTCCAATGATCACAGCGCCTGGCCAGGCTCTGCAGCGTGTGCCATTTGTCACTGACACAACATACTCACTTTACACCACGGCTTCAAACCAAGGAGAGTGTCGGGGGCTGGGCGGTGCTCTTCTGAGCCTTACTCTGACGCTTGCAGAGAGCATCTCCACTCATTCCTCTCTCAGTGATAAAGACCAAGGTGCATGGACATATATACACTGCATATGTATATGTATAACTGATACACTTTGTTATGCAGCAGAAACTAACACACCATTGTAAAGCAATTATACTCCAATAAAGATGTTAAAAAAAAAAAAAAAAAGACCAAGGTTCAGCTTCCATGCTCTGCTCAGATCCGAGCAGAGGAGAGGTTTCCTGCCCACAACCTGTTTTTGCTTCGTCCCTGTGTGGGACTCTGGCTGTGTCCCCTACTAGTGTCTTTGGTGGCCTTCCTTCTTCCCAGAGTTAGTGACTACAAAGATGCCAGGCAGACTCTAATGAACGCTGATAACCTGGACTCCATTCCTGCCATACAGTCTTTGTTTGGCCCTTTATTAACTGGCAAACATTTTCTTTTCAGGAGCACCTCGTTCGCTTGCTGTCATAGCTATGTAACGCCAGTTACTTCAAAATTTAGCATAAGAGTATCAATTGCATTTTACTTACATGTTGCATATAATTTGCCGTAAACCTGACTAGATTGTAACCTTCTTAAAGACAGGGACCACGTCTGCTTTTCCTTTCTACACCACAGAGAGGGAACTGACCTCCTTTATTACTGTTGTATGAGTCCTAAACAAACAAAAAGAAAAACAAACCACAACAAAAACCTTACATCTTGTGAAAGGACATCTCTTCCATTAAGAGTCGCGAGGCAAACCTTACTGCACGATGCACTGACCTTTTGAGAAGTGCAACGTTTTACTGCTGAGCATCACTTTTTTTAAAAAATATTTTTTAAGCTTTCCTATTACAACACCATGGCTCCATCACAATTAATCTTATATGGTAATGCAGTGACAATGAGATGATTTCTCTGGAGAATCTATGCTAATACTATTAAAATGCTCTTACAATGTCAAAATGATTGCAGTGGAAGCATGTGGGGACTGTGCTTATGTGATTATGATATTCTAGTGATGGGTGATTACCATAGGAAACTACTAATTCAACTCTGCAGGGACTTGCATGATGAAGCCATTATAACATGAGATTATAATGACACAATAACTTGGATGTACATTAATGATGTGAAAACTAAAGCTAATTTGAAGGCAAGTAGTGTTTCCATTAAATTGTAATTAAACACTGAAAGCAATGCTTGTTTAAATTTAAGACAGAGACGTACAATCCAGAAATGAAAATGGTGGGAAAGAAGGCATGCTTAGGAGTGCTTAGAACCATTTACAACTCTGTCCTTTGGTACTTACTTGGGGTGAAAGCTCACCTCAAAGTGGCCTCCCCAGACTTTCTCCCCCTCTGCTGGTCCCCTAAAGTAACCAAAAACTGCATCAGGACACAAGAACCCTGGACCCAACTCCCATTTCTATCACTGCCATCACTTAGCATTTTAAGTGTTCTGGTTTCATTTTTTTTTTTTTTTTAACATCTTTATTGGGGTATAATTGCTTTACAATGGTGTGTTAGTTTCTGCTTTATAATGGTTTCATTTTTGAAGTGGGCATGATAGTACATTACCTCCCTCAAAACAAGAGACTAAAGCAATTTTTCTTCCATTAAAAGTAATCTTTTTAAATATATGATAAAATTATGTTCAAAATCCAACAAAACAGATAAGCACAGAGGAGAAAAAGAAAAAACAACTAAAAAAAAACTTCTACCCCTCAAAATGGACTCTATTAGCATCCCTGGGTATTTTCCTGTTTTTTCAGACTATTTCCTATGCATAGGGTACACATTTTTTTCCATTAAAACTTTGTATTATACAGTAATAAGTACTATATTATACAGTAATAAGTAAAATCTACTTATTAATTCTCCCCCTCCCTCCAAGTTGCAAGATCTTTCTTTTTTTTTCTAACATCTTTTAGTTTTATTTTTAACAAGCTTTTAGTTTTACTGATCTTTGCTATTGTTTCCTTCATTTCTTTTTCATTTATTTCTGATCTGATCTTTATGATTTCTTTTCTTCTGCTAACTTTGGGGTTTTTTTGTTCTTCTTTCTCTAATTGCTTCAGGTGTAAGGTTAGGTTGTTTATTTGAGATGTTTCTTGTTTCTTGAGGTAGAATTGTACTGCTGTAAACTTCCCTCTTAGAACTGCTTTTGCTGCATCCCATAGGTTTTGGGTCGTCGTGTTTTCATTGTCATTTGTTTCTAGGTATTTTTTGATTTCCTCAGTGATCTCTTGGTTATTTAGTAACGTATTGTTTAGCCTCCACATGTTTGTATTTTTTACAGTTTTTTTCCCTGTAATTGATATCTAGTCTCATAGTGTTGTGGTCGGAAAAGATACTTGATATGATTTCAATTTTCTTAAATTTACCAAGGCTTGATTTGTGACCCAGGATATGATCTATCCTGGAGAATGTCCATGAGCACTCGAGAAGAAAGTGTATTCTGTTGTTTTTGGATGGAGTGTCCTATAAATATCAATTAAGTCCATCTTGTTTAATGTGTCATTTAAAGCTTGTGTTTCCTTATTTATTTTCATTTTGGATGATCTGTCCATTGGTGAAAGTGGGGTGTTAAAGTCCTCTACTATGAATGTGTTACTGTCAATTTCCCCTTTTATGGCTGTTAGTATTTGCCTTATGTACTGAGGTGCTCCTGTGTTGGGTGCATAAATATTTACAATTGTTATCTCTTCTTGGATTGATCCCTTGATCATTATGTAGTGTCCTTCTTTGTCTCTTCTAATAGTCTTTATTTTAAAGTCTAATTTTGTCTGATATGAGAATTGCTACTCCAGCTTTCTTTTGACTTCCATTTGCATGGAATATCTTTTTCCATCCCCTCACTTTCAGTCTGTATGTGTCCCTAGGTCTGAAGTGGGTCTCTTGTAGACAGCATATATATGGGTCTTGTTTTTGTATCCATTCAGCCAGTCTATGTCTTTTGGTTGGAGCCTTTAATCCATTTACATTTAAGGTAATTATTGATATGTATGCTCCTATTACCATTTTCTTAATTGTTTTGCATTTGTTTTTGTTAAGTCTTTTTCTTCTCTTGTGTTTCCTGCCTAGAGAAGTTCCTTTAGCATTTGTTGTAAAGCTGGTTAGGTGGTGCTGAATTCTCTTAGCTTTTGCTTGTCTGTAAAGGTTTTAATTTCTCTGTCGAATCTGAATGAGATCATTGCTGGGTAGAGTAATTTTGGTTGTAGGTTTTTCCCTTTCATCACTTTAAATATGTCCATCGAGTCCCTTCTGGCTTGCAGAATTTCTACTGAAAGATCAGCTGTTAACCTTATGGGGTTAACAGGCGGTTCTCTGAATCCCCTCTTCTCGTGCGCCCCAAAACAATGGTCTCTCGCCTCTTAGGCAGTTCCAGACTTTTTCCCGGACTCCCGGGCTAGCCATGGTGCACTAACCCCCTGCAGGTTGTGTTCACGCCGCCAACCCCAGTCCTCTCCCTGCGATCCGACCGAAGCCCGAGCCTCAGCTCCCAGCCCCGCCCGCCCCGGCGGATGAGCAGACGAGCCTCTCGGGCTGGTGAGTGCCGGTCGGCACCGATCCTCTGTGCCGGAATCTCTCCGCTTTGCCCTCCTCACCCCTGTGGCTGCGCTCTCCTCCGCGGCTCTGAAGCTTCCCTCCTCCGCGGCTCTGAAGCTTCCCCCCTCCGCCACCCACAGTCTCCGCCCACGACGGGGCTCCTAGTGTGTGGAAACCTTTCCTCCTTCACAGCTCCCTCCCACTGGTGCAGGTCCCGTCCCTATTCTTTTGTCTCTGTTTTTCCTTTTTTCTTTTGCCCTACCCAGGTACGTGGGGAGTTTCTTGCCTTTTGGGAGGTCTGAGGTCTTCTGCCAGCGTTCAGTAGGTGTTCTGTAGGAGCTGTTTCACATGTAGATGTATTTCCGATATATACGTAGATGTATTTTTGATGTATTTGTGGGGACGAAGGTGATCTCCACGTTTTACCCCTCCGCCATCTTGAAGGTGCCCCCCTGCAAGATCTATTTCTTATCCCAGAGAATCCAGTTGATAAGTTTTTGTTTTTTAAAGGTCAGCTCAAGCTGGATGATTTTACATGTCACCCAGGAAACTATATTTTGTTATTAGGGAATAGTATTTGGCAGGGTTTATGCTCTGCACATGTTACAGGATGGTTCCACAGTGTTAACACTACAAAGGCTTCATTAACACTTCTGTCTGTTTAGTAACGAGTAGTGCATTTGGTAAGTCATAGAGTGCTAGTTTGTTCTTGATTGATAATTACTA
The DNA here is from genome assembly GCF_937001465.1 of Orcinus orca. Classification (NCBI taxonomy): domain Eukaryota; kingdom Metazoa; phylum Chordata; class Mammalia; order Artiodactyla; family Delphinidae; genus Orcinus; species Orcinus orca. The sequence continues at coordinate 5,808,786 of NC_064560.1, read as the reverse complement.
TATGGCTTAGGTCAACATAAAGACGGATTATGGAAAACTAGGAAAGTTTAGGAGCTGCTGAACTTGTTAGATAAACCCCTGCATTAGCTTGTTCGCATGGCATAAGGACATGCAATAGCTAATATACACTCCCTCCTAATAGTGACTCAAAGTGGTTATTACTGTTTGGTTTAAATATAATTAAGATGAGTTTTTTGTTATTTAGTTCACACTTAGAGATTCTGTATGCTTTGTCATTATTTTTATTACCACTTCTTGCGACAACCAATTTAGGTAGATACATTTAAATTACTCCAGTCCTTTTTTTTAATATTTAGGAAAAGGGAAGCAGAGTGCACTTAAATGGCTTGCTTCATGCCATGCAGTCTACAATGGAGTTGGGATTTGATTTTCTGGTCCTGGATAATTGTAGCTTCTTCCTTAGGCCAGTGAGTGATGTTCCCTCTGAATACTGTTCCCATATAAATGGACACCAGGATAACTTAACGTGGTGTCTATAGCAAATATCTACGTGGTTAAATAAAGTGAGCACTGGACTAACAAGTTGGGAGACTGCGTTCTGGTCTAGGTTATCTGGCCTTCAAAAAGTAAGGATTCAGTTTTTGCATCTAAAAATGAAGTCTTTGTATTAAGTGAGCTCTGTAGTCCCTTCCAGCTCAAAACGCATATATGTGGAACCTAGAAAAATGGTACAGATGAACCGGTCTGCAGGGCAGAAATTGAGACACAGATGTAGAGAACAAACGTATGGACGCCAAGGGGGGAAAACCGCGGTGGGGTGGGGATGGTGGTATGCTGAATTGGGCGATTGGGTTTGACGTGTATGCACTGATGTGTATAAAATTGATGACTAATAAGTACCTGCTGTATAAAAAAATAAAACAAAATTCAGAAACAATATATACATATATCCACTCTTTTTTAGATTCTTTGCCCATATAGGCCCATTACAGAGTACTGAGTAGAGTTCCCTGTGCTATACAGTAGGTCTTTATTTTCTTTAAAAAAAAATCTGCAAACAGATAGTATTTAACATTAATTGAAACTTTCATATTTTAATTACAAATGTGCATTTTAATATTTAATATTAATAAAAAAAATTATTTTACCTGCTTCAAAACCATTAACCTAAATTCAAAACCATACCTTATTTAGATGTATCTAATAATTTGACATGTTCCAGCAGACTTGTAATTTGAGTTAAAATGTTTTTTTTATTTAGGAAATTGATGAAAATTATTAAAGTTGCAGATATAAATCTAATCCAAAGAAGAGATCAAAATTATAGTGCTTTGGTATACCCATACTTGTTAAAGTACAGTTAGAACTACAGTGAAAGAAAACTTCTGCTTTCATAATTGTACAAGTACATAGATAAATACTGTGTTGAATAGTCTTTCAAATATACGACTTTCTGTGAATTCTTACGAAGCATGTAATAGCAGTGACTGAAGTACCAAATTAAAATATAATGTTAGACAACCTTTCTGAATCTTTTAGGGTACCTTATTTTTATGAGGAAAATAAATAGGCATTACATTCCCTTTATATTTAAATACATATATATGACTAGGGACTGGTTAATTAAAAATTTGTTAGTTGGCTGTAGGGAATTTTCCTAATTTTGTGAGGCTTTTTATCTTGAGAATTTAGAATTCCTTTAGAGCATTTTTTTTTCTGCCATCTCAAAGACTGGGAGAGAGTGATTATTGCTCTATGACACATGTATTTATTACAGACTTGCCCTTGGTGCCTCTGTCGGAAATCAGTTTTCAGGAGTAGAAATAAGCTGTTTGTTACTTTATTTTTAGTACATCAAATACCTGTCTTTCCCCAAAAGAGGTTTCTGTGTCAGGTGCCACAGTCTCTTAGGACGAGGCAAAATTTGTTGCCTTGCCTTCTTTCCTAGACCCATCAGTAAAAATTATCTCTAAAGCAATTTTTCTCAAACTTGAGAAGGCACAAATTCTCAACAAAAATGTCTGATTTTGTGTGTTCATTTTTATGATAATCTAAACAATTGTAAGCATAGTCCGGATCATTATAAGCATCTTACAACCAAATATTGCCATAAAATTTCATTATTTGCATCCCCATTTGTTTTTCAGACTTCAATGATAAGAAATTATTACCTAAAACCAAGACAGCATCTATCTTTTTTTCTGATTTTTTTCTCCCCCACACTGGGATCTCTGTTTCTCTGGGAGCCGTGCCTGTGTTTTGTAGGATGTCAGGAGGTGGTAAGACTGAGACAGTGGTACCACAGTCTGGTTAAAATGGTTTGGGCCCTTTAATCTCCTTCCTAAGAAGTGGATTTGGTTTATAAACTAGATCATGTATGATAACTGCATGTCTGTTTCTTTTTCAGAGTCTCACTTTAGAATCTATACCACTATCCTAAGTATAGAACCAAGAGTCAGGAGTTACCGTTTTCCAGTCTTCTTTTTTCCTAGCTCTTGCAGTTTGTACCGTGTCTTTAACACAATCAACCCCCTTAAGACTGGTACCCACTCATCTCTCTGTTGCTGTGGGAAGGACACGGATACAGGGAAGGCAGCTGTGAGACATCTCAGCCAAGCTCCTGATAAACCAGCCAATGAGAGCTAAGAGATTACATATCATGACACATTGGGATTCTCATCCTGTGTTCTTTGGCAAGAAAAGGGGGATGTCTGTTTTCTTTGGTGCGCATTTAGGTGTTCATTAATAAGTGCAGGTTGACTATACGGGAAAAGCATCTAAGAAAGAGTGGATACATGTATATGTAATGTATAACCGACTCACTTTGCTGTACAGCAGAAACGATCACGACATTGTAAATCTACTCCAATACATAAATAAATAAAGAAGAAAGAAAAAAAAAGTACTGGCTGAATCTCAAAGGAGAAACCTCAGAGCTCTTATACTATTTTTAAAGGCCTCCCAAGGGATGCTTCCAGAGCCTAGAACAGTGTATCCTGCCTTCAGTGAAAATGGAAGATCCTTGTCTGAATAAACCCTACTTCCTCCTCGGTGAAATGGCAACAATAACGGTAATAGCAGATTTCATCGAAAAGTATGTCCCATGGCCCAAAGCCCAGCTGGGTGCTTTCCGGCGACTCACATTCACTGGCCCCTTGCTTACTTCACCAGGACACTAGGAGATTTAATTAAAGTGTAAAGAGCGTCCTGAGCTCTTCAGAGAAACACACGACGTTATTATTGTAGGTCACACTTTTGACATTCCATAATCTCTTGAAAGTAAGGAAACCAGCAATATAGAGAGCTGGGGCTTCAGTGCAGTTAGAGTTTTATGAAGACACATTCATACCGTGTGATGTTCATAGTGGTCATCATTGTGGGGTCTGAGAGTTCAATTACTGTGAACTTTCTAATTGTTCTAAGTATTTTGATTTCATTTTTCCCATCAATAAGTAACATGTTTGAGAGATCAATGAGTATTCAAGTCATGCTATGTTCAGTCAACATTTAAGACTTTCCAATTGTGTTTTCAAACTATGATTGGGAAAAGTACTTTACACAGCTATCATTTTAACACTTCTGTAAGTGAGAGCGGGGAAAAAAAGAGAACACCCATCCAGGATTCCTTTCCCCTGAAACGTACTCCTGCTCTTAAAATCCCTGAAGAACAATGAAACTTCGCTTTTGTTTCCTAACTCATCCTAGCCTCCAGTCTCCAGCATTCAGCCTATACTCACACTGCCCATTTAATTATCATCCTAATACAGGTCTCATCCTTTGGGGCCAGCCCATGCGTCAGTATTTTCTACTACAGACCTGCCACGCAATCCATGCATGAGCCTCTAAAGACTGCTTACAAATCCCAAAACATTGCTCATTGCTCATGCCACCCGATGCCTCCTTGCGAAAATCCTCTTAATGTTCTGCAGCATTGCCTAAATGTCACCTCCTCCAGGAAGCCCTCGCAGCCCCTCCAGTACTGATGAATGTTGTCAAGACAATACTCCCCAGAGCACTTGCTTTGTACTTCTTTTCGAACATTTACTGCACTCTGCTTTATATCATAGCTGTCCCACCAATACACAGAAAATATCAGTTTGACATTGGAAGCTCACCCTATGTCAGGCACTTGTGTTGGAACGCTTCAGCTTCCTAAGGCAGGAGTGCTCCTTTTTCATCTTTGTTTACCATAGTATCCTTCTCCAAAGGAGATCAGCAGATCCTCAGCAAACGTTTGTAACACCAAATTGAAATGTACTCAGGTGAAATCTGTGCATGCCTGGGAGGCAGCCTCCCTTATGTCGCCTTCCTATGCTCTGAGAATTCAAGGACCAAGTTATCCCCTCAAACCTACAAATCAAAGTTACTTTTCTTAGTATTTCGAAAATTATAACAGTAGCTGGTCACAAGCCTAGAACGAGGCCACAATGCCAATGAGAACATCAGATTGCTTCCGGCTGAAATTACGTTCCATCAGTGTGGAATTGAAGGGTGGATGGAACTCAAGCTGTTCATTGGTTGAACAGACACTTTTTGAGCATCTGCTTCTTGCCCATAACTAATATAGCTCAGAGGTGGTACCTACTTCTGCGTGTGTGGGAAGTAGTGTTCAAAGCAAAAGTAGTTATATGTATAAATCCTCTTCCTCAAGCATGGGTGGCATTTCTCATATAGGCATCTGGGTAGAAAACAGATCATGTTTTGGAAGTCTCTAGAACAAGACAAGGAGGGCTACAATCAGGTGAAGAGTCCTCTGGCTCTCCTTGACCTTTTTCTGCAGGAGAACTGGCAGGCCTACCATTTTTTACACCAAACAGGCTAAATGTGACAATCTAAAAGCACATACGTGGTACTGATTCTTTTTAAGCTTAGCTAATTCAGCTAAGCAGGATAGTGAAAGTCAAGACTTTTCGAAGACAGTCTACTGTGTGGTCTTCAAAATAAATAACCTGAGATGATTTTGTGGGAAATGCCTTTTAGATAGTAGCTACTCGTGCAGTAGAAAGGCTTTCTGGGATTCCAGGAAACTTATTTTGAAATTAAACTCTCTTAAAAAGAAATTAGGGGGGATGGTCTATACATTTAAAAAATCAGCTGTAAGAGTCATTATCCAGTTTTACTCCTTATAAAGGAACGGTTACTGCTATGAATCACCTGCAGTAATTTTACTGAGTGTTTTTAGTTTCTGGATTTATATTTGGTGTCTACGAATTCAGGTAGGAACTTCCTTGAAGATGAAATCACTTGACATTGTTTCTATATGCTCAAGAGTCTTGCTCTTATTTCGTAAGGGAAAGTTTGTTTTGTTTTGTTTTGTTTTTTAAAGAGCATATGTGGGCTTCCCTGGTGGCGCAGTGGTTGGAAGTCCGCCTGCCGATGCAGGGGACACGGGTTCGTGCCCCAGTCCGGGAAGATCCCACATGCCGCGAAGCGGCTGGGCCCGTGAGCCATGGCCGCTGAGCCTGTGCGTCCGGAGCCTGTGCTCCGCAACGGGAGAGGCCACAACAGTGAGAGGCCTGCGTACTGCAAAAAAAAACAAACAAAAAGAGCATATGTATTCCCATGTAGTACTGTGTTGGGTGCAGAAGGATAAGCTACAATGGCATGTTTACTAACTTCTGAGAGTTTAGACTGCAAAGATACAGGAAAGTTGAAAAAACAAACATGGCCTCAAAATCCATAACCCCAAAACTTTTGGGAAAACAGTTTTCCATGCTTTTAAATAAGTTTTAGTGGCTTTGATTTAGGGAAATAACGTGACGTGCCATAACTGGGACATGCTGTGATCTTAGAATTATTTATTGTTAGATGCATGTGAATAAATATTCCAGGAAAAAAAAATTAGCCCTTTTCTAACAACCATGAACCTGTTCTTCTTTTCTGGTCCTGATTCTACTTCCGTTTACAATTTCCTTCCTTGCTTAGGCTTTAATATTTGTTTGCTTTATATGTCTTTTGTGTAAGTTACCTCAAATCCTTCGCTGAATAGGGCTGGACTCAAACAAGCAAGCAGATAGCTCTTAATTAAGGACTGCTAATGTGCCAGGCACTGCCAGGGGCTGAGGACTGACAGCCAGGACATGGGCTCTGCCCTCAAGGAGCTCAAAGTCTGATGGACAGAATTAACACAAGATGTGAGTTTCAAGGGTAAACTCAGACTATGAGAGCACCTAGAGTGGGCATCTTATCCAGAATGCTTGAGCAATAAGGAGGAACATCATGAAAACCTTCCAGTTAGAGATGATGCCAAGGAACTTCCCTGGCGGTACAGTGGTAAAGCATCTTCCTTCCAATGTGGGGGACGTGGGTTCGACCCCTGGTCAGGGAACTAAGGTCCCACACGCCGCGGGGCAACTAAGCCTGCGCGCCACAACTACTGAGTTCGTGCGCCTCAAGTAGAGCCCGTGTGCCGCAAACTACAGAACCCACGTGCCCTGGAGCCTGCGCGCCACAACTAGAGAAGAGAACACCTGCATGCCACAGCTAGAGAGAAGCCCGTGCGCCGCAACGAAAGATCCTGCATGCCTCAACAACGGTCCTGCATGCTGCAACTAAAAGCCAAGGCAGCCAAAAATAAATTTTAAAAATTTTAAGATACTTAAAAAAAAAAGGTTGTTATTTTCAGCATTTCAAGGTCCTTTTTTTAAAAAGAAAAGAAAGAAATGATGCCAAAGCCTCATCCTGAAGGCCTAGTACAAGTTAGCCAGGACAGGAAAAGGCTTGAGGAACTAGAGTGGGAGTAGGTGGGATTTGTCAGCTCAGAAAAAAAGAGGCAGAAACACAGTCAGAGACTTGAGACAGGTGCAAGCATGTTGAGTATCTCCCATAGGCTCTACCTGCCAAGCACAGGATCTTACACTTAAGGGATGCTCAAGAAATATTTATGGAATCTATGATAACTGGCTTTTTTTAAAAGGATGGAGAAGCTGGATGTGAAAGGGTTAATTTGTGGAGGTTTCTGCAGAGAGGCGGATGGGGCAGAAGGTACCTGAAGTGCATTGTGACAAGGGGGGAGGGGCGGGCAAGGAGAATGTACTTAGGACCAAGTCTCAGGTGCCCTCAGGACCACACAAGCTTGAAAATAGAGAAAGCTTCTAAGGAAATGACACCAAGTTGAGAATTTAGCCACAAAATCAGTGGGGGAGAAAACAACACAAACTTTAGAGTCTGTAGGAAGATCGTGAGTGGAAGAGTCTGGCATTTTTGAGTAACTGAAAGGCCAGGGAGGAGAGGGGTCAGGGAGAAAGGGTAGAGTGGAGTGAAATGATTGGAGAAGGAACCAGATCACGCTATGCTTTATAGCTTATGCCAAGTATTTTGGACTGTATCCCAAGGGCAATGGGAAACTTCCAGGGGATTTTGAAGGAGGGACAGAAATGATCAAATCTATGTTTTATCAGGATCCCTAGTCTATGGAGAACAAGTTGGAGGGGGACCCAGTGGATAGATAACTATGTTTATTTCATCTTTTTGTTTTTCTGCTAACCTGTCAAAGGCTGTTAACCTTCCTTGAAAAAAAGATTATTTTATGGTTTTGTCCTTATATGGTTTATCTTTACTTAAAATTTATATCGTTTGATCCCTCTTTTTCACTTATAAATAAATGATGACCCATACTTCATCATTTCTGACATTTCCTATGAAATGACTCATTGACTATGCCCCCATCTGCATCCCTAACCACACACAGGAGTGTATTGCATAGTGGGATTTGTGGTCCTTGAGTGGCTTGACTGTGATAACATTTATTCAGGCTGCTGAAGCTTTTCCAAAATTCTCGTTGGGCTCCAGGATTTCAACGAGAGTCAAGTTCAATCCATGAAGGGCTCGGTCAAAGAGCTTGAATGTAATCAAAGCGAACCATAGCCACTGCAACGGCATGTAATTTGATCAGAAGTATTTGCACATGAACAATATCAAATCTCAGGCTCGACTGGCAATTAGCAATTCTGTGATAATAAAGAAGAAGCTGAAATAGCTCTTGAGTTAATAAATCTTTGTGTGTCTTAGCTGAGGATTCAAAATCTATATTCTATGAAATAATGCCATTTGCAGCAACATGGATGGACCCAGAGATTATCATACTGAGTGAAGTAAGTCAGACAGAGAAAGAGAAATACCATATGATATGACTTATACGTGGAATCTAAAATATGACACAGATGAACAAATGAACTTACCTACGAAACAAACAGACTCACAGACGTAGAGACTTGTGGTTGCCAAGAGGGAGGGGGAAAGGGGGAGGGATGGATTGGGAGTTTAGGATCAGCAAATGCAAACTATTATATATAGAATGGATAAACAACAAGGTCCTACTGTAGAGCACCTGGAACTATAGTCAATATCCTGTAATAAACCATAATGGAAAAAATATGAAAAAGAATATACATATATATGTATAACTGAATCACTTTGCTGTACACCAGGAACTACTACAACCTTGTAAATCAACTATACTTCAATAAAAATAAATACATAAATAAACCAAAATCTATACCCTATTATTTTACAGGTGACAATAGCATAGGCATACGATAGTATAGGTGTACACTGGTAAGATTGACCTTTTCTCATTTTACTCCCTTTTAATGATATAAATGAAACAGATATACATTAAGAAACTGGAACATAACATTACATTGTAATGAAGAAAAAAATTATCTATCTTTACTGTCTATTGCCCAAGATACACAGTACACTTTAAGTTCTACTCATATGTAGCCATATACATTCACCATAAATTTACAGCTTTGTATTTTCTTTCACATGTTATGAGAGCATTTTCTTCTATCCCTAAATAGTTTTTGAAACTACAACTTGAATGTTTGCATAATGTTCCATCACAGAGGGAAACATTCCTGTATTATTGGATATTTTGGTCACTATTCTAAATAATGCCAAAAAGAAAACTTCGGGCATAAATATTTTTTACAGGTATCTAAATATTTCCTGAAGACAGATCCCCAGCAGCACTATAACATTTAAAAACTCTAGCTACATATTGCTAAACTGCTTTTCAGAAAAGTTGGGCAAGTTGGCACTTTGCTAGGGTTACGTATAGGAGAGCCATATGTCACCATGTTCACTATGCTATTACTCATCTCTCACAAGCCAGACAGTGAATGAGCCATCTGTGTTTTAACCATCTCCCAACTCATACTTTCTACTGGATTCCCAAAAATGTGCCCACTTCTGCTAACTTTTAGGACTCAGTTGCCATTTAGAATGGAAAGCTTTTTTTTTTTTAATGTGAAGCTAGATTTCTATCTATGACAAATTCCAAATGGTTAGCTGTGTTTCAAGTGTAAGTTAAGTTCCTTAAATGTGGTATACATTTTAAGTACTTTTATTATTAAGCATTGTTCACACAAAATTGAAACCAAGCTCCCCTCTCTGCCACCATGTTTTAGAGCTTACCCGGCAGCAGCAATTCCAAATAAGTATCTTATTTGATATTTGGACAGTTTTCCATTATGTTGTATCCATTGGCAATTATTTTTTAAAAATACATCATGATTGAGGTTTAGTTTGTTGGCTGGAGAATTTTATATGTGTAGCCACTTCTGTCTTCATTTCTCACTAAGAAGGCATAATTTAAACTAGACTGTCACATTTGTTTGTATATAAAAGAAAAAGTAACTATTTGTGGGATAATCCACTGGGATTTGGAGTACAGTTGTACATATTATGTGCCCTTTCTACTTGCAAACTTCAACAAAAAGGGGGGGATTTTAATCTTATTGGAATGATAGAGTTATAGTAAATTTTCCTTTATTCATTTTAGGATGAAACTTTTTGCTGTTTCACTCATTAGGGCATAAACAGATGACTCTATTTAGTTCAGTCCAGTTTCACAGGTGCAAACCAAATGCTAGATACTATGTAAGTATAGGGGAGAAAAGAGAGATTTCCCCATTTCCCCTCCTACACACACACACACACACACACACACACACACACACACACACACACACACACACACACAGAGCACCTAGTCAAATGGAGACAAATCCCTTAATAGATCAATTCAGTACAATGTGACATTTGCTGGGATATACTTTTAAATTTCACTCTATGATATACTCACTATGAGTGCCCGTCCCCACCATTAAGAGGTTTAGATAAACCAAATCTATGCACTAATGAACTGACCATTCAAAAACTAGTTCCCGTTTTAGCACTCCTGTTTCCTTAATCCTAATTTCTGTTCCTGCCTAGCATCTGAGTATCTTTTTCTTCAACTCTGCTGACTGCTGTAAATAGTCATCAGTATCAAGGGATATGATGCAAATAGACTGCAAAGTAAAACTGAAAATTAAAAAAAAAAAAAGATGCAGTTTGTCATGATTTGAGAAAAGTGATATTGGAGAAATGCTATAATGTATACAAACCCAAAATAAGGATGTGACAGAATTAGACCTTTAACAACCCAAGAGGAGAAATTAACATGGATTAGTGCTTCAAAAGAGAATACGCAGCATAAAACTGGTTAATAGGGGACCTGGGTAAAAAAAAAATGATAAAGTCTTCAGAAATATTTTGGCAAAAATAACCTTTTTCATAACTGGGGTGTGAAAGTCAAGTAAAGGATGTCATATCACCTAATTTCATCAGAAAATTTATACATTCAGTTAATTTTTTAAAATCCAACATTCAATTAATTTTTTGTTCCAACAATTACGGCACACTGATAATTATGACTTATTTTACAATATTTTATTTTTCTAATTTGAAATTTTAATCAAGTCCTTTAAATATGACTTACTATTCAGCTTTGGTCTCTGTACATTTTGATTACCCACTGCTGTGTAGCAAACCATCCCCCAAACCACAGGTTTCACGTAACAGCCATTTTATTATCTCCCATAATCATAACCCTGTGGGTTGCCCAGACTCTGCTAGGTTAGCTGTAGCTAGGCCTGCAGTCATGTGGGATCTTGGCTGGGTTCAGATGTTCAAGATGACTTACTTGTCTGGTACCTTCCCAGGGACGGCCACAAGGCTGAGCTCAGTGGGGTGACTCAGGAGCCTCTCCCACTATCCATGTAGTCCTAGGGTCCCTCCTTCTCCACATGAGAGGGTAGCCAGACTTCTTACATTGCAGCTCAAGGTTCCCCAAAACACAAAAGCAGAAGCTACTTCCAAAAATTTGGTTCCCCAACTGACATAGCATCACTACTGGTTAAAGCCAGTCACAGGCTAGCTCAGTCTGGAAAGAGGCTGCTGCCCCAGGACAGGAATATTGGAAAGCACAGTTCACTGAAAGCCAGCTATGGAAAGCAGCTAATACACTGTTTGAAGTCCCTTCATTTAAAAAGGCATTTCCAGTACCAGTTCTCTGTGGATAATGAAGGCCTCCTGTAGCTGTAGTCACTTCAGTGGGTCATTTCCAAAAGTCCAGTGAGTTGCGATGTCAATTGAAACAGTCAATCTGCTTCTAAAAACCATGGGCCTCAAGTGAAGGAATTCCTTTCTAAGCAAATTAGAGCCTCAGTTTGATTCATCAACTCCAACCCCTTATTGTTAGTTTTTTTTAGAGAACAAGTTTAGGTTCATCTGCCTAAGGATACTCAGCAAATATTTGGAAAAGAATTCAAAGTTTGGCAAATAATAATAATTCAGGACATGTATCTGGGGCTTTGTAATTTAGGTAACGCTTTTAGGTACTATCTTATTTGCTTTTCGTTTCAAATCTAAAGCAGTAGATCAGGCAGATCTATTGCAGTTTTCAAGTGAGAAAATCAACTCAACTCACTGTAAGCTTTAAAAATTTCCACAATTACACAGGTAGGAAACATTGGAGCCAGAACTTCAAGTTCAGGGTTCTTTCAAACCATCCGTCCCTCCTAGCCTCTTGGAGAGTTCTCTTTTAAGCTTAGAAGTAGCTGAAAGTGAAATTCATTCATTCATTCTCTCTTTCTCTGTCTCTCTCTCCATGTATGTAAGTATTCACATGTATATAAAATGTACATTTTTTTTTTTTTTTTGGCTGCGTGGTTTGCAGGATCTTACTTCCCTGACCAGGGAGTGAACCCGGGCCCACGGCAGTGAAAGCAGCAAGTCCTAACCTCTGGACCAGCAGGGAACTCCCTAAAATATACATTTTAAAAAACATTCTTAAAGTACAGCCTTTATTCATAGTTAATAAGTGAAATTGATATTTAATGGATGAAATTCATTCTCTCTTATTATATGTATGTATGCATATCTATATAAAATACACATTTTAAAAACTGTTCTTAAAGTACAACCTTCATTGATAATGATTTCTAGAAAGTCAATAATACCCATTTCAAGTTAAAGGCTATCATAGAAGCATGGATGTCATCCAGAAGTCATCTGGTCAACCCCTTCATTTCACAGATGGGAAAATAGCCTCAGAGTGTTAAGTTATTTGCCCAAAGTCACACAGCTGTTTAGAGGAAAAGCCAAGAGCTTTGACTCTGACCGGACCATTCTTCCAACTAAACCAGGCCACCTCAAGAATAGCCTCCCAAATGAATCTGTGTGAGGAATATAGATATTTTGTGGACAAGACATTAATTTGATTTGCCAAGAATTAAAATTAGCACAAAATTTAAGATCCTTAATGACTAAATACAGTTAAGGACCAGCTGTGCAATTTGCTCAAAATATTGTTGTTTCCAGGAGACAACCTATTGCTAGGAATCCATGGAAGAAAAAAAAAACCAAAAAAAACGCCCTCTATAATAAGCTGAGAACTAACTTCACCTCAGAGAGTTCTTTATGAAGAAAAAGAAGTTTTAATTATTGTATCCAGTAACTTGGTGTATGTTTCTCTTCCAGGACTGCATGTTAGCAAAATCAAAAAGTCTCATCAAACATCCTCAAAGCACTGAGTATGGAACCTTCTTCTGAGAATAAGAAGGGCTAAGATGAGCTAAGATCTTAGCTTTTCAAATGAAGAAAAACACGAAGGTCCGTTCAGTTCTGCAGACAGCAGCATTTTGCCAACATTGCACAACGATTACTTATGTTACTATGATAAGTAGTAAGCAATATTGTATTTTGACCTCCATAGAAAGAAATGTTGTTTTTTCCCCCTCTCTTTTACCCCTACACCCACATCCTTCCTCTCTTTCTTTTATTGAGGAGAAAATATTTACCGTTTGTTGACTGAACAGGTAATGGATTCAAGAAGCCAGCAGTACAATTTACCAAAGTTACAGTGTGTATGACTTGAAGGGTTGACTAGTTAGCACATGGTTGACTAAATTAAAGAGTCAACGAAGTCACAAGCTCCATCCCTTCAGTGAAGAGCCCGGTGTAATTTCAGAGTTTAATAAACACTTGAATGACTTGACCTAGCGGTTTAGATGAACCGTTCTCATCAAGGAGCACAGGATGGGGAAGCGCCGAGCTGAGCCAGAGGAGGGGGGGCATCTTCCCCAAGCACACCTGCCTGTGACCGCATTTTTCTAGGAATGTCACTTCCTGTGTACATCTCTGCCACCATCTTCATATTTGTTGTTTGAGATTTGGAAATATCCCGAGTTTGTCTCTCTTACTTCCTTAGTCAAATAGCAAACAAAAAACAAAAAAAAAACAAAAAAACTTGGGGATGAAACCCGCCATTTTCCTCTGAATTCCAGATACAAGTTGCTCATTTGTATCTCTGAGTAGTTTTGTCTTATTTATGTCACAGTTTGAAGAGCTTGCTGGGTCCCCATATTGTTCTGTGTACTGAGGTGGCTGGATTTCTTTCTCTTTATTCAGACATGGCTATTGATCTCTGGACAGTGTTTAATATGAAAAGTTATAAATCTCCACACAGGAGAACCACTTAGCCAGAAATATTTGGGCAAGCGGACATGTGGGGACGTGTGTGAGGAGAAATGCCTCGTGTCACTGTTGTTCGGCCACCGGATGGACGCTGTTGGAGAGAAGGCATGTCAAAGGCTTGAACCTGCACATGACGGAAGTATTCAAACCAGCTTCCAAAAGTATTATGCGGTGTTTAAAATATTTTAGTCACAAATCGAATGTCAGCTTTAAGTGCAGCGTTTATGGAGTACTGGCTGCTCCGTATGATGTAACCCATAAAAAAATACAAGTGCCCACACATTTCCATGAGACAGCACTTTTCTCTAAGGAGCCCATTTATTTGGGGGATACTACTTTTATAGCACCAGCAAGGCCAGTGAGAAACTTCCATCTGTTGTACTTCTTTCTGCTTCTGCTGTCTCACCATCTCCACTGGCGTCAAGCTCAGACTAAGCCACCACTGGATTCTGTCCAGATTCTAGCAACACCCCGCTGGTCTCTGCAGGCACACTGGCCCCGCTCCTGTCCATTCTCCGCACAGTTGCCAGGTTATTCGGATCATATCTTCTCCTGCATAAAACTCTGAAATGCTTTCCCATTTTTTTAATCCGTCAGGGTTTGATTAGGGAAAGGAAACAACTATAAGTGAAATGGACCAAGGGATTTATTACAGAGCTTAGAACTGACACAGTTGTTGAACAAGTGAACTGAAAATCAGCTCATCCAACATCAACTTGCCAATTTCACCATTGCTTCTAAAATTATAAATTGTGTATCTCCAATCTGGTCTAGGACCTGGTACAGCGGATGTAGGGGCAGGAAGAGGGCTTATGTCTGTGAAATTGGACAGTATATTGCTGTTAAAGAAATTCCACACATTCATATGTTAAATATTCAGAGGTTCAGAAGTCCTACTCTCTGAAATATGAGATATAATTGAAATGGATCTCCACCCTAGGTAGACAGAAAAAACTCTTAAGAGTAATGGCTAGGGTGAAATAGCTGTGGCACAATTTCAGTGAAATGAAACTAAAATTGCTCCCAAACTACCTACTCACCACCCAACTCCAGTAATTTAGCCAATTTGCTAAACTTTTTTTTTTTTTTTTGCGGTATGCGGGCCTCTCACTGTTGTGGCCTCTCCCGTTGCGGAGCACAGGCTCCTGACGCGCAGGCCCAGCGGCCATGGCTCACGGGCCCAGCCGCTCTGCAGCATGTGGGATCCTCCCGGACCGGGGCACGAACCCGCGTCCCCTGCATCAGCAGGCGGACTCTCAACCACTGCGCCACCAGGGAAGCCCTGCTATACATTTTATAAAAGTTCATTTATGCATATGTTTTCCAAAAAGACCAATCCTGCATATTGTCTCTGGTTGCCAGCTCAGTGGTATAGTAGTGCTGTTCTCTGATTCTGTTCCTCTTCTTTTTTCTTTAAATTTCTATGTTCTTTTTTTTTTTAATTCCATACCCATTGGAATTGGAAGAGTTGTTTCCTCTGGTCAGGCTGTCATAGTAATTGAAGATTGTCCTCAGTCTCTCTGACTGCTCAGATTTCATACCTGAAGTACAACAAAGCTTGTGGCCGATGTGTTTATAGCGCTGGCTAACCCTTTTCCCGCTACCTTCTGTGCAGGTGTATACAGTGTGGCAGCTTGCCACAGATGCTCTGTAAAATGCCTGCAGCCTCCTTTTTGCATGGGGTGGGGGGTCACTCCTGTTTGCACAGTTGTGCACTGCAGCTTTCACTGCCCACTTACCGTCTGTATTCTGTGCACTCTCTCTACGGAGGAGGGCCATTAATAGCCCCTTGCCTGCTGACTGAGAAGAGAACAAGTTCCAGGGTGAATATAGACCCAAAAGGGCTCCCTCACTGCAGAGGAACTAGGAAATCTACCTGCATATTTTAATCCACTAAAAGATACATTCTAGCATACAGTGGTGTTGGCTATAGTTCTTTAATCTTTTATCTTTTAAGTGTGGGTTACATTGTATGTGATCACAGAAAGCACCAACTAGCTGTGCCTGAGAGTGTTAGAGGAATTTCCCAGAGGAGATGACATTTCCTAGGTGATGTTTTTTTCACGAAGACTCGCAGCTTGTGAGTTTGAAACTTACCAACATTGCTCTTTCAAATCTATATCAATTAAATATGTAGTGTGGTGCTTTTCTAGTAAAAGTGATAGTGTTTCGTCAGTTTATCCAAGTTTCTGGCCCCTGGCAATTCTCTAGGAACACATCGGTGAGGCCATCAGCCAGAAGGAGGGAAAGAACAAATGAACCCATATGGGATATTGAGTCTATTATTAACGGTACTTTGATTTCAGAACTAGCTACAGTAACAAGGAATAAGGCATCGAACAGTGAGTCCCTAGACATCATCAGTGGAAAATATTGCTGTCTGTAGTGACTGGTAGCTACAGATTGATTCTCTAAATAGATACGATCTTCTTCTGCTGTGCCCGCCACGTGAAATATTTAGCTTTTGGAAGCCTGGCTTGCAGATGACCACTCTCAAACAAAAATTAATGGCCATGCTAGCCACAAGTCCTAAAGTTCTCTGCCAAACAGTCTAAATCAATCATGTATGCATTGCACGCTAGTGTATATCAAACACCTGCATTCCAGATCATTGTAGTGGCTTGATGTAAATTGGCCCCATAACTCAGTATTCCTCTTTCTCCACCCTTGATTTATTTTCACCTTGTCTTATGTATGCGCTACACCCATTACAAACTTGTGCTATACCCATTGCTTCTCTAGTCAACCACTTCCTCTAGAAAGAAATAACCCAGGACGTATATAATAGTTTCCAGAAGGAGCATAACAAAGCTACTGTTTTCTTGAAGGTGTGTGCTGGGTGCCAGACACTTTTACAGGTCTTTTTACCTGTGCTATGTAATTTAATTCCCATGGCAGCCTATGAAATGTGCATTGTTGTTCTAATTTACAGATGGGAAAACTGATTCTCAGAAAGTCACAGAAGGCCATCAGAGGGATGTGCCTCCCCCATCAAAGGGGGAAAATGGTCACAGAATGTCTTTTAAAGGAACAACGTGAAAGAACAAATATTTAATGAAATATCTAAAAGAGGTAAATTCATAGGGACAGAAAGTAAATTGGTAGTTACCAGAGCCTTGGGGAAAGAGAGAATGGAGAATCATTGCTTAATGTTTACAGAGTTTCTGTCTGGAGTGATGAAAAAAGTTTTGGAAACAGATACTGGTGATGGTTGCATAACATTGCGAATGTAATTAATGCCACTGAATTGTACATTTAAAAATTGTTAAAATGGCAAATTGTATGCTATATATAGCTTACCACAATTAAAAAGAGGGGAGAGGAGGAAAAAAGAAAAAGGAACAATGTGAGAGCTTCGAAAGACACTGTTTTACTCAGTTCCCAGCAGACTGTTTTCCACCGTCCGTCTGGGTGTGTCTGGTTGGTGCTCCAGTGGGACACTGTCTCTGGCTGTGGTTTTGCCCTTGACTATGTACCTTCACCACTTTCAGGATCGTCTTTTTTCTTCCCAAGCCAAATCCCTTCATTTAGGAAATGAAAAGCACTGGAATCGGGTCCTTGCTGTCACTGATAGAAACTTGGTGCACACTTAACTTGTGTCACAAATGAAAGTAAACAGAGGATAAACAGAGAGGTATTTGCTCTTTTTAGAGACAACAGACTTCAGTTTCAGTAACTCAGTCGCTCATTACGCCTAAGAATTTTTGCTTTTCAGTACTTTTGAAGTGTATTTCTGAGATGCCCCCTAGGCAAAATAAAACATCTAGAATGGAGAGTTTGTTTTTCTTTTTCATTATTCAACCTAGATGTAGTCCCTCCAGCTGTTTTGCGGGGGACAAAATCTCTGACGTCATAGTCAGAAATTCTGTCATATTTCTCTTTATATATCCAATTTCTACATGGCGGACCTTCAAGAGAAATTGGTTCACGTGGATAGTGAATGAGTCATGGAATGATCAGTAGCTTCAGTAAATTTAATTTAGCCGAAAAATGACAAATGAAACAGTTCTGATACGTGGCTGCTTTTGAGACAAGTTATTGATTATGAAGTTTTGTTTTTTTTTAACAGAGATTATTTTTGAATTATCCAAGGCAGCATAGCTATGACTAATGAGGTAAAATGAAGCAAAAGAAAAATGTGAACTGAATACCAAGAGATACTTCCAGTAGATTGGGATTAAATTAGGCAGGGGAGTCCCAGTGGAAGCGGACATTTAACGCCACGCATGTCACTTAGAGCCGCAGTGAACTTAAGCAATTTACAAGCAGCAGACTCTGACTTTGGCAGGATGATAAGTGAGATCGTATCTCTAGTCTCATTGATTCTCTCTCTTATACCGGTATACGTTCACAGCTTCACATCCCCTATGGACAGAATTTATGTGTGTGTTAAATTTTCTGATTACAGTTTTCTTTTTTCCGGAAAACACTCTTTTTAGAGCATCTCCTGGTCCCATCAGAAATGTCTTCCTTAAGTGGGAAAGTCCAAACTGTTCTGAGCCTTGTGGGGCCAAGCAAACTGGGCTGCACCCTGACCCACGAACACTTGACAATGACTTTTGACTGCTCTTACTACCCACCTCCTCTGTGCCGTGAAGTGATCTCCAATGAACCTATTACAATGAAAAATTTATTTTGGATCCAGAAAAACCCTTATTCCCATAGAGAGAATCTGCAGTTGAATCAGGAGACGGAAGGCATCAAGGAAGAATTGTTGGATTTTAAAGCCCAAGGTGGAGGAGCTTTGGTGGAAAACACAACCACTGGGATCAGCTGAGATGTGCAGACCTTGAAGTGGATTTTGCGGAAGAGACTGGCGTCCACATCACATCCGGAACTGGGTTTTATGTGGATGTAACTCGCTCTTCAGAGACCAGAGCCATGTCAGTGGAGCAGGTCAAAAGCCCTAATTTCTTGGACAATATTTGCGTGTAAATTCAGAATCATCAGAACTTCAGACCGTGGGTTATCCCCACGTGTCATCTACATTTGGAAATGTCACTGGCTCAGAGGCACGCTGTAGAAGTTTGCTAGTTAGCAAAGGCATCTGTCAATGGGACCTAAATTAGGAACATTTCACTTCATAAAGAAAAAGCATCCAGGAAGGAGATCTTAATGCACTGGTCACCGGAAGACCCAATGGGGTAATACTTAGATTCATGTATCTCATGGTGCGCAGTAGCGGTGGCACAGTCTGTGTGTAAACCTCAGTGTTCCATTAGAAGCTTCAGTTATGCAACCTCAATTTTCTTTCTGGATTTTATAATAACCAGCAATAAAAATTCACTGTCGGGTGAAACCTGGCAGGCAGAGACTTGGCACAGTTGCGAATATGTTTCCTTCTCCTCTTACAAACCAGGAGGGGTAGAAGAAAATCCATTTTCCTGTTTTTGTCATAATAGGATCTTAAGCAAGAATGGGCAGAAGGAAAAGTAAATCTTTCAGGGACAAAAAGAAAGGATAAGCCATGAAGCCGTTTTGTATGTGTGTGTGCTCTCCTTCTATATATACGTAGAATATACATTTAGATGTGTGTTTACACATATATGTATATATTTATAGTATCTTCCATTGCCTGTTTCATAGGCATAGAACGTCAGCTCCAGTCTTTGCAAAGAGTCAGTTAATCTTTAAAATACTTAATATTTCAAAATTGTATCTGCATTTTTTTTCCAGTCAGGCCTTTCCCTTTTACACATTTATATTATTTGAAGACTATCCTGATATCAGGGATTACACACTCTTCTAACCACTCAATATAAGTATTATTGTGTGTGCTGTGAATTTGCTTTGCTGTATAGGATAAAGGACAGAATGAATAAGAGAAAATTAAAGAATTACTTGCTACAGTTGACATAGATTCAGAGGCAGTCTTTTTACATTCTGGGCGCCCCTTAGGTTAAAATACAGATTTTTATCTCAATGAACGAATGTACAATGAATGTACTTCTTGTTAAGTCACCTTTTCCCCTGCAGCCTCCTAAAGCCATGAATTTCTTGGTAAATAATCACAGTAAGCTTTATGGACTCGTTGATTTAGAGTAACTTGTTTTTTTGATTTAAAAATTTTTTTTATTTTATATTGGAGTAGAGTTGATTAACAATATTGTGTTCGTTTCAGGTGTACAGCAAAGTGATTCAGTTATACATATACATTTATCGATTCTTTTTCAAATTCTTTTACAGTAACTTGCTGAATTTGAGATTTGGTCAGTAAAATGCCTTTCTCATTGACCAATACTAACTGAATGAATGTTGGATACATTTTTAAAAGGATGAGTGACTGAATGACTAAATTCATTCACATACTGTGGTGACTCTATGTTGATAAAATCCAATCTATCAATTTTCATTCTCTTCCTTAGCTTACTGATGTCCTTGTTAATGAAATTCTCCATGGAGCTGATGGAACCAGTATCAAGTGTGGCGTTATTGGGGAAACTGGTTGCTCCTGGCCTCTGACTGAGAGTGAAAGAAAGGCTCTACAGGCAACAGCTCACGCTCAGGCTCAGCTTGGCTGTCCTGTTATTATTCACCCGGGAAGGAATCGAAGTGCACCATTTCAGATTAGCCGAGTGCTGCAAGAGGCTGGAGCAGACACCTCCAAAACAAGTTAGGTCACACCTTGATAGGTAAGCAGACCATCTACCAATTAGTGCGAACCATCGCAAGATTCATGAATGATCAAATAAATAAAATCATCAGATCAATAAAGCACTAGAAAAAAACTACGAACTACTTGGAAGATAGTATTTATAAAGTTTTACCATAGACGTTAATAAAAAATAAAAAAAAATAATTAAAAAAAAAAACTTTAAAAAATAAAGTTTTACCATAGACGTTAATAAAAATCACCAATGCCATTTTTGTGTCCCTACCCCGTGTCAGTATCCTAGGTATTTTGCACAAGGCATTTCTTTTAATTTACTTAATCCCTCATAATGCTTCACAGTTGGTGTCCCCACTTTGTCTCAGGGTATGATGTCACAGTTGGTGCTAATTCCACGTGCTCAGTGTTTGCCAGTAGTTAAGAGTGATAAATTTATCTGCAAATATAAAGGGAAGGGGAATTGAATGGCTTTCACCCTGAGAATAAACACACACATAGAAGTGTTGAGGTGTGTTGTTGTGACTGGTGGTTTGAATCATCTTAATTTTGGAAAATGCACGGCTAAAAAAATAATAGTAATACGTATATTATTTGTTTGGCGGTATTATGTCCTAGTTTCCTATGGCTTCTGTAACAAATTATAAGAAACTGGGAGGCCTCAAACAATAGAAATGTACCCTCTGACAGCTCTGGAGGCCAGAAGTCTGGAATCAAGGTGTTGGCAGGGCTGCGCTTCCTCCAGGGATCTACAGGAGGAGGGTCCCTTGCCTCTTCTAGTGTCCGGTTGTTCCAGGCTTTCCTTGGCTTGTAGCCTAACTTCAACTTCTGCTGTCTTCACATGGCCGCCTTCTGCTCGTCTGTGTCTCCTCTTTTGCTTCTTATGAGGACACTTGTCATTAGATTTAGTACCCACTCAGATCATCCGGAATGATCTCATCTCAAGATCCTTAACGCAAGTATGTCTGCAAAGACCCTTTTTCCAAATAGGGTCACTTTCAGAGATTCAGAGTGCTGAGACATGGACATGTCTTTCTGAGGTCCACCACTCAACCCCCTCATATTGTATTAGACCCGTAGGGCTCAGCAAAATAACTGACTATATAAATAGACGTTGGCTGCAGTTATTTGTATGAAGAAGCCTAACAATGCTGCAGAGGCTGGACATCGGCCTTTACGTTGAACTGATGAAAGAATTAACACAGTACCGATGAGACTGATAATACAATTAATTCTATCTTGCAAAGTGGAATACAGCCATGTTAGCAGACTGATAAATCCCGATCATCAGACCCGACAGTCTGTTATTTAATAAACGAATGCTCCTACAGAACGTATTGGTAAAATGCTTCATCTTAATAAAAATACTGTAAAATCCTGTGCGGAAAAAAAAAAAAAAACATATTATAATTGTGGCAGAACAGAGAAGCCAGTGTTAACGGGGAACCTGAGGGACCTCAAAGTAAAGGCAGTTGTCCTGGCAGCTGGGTTGCTATTGAGATCAATACTTGGCTATCTTCAGGAATCTTCTGGTTGTACTGATAAAACAGAGGGATGTTTCTGGATACTGGTCACAGAGGTAGTGCATCGCAGTGTGAAGAATAGAATCTTTGGACCCAGAGACATGTGCTTTTAAATCTTGCCTCTACCATTTGCTATGCAATCTTGGGTAGCTTCATTTGAATTTAAAATAATGTATTTGATAATATACTTTTGTATGATATGGAATATATGTAGCACCTTTAATCAATAAGGATGATTTTTGATTCTTTTTAAACAGTGTGAAGTATATCAGGCATACAAAAGAGTATCGATAATATATATTTTAAAATTTTTTAAATATTTATTAAGTTCTTGAAAACATTGCATTCTGCTGTTATTATATAAATCCTCTCTATATGCCCCTGAGACTACAGTTGTTAATCATGGTGTTCAAATATTCTATATTCCTACTGATTTTTTGACTGCTTGATCTATTGGTTACTATGAGAAGTATGTTAAAATCTCTCGTGGTGGATTTTTAGTTTCTGATTGTACATATTTCAGTTTTTGCTTCATATATTTTGAAGCTATGTTATCACATGCATACAAATTATTATATCTTCCTGATGAATTGAAACTTATATCAACATATATGGAGCTGTTTTATCTTGCAATGTAAGTACTAGTGTTTTATTTTATTTTTTTTATTTTTTAAATAAATTTATTCTATTTATTTTTGGCTGCGTTGGGTCTTCACTGCTGCACGTGAGTTTTCTCTAGTTGAGGTGAGCGGGGGCTACTCTTTGTTGAGGTGCGCGGGCTTCTCATTGTGGTGGCTTCTCTTCTTGCAGAGTGCGGACTCTAGGCACGTGGGCTTCAGTAGTTGTGGCACACAGGCTCAGTAGTTGTGGCTCACGGGCTCTAGAGCACAGGCTCAGTAGCTGTGGCACACGGGCTTAGTTGCTCCGCGGCATGTGGGATCTTCTCGGACCAGGGCTCAAACCCGTGTCCCCTGCATTGGCAGGTGCATTCTTAACCACTGCGCCAGCAGGGAAGCCCAGTACTAGTGTTTTAAAAGCTGTTTTATCTGATGTTAATGTGACTGTACCAGTCTTTTTGTGTTTGTCTTTATAATTTACATGTGTCTTGTATAAAAAGCATATGGCTGGGTTTGGAGTTTTACCCATTCTCTTTTTTTATATGCTAAATTCAGTTTATTTGCATTGACTATGTTTACTGATATGCTTATTTCATTTTTTTGGTCATAGTTATCGTTAAAATTTCTTGATTTCTTTTTACTGGTTTTTTTTTTTCCACCTCCATATTCTATTTATCCTCTTTACTTCTTTGGAAGGTATGTGTACGATTTATATCCTATTAGTAGTTATAGTAGAAAATTTAACATGTATATTTAACACAGCAAATTTAAACATTTTAAAATATAGTAAACAGGGCTTCCCTGGTGGCGCAGTGGTTGAGAGTCCGCCTGCCGATGCAGGGGACGTGGGTTTGTGCCCCGGTCCGGGAAGATCCCACATGCCGCGGAGCGGCTGGGCCCGTGAGCCATGGCCGCTGGGCCTGCGCGTCCGGAGCCTGTGCTCCGCAACGGGAGAGGCCGCAACAGTGAGAGGCCCGTGTTACCACAAAAAAAAAAAAAAAAAAAAAAGTAAACAATTTTACCTTCCTTCCTTCCTAGTAATACAAGAACTTTAGAAACCTCAGTTACTCACCATCTAAGTCTTAGGCTATATTTTCCAGGATGTGGGGTCCACCTGATATTTTTTTTTTTTTTGGTCACACTGCACGGCTTGTGGGATCCTAGTTCTCCGACTGGGGACCGAACCCAGGCCCTTGGCAGTGAAAGCGTGGAGTCCTAACCACTGGGCCACCAGGGAATTCCCTACTTGATTTTTTTTAATCCCAGTGATAAGAGATTATTTTATTATTAAAAAACATGGTTAATGTAGATTTAGATGAACTTTTTTGCTTTTTTTCTTGGCTTATCACTTCCTCTCACATCTCAGACCTTTATCCTTAAATTATTACTTATTTCCTGAGGTACATCATTTGAAGTTCCTTTACTGAGGGTCTGTTTTGGTAATAAATGCTTAGATTTCATGTGTCTGCAAATGCATTTATTCCTTCATTCATAAGAGATCATTTAATATAATAGATAATTTATAATAGTGAATTAGAATAGATAATTCTATTTAAAAGTTATTCTTTCCTAGCCCTTTCCATTTTTATCTGACATGTATTATTGCTGTTATATCAGCTCAAAGTAATTGTGCTTCCTTTGAAGTAACCTGTCTTTTTTTTTCTGATGACTTGTAGCATCTTTTTCTCTGGTATTCTGTATTTTCCCTATGATCTATCTCAGTGTGAATTTCCTTTTTATTTTGTATGCTTGGAATTCCTCAGTAGAAGGGTATTTTTCATTGTTTCTGGAAAATCTCAGCCATTGTCTCTTCAAATATTGCTTCACCCATATTTCCAGATTATTTACATTGTAAACTATAAGTTGATATAGGTAGGATCTTAATACCTGCACTTCATACTTCCATCCGTTTGCATCTTTGAGCTGTAATTTCTTCAGTTCCATCTTCCTATTTACTCCTTCTCTCTCCAGTGGAATCAATCTGCTGCTTAGTCTATCAATTTGGTCTATAATATTAAGAACTATAGTTTTTATTTTTTCTTCTGTAAGTTCTATTTGGTTACTTTTCAAATCTCCTTGGTTAATTTTGATAATTTCTTTTCCCTTCAACATGCTTTCAGCTTCATCTTTAAAAAAAAATTAAGTATACAATGTTAACCTTGCACTTAATAAATCTAATTCCCACTGTCTTTTTATTCTGAGTGTATAGTTTGTTGGTTCTTCTGGCCCTCATTCATTATTTCCTTGTAAAATATTACTGTGATCGTAGATTCCTTGGGAATTATTACAAATCCTGGGTGGGAGGGTCTTTTCCTGGCCTTTTGTTTGTTTGCTATGTTTGTTTCTTATAGGCAGTCAGGGGGCATTACCAACCTGAGACTACTTTAAATTTTTAAAAATTAAAAGACAATTTTTACTGTGGTAAAATACACATAACGTAAAATTTACCATCTTCGCCATTTTGAAATGTCAAGTTTGGTTGTGTTCAGTACATTCACGTTGTTGGGCAACTGATATCTAGAACTCTCTTCATTTGCACAACTGAAACTCCATAGCCACTGAACATCAACTCCCCATCCCCCCACCCCTGGCCCACGGCAACCGCCATTCGATTGCCTGTCTCTACGAATGTGACGACAGGTACGTCATACAAGTGCAATCATACCGTATTTATCTTTCTGTGACTGTTTAAGCATTTGAGGGTTTTAGAACCACACAGGTGCTATGAATTCTGGCCCCTAAACTCAGTCAGTGCAGGTTTGTGGTTAGAGATTCTCATGGAAGACTTTTTTCCCAACTGCCTCCCCTCCACCAGAAGACAAGACTGAGGAAGACATATAATCTCCAAAGACTCCTTCTGTGGGCCAGATTTGCACCGAGTCCACCCACATGGGTGTTGTTCTGGGTGAGAGGAGTACTCCCTTCATGTGCTGGCAGAGGCTATGTCTCTGATTTATTTCTATTCAGCCCCAGTTCTTTCTCACTTCGTCCTTTAAAACCCCCCAGGCATCAAAAAAACAAACAACCCAATTACAAAATGGGCAGAAGGCCTGAACAGACATTTTTCCAAAGAAGACATACAGATGGTCATGAAAAGATGCTCAGTATCGTTAATCATCAGGAAAATGCAAATTAAAACCACAATGAGATCTCACCTCACACCTGTCAGAATGGCCACCATCAAAAAGAACACAAATAACAAATTCCGGTGAGGGTGTGGAGAAAAGGGATCCCTTGTGCGCTGTTGGCAGGAGTGTAAGTCGGTTCAGTCATGTGGAAAACAGTACGGAGGTTTCTCAAAAAACTAAAAATAGAACTAGTATATGACCCAGCAATTTCACTCCTAGATACATATCCAAAAAAGCCAAAAACACTGATTCAAAAAGATACATGCACAGCAATGTTCACAGCAGCATCATTTACAATTGCCAAGATACGGAAGCAACCTAAGTGCCCATCAACAGGTAAATGGATAAAGAAGATGTGATGTCCAGACCTACTAGAGAATGGACTTGAGGACACAGGGAGGGGGAAGGGGAAGCCGGGACAAAGCGAGAGAGTGGCATGGACATATATACACTACCAAATGTAAAATAGATAGCTAGTGGGAAGCAGCCGCATAGCACAGGGAGATCAGCTCGGTGCTTTGTGACCACCTAGAGGGGTGGGATAGGGAGGGTGGGAGGGAGACGCAAGAGGGTGGGAGGGGACATATATATATGTATAACTGATTCACTTTGTTATAAAGCAGAAAGTAACACACCATTGTAAAGCGATTATACTCCAATAAAGATGTAAAAAAAAATTAAAAAATTAAAAAAAAAGAAGGTGTGATGTCTATAAACAATGGAATACTACTCAACTGTAAAAAAGAATGAAATTTTGCCATTTGCAACAACATGAATAGATTTGGAGGGTATTATGCTAATGAAATAGACAGAGAAAGACAAATACTGTATGATATCAGTTATATGTGGAACCTAAAAAATACAGCAAACTAGTGAATATAACAAAAGAGGAAAGAGACTCACAGATACAGAGAACAAACTAGTGGTTACCAGTGAGGAGAGGGAGCGGGGAGGGGCAAGATAGCAGAAGGGGATTAAGAGGTACTAACTACTATGTATAAAATAAATAAACCACAAGGATATATTGTACAACACAGGGAATATAGTCAATATTTTATAATAACTAAAAACGGAATATAAGCTTTAAAAGTTGTGAATCACTATGCTGTATACCAGAAACTTACATAATATTGTATACCAATTATACCTCAATAAAAAACAAACAAACATGCAAACGGCTGCTCTAGGTCACCCCTTACTCCTTATTTTCTCTGCTCTCTCTTTTGTTTCTGCCCCCTGAACAAGTCCTTTGCTTTCCTACCAGCTTAGCCAGGCATTTAAAAATATGATATTTTGTCCCCTTTCATTTTATTCATTATCTTACATGTACTACGTTGGCAAGGTATCCTGTGAACGTTTAGCCTGCCCTACTGCGTGAACCGGCTCATACTAATTCTTAAAGAAGAATCTTTCTAACTCTATTTGTTTATACTTAGACATGTAGGTAAGTGAGAAAATGAGGCCTGGCATTAACAGAACATAACCTTTCATTGAAAATTGTGAAATAAACGTTAACTTCTACAACAGTAGGACTTCCTTGTTCATAAAATCAAACTCTATGTGTGTGTGTGTGTGTGTGTGTGTGTGTGTGTGTATGTTTACTCCTTGCTCATAAAATCAAACAACATGTATAGGTACATAAAATGTACATACACATATGTATATGTACTTTCTTTTAAACAATAAAGCTACAGTATCTGAGATTCGTTGGCTGCCATTTCAATGCCTCCTTTTAAAATGGCCCAGGATGGAATGGAGAGCTTGAGCTGACATCAGACAAACTCAGAGCATCCTAGAAAATCCTGAGACCAATTCTAGGACAGCCAGCCATTCTGTCCCTATATTATGGATTATTCAGGGTTCCAGGCCTGAAATACTATACCTAGAAGTATGAACATTTCAGAGGACAGGCAACTAGGGAAAATGGCCTTAGAAAAAGGAGTGCATTTGGAAAAACAAACCAAATAAAGTAACAGAAAAAAAAATTCAGGGAGGCAGAGGCAGGCAACTTTAGCTTTTTGATGTGAGTGTTCACAGCAAGACAGTTGCCAGGCTGGCGTTTGACTAGGTCAGCCTTTCACAGACTCTCTGAGGTCTGCTGGGCTGCATACACAATCTGACCTGTACTGAAAGGGCAAGGACTTCAGCTTCTATAATGGGGACAAATCACAAAAGAACATGTATTTCATGCAACAAAATGCACATACAACACACAAAAAGAAGAGCATCCTGAAAACAAGGCCTCCCGGAAAACAACAGGAATTTTTAGGCTTGAAAGAGAAGGTTCTGAACCCACAGGCTGCTGTGACTGTGGGTAGCAAGGTAAGATGCTGGCTCTGTCCTGCAACTCT
The DNA here is from genome assembly GCF_937001465.1 of Orcinus orca. Taxonomy (NCBI): domain Eukaryota; kingdom Metazoa; phylum Chordata; class Mammalia; order Artiodactyla; family Delphinidae; genus Orcinus; species Orcinus orca. Next base: position 5,780,793 of record NC_064560.1, on the reverse strand, counting down.
TTTTAGGACACTGGGCTTTCTAGCCGGACTGCCGCTCAGCCTTGACTACCTGTAAAACTGTTCATTCATCCCCCTAAAGGTAGGATTTCTGTCATTTGAGAATACAAAATATCTCCAGGTGTCCACAATCCATTGATGCAATTAAATTTTTTTAAAGTTTTTCTAATCTTTTTTTTTTAATTTAATTATTTGGTTGCACTGGGTCTTAGTTGTGACAGGTGGGCTCCTTAGTTGCGCCTCCAGGGCTCCTTAGTTGCGGCACGCGGGCTCCTTAGTTGTGGCATGTGAACTCTCAGTTGCGGCGTGCATGTGGGGTCTGGTTTCCTGACCAGGGATTGAACCCAGGCCCCCTGCATTGGGAGCATGGAGTCTTATCCACTGCGCCACCAGGGAAGTACCAACAATTAAATATTTTTAAAGATATATAAATCTTCACTAGCATTCATAATAAGGCATTTTACCTTAAAATACATGCACACACACATAAAACAACAACAAAACTGCTATGTGCCTATCCAAAAGAAGCAGTTGAGACCCTGAGAGGGAAGAGTTAAGGAATGGCCAGCACCTTAGGACACCTCTGAACCACACTGTTGTCATGTGACCACTTGTGACCTGCTTCAGGTCATTTGCCTGGAGAGCACAGCCTGACAAGATAAATCTGCTTCTGTGTCTGGGCCCCTCCCCTAACCATCTGTTCTCTTTAAGAGATACAGGCCTGTGGAAGTGCCTGTGGACTGCGGTGGATGTAACCCTGGGGAACATTGTAGGGGGCTGCCCTTGACAGTTACAGCCGCCCAAAGTCAACATTTGTCGAAAAATAACACCAGCACTTATGTGTTCCCGTTTGGGCTTTTAATCCACAAAGGCTTTATGTGTTTTAATCACGTATTAAAACTTGACTACCTGTTAAAACTCTAGCCACATTTCCAGGTGGCATGTGATCACAGCACTGCCTCTGCCCCTGGTTTGATACAGGGTGTATGGGATTGAAGAAGATAACCCACGGAGGGTCTTTTTGCCATCCGCCTCCAAGGAATTTTCTCTGCAATGTACTATAGAGTAGCTGTAGGTATTTTTATGACAGCAAAATTCTGTCATCACCAAGGCAAGTTGGGTAGAGCAACATGGCCGGAAGGTATCTGGGTACTAACTATTTACTGATCAAACTCGGAGCCACTGGGACGGCCAAAGACAGGTGCTATGCCTCAATCTTTCTCCTACTTACCGATTTAACAAACCAAAGGGCTTTCATGGAAATCCAGGGCCTAGAGTTTGACTAGAGGCACAATGATAATTAAGTGCAGGAACATAGCACATCTCTCTCTTTGAAAATTTCTCCCTGTGGAAGGGAGAGGAATTTGACCCAAGGGTTTCTGAAAGAGGAGAAGGCAGATTGCAGTGGATGGGCTCTTTACCCCTGATTATTCAGGCCAAATTCGTCCACCTCCTTAAAGGACACAATTTAGATACATTTGTTTTCATGCTCTTAATTAGATAAAGTGAGTGAGTGGAAAATCACTTCATTTATTCATTCATTCAACAAATATTTGTTAAGTGCCTAATTACCATATACCTGACACTAGGATGTAGCAGGGGACAAGACCCATTTTCTGCCTTCAACATGCTTGCTTCATTATAATTATGGTGTCTTTGCAAAGGCACCAAAAAATAATCATCTGGTATCCTTTGAACTGTACAGTTTTAATTCCTGTGAATACTAGTGAATGAATGTGAAACCATCCAAAAACAATTCCAGGCAAAAGTCTGGCAAACTTAAAACTGACCAAAATATTTTTATATATTTAAATAGCATGGAGGTACTTTTTTTTTAAAAAAAAAAAAGAACAATCGGAATGTTTTGCGCATGAAATGGTTTATAACACTTAGAATCCTCTGCATACGGTGCTGTATTTCTTAACAGTTCATTGTTAGGATCTTGGGTATGCATGCATTACGTGCAAAATGCACAGTGTGTGGTGAGAGGAATGAGTACGTCTTGTAGAGTATATACTTTGTACATGTTATATATAGTAAAGACAACTTACTTAGTCATATCAGTTCAGATCCAACTACGGAGTGAGAAATTAAAGACATTAATTCAGGCAACAAAGTAGGGGCCTGAGAAGCACATGAGAATTGTTAAGAGAAAATAGTTACTAGTAACAGTGCCCTTTTCTCATTTCCTAATATCCACTGACATTTCTTCTGTCACCCGTATGGCATGAGACAGGAAAATGTAAGAAAAACGAGATGTTTTTAAACATACAATCATGGCTACTGGCATAGAATTAGGTATGACTGTAGCTAAAGTTTACATAAAAGTCTACACTGCAACCCACAGAATGGGAGAAAATATTTGCAAATGAATCGACAGACAAGGGATTAATTTACAAAATATACAAACAGCTCATGATCAATATCAAAAACCAACCCAATCAAATATCAAAAAAACCCAATCAAACAATGGGTGAAAGATCTAAACAGACATTTCTTCAAAGAAGACATACAGGTAGCCAAGAGGCACATGAAAAGATGCTCAACGTCACTAATTATTAGAGAAATGCAAATCAAAACTACAATGAGGTATCACCTCACAATGGTCAGAATGGCCATCATCAAAAAAGCTACAAACAACAAATGCTGGAGAGGGTGTGGAGAAAAGGGAACCCTCTTGCACTGCTGGTGGGAATGGAAATTGATACAACCGTTATGCAGAACAGTATGGACGTTCCTTAAAAAACTAAAAATAGAGCTACCATATGATCCAGCAATCCCACTTTTGGGCATATATCCAGAGAAAATCATAATTTGAAAAGATACATGCACTCCAATGTTCAATGCAGCACTATTCACAATAGCCAGGACACAGAAGCAACCTAAATGCCCATCGACAGAAGAATGGATAAAGAAGATGTGGTACATATATACAATGGAATAGTACTCAGCCACAGAAAGAATGAAATAATGCCACTTGTCGCAACATGGATGGACCTAGAGACTGTCATACTGAGTGAAGTAAGTCAGACAGAGAAAGACAAATACCATATGATATCACTTATATGCGGAATCTAAAAAAATGGTACAAATGAACTTATTTACAAAACAGAAACAGAGTCACAAATGTGAAAAACAAACTTGTGGTTATGGGGGGAAGGGGGAGAGGGATAAATTGGGGTTGACATATACACACTACTGTATATAAAACAGATAACTAATAAGGACCTACTGTATAGCACAGGGACCTCTACTCAGTGCTCTATAATGACCTATATGGGAAAAGAATCTAAAAACGAGTGGATATATGTATATGTATAACTGATTCACTTTGCTGTACGGCAGAAACTAACACAACATTGTAAATCAATTATACTCCAATAAAAAAAATTTTTTTTAAAGTCTACATCGGTTTGTAGAGAGCACTCAGTGACAAAGAAACACAAACCTTGAACACATTTCTGTGTGATGTCGTGTGGTGACATTGGCCACAGCTATTCTTTCATGAATGCAGTGCCTATTCTATGTCTGCCTGGGACAATGGAGAAAGAGGGAGTGCTGGGGTCACAGTGTCTGATTCTATTTCTGACACCAGCACTTACTTGCTAAGTGACCGTCAGCATGTAAGTCATGTAAGCCTCCAGTCTTTTGCTCATCTGTCAAAAGGCATTAAGAAAAATTATTTTTTAACCCTTAATGTGTTAGGCAAATTTCCCCGATTATCATTTACCATGGTTTTCCTTTCATTGCAAAACTTATTTTAAAAGAAATAGAAAATCCAGGCAAATACTGGACAAGCTGAAATGGAGCAAAACTACTTAATATACCTAAAAGTGCCGAATAAAATGCAATTAAGTTATGCTGGTAGTTGGTATGTGTTGAGTATCCTAAATCGCACTCTTTAACAGAGACACTTGGGCGAATCAGCCCAATGTCAAGAGCAAACGAAGGCACCAGTCCTGTATTCTCTCTGATACATTATACCCACCAAAAGCTTCCACAAGTAATTTTTTTCTTCTAGAGACATTTTTCATGACTCTGACACCATTCCCGTGAAATGTGACATTATAACAAAAAGGATTGCCATGTCTATGAGATTTATCTTCACTCTCCTCAATACCATCATTCCTTGAACTGTGTATCGCTTACATGAAAAACGCAACCTCTTTTGTGCTCTGTGGTAGCTGGAAAGTTCATATGGTAAAAAGCTCTTCCTAGGGTGGATAAACTGTGAAATCCATTTTAAAATGAGGTTTTAATTACATTTCGCAATTCAGAGCCAACTTCTGGTTTTGGTGTAATTTAAACAAGAGTTTTTTTCTCTTGCAGCCATCTGTTCCTTTTCCTCAAGCCTACACTTATGTCATAATATTGAAAATGTGACGTCATTCCCTCCTATGACATCATTAAACATGTCTGTACGATAAAGACCCAAGAAGAGAACTGAATCACGTGGGAGGAAGACGCCTGTTCAAATATAGATAATGAGGAATATGTAAAATAAATACATTGCAATCGGAATTATTTTTCTATTGCTTTTCATTCCCAGTTACTCCTACAGTTGAAAAGACTGTTCCATACAAGTAATGCTTTATCACCAAAAAATCCTCTAAAAAAGACAAAAGAATCTTTAAAATACCTACATATATGGGAATAAACTAGTATATTAATGTGAATGCACCATCTGAATTGATGGCTTTGAGTTTGTGTGAAACCAGAGTTCCTGGTAAATATTTAATTGAAATAATAAATTATACTTTCTAGCCATAGACGATGTTTAGGCCGTACATTAAAAACTTACTTCATTCTATTCAGTTTCTATTTTTGACATTAAAAAATAAATTAATTGAAATTCATCAATTAAGAATTTTTCAGATTTTGTAGGTAAGTTGCAACTGCCGTTAATGGTACAGAAATATACGTAGTGTCTTAAAATTATAGTAACGTTGAATTTATTAGGTTATAGTAATTTATACATTAATTTCTTTTAAACATTGTATTACAACTATTTTAAACGTTATTTTAGGTTGTTACATCAACAATTCTAGGTGAGTTTAATAATTCTTTTAAGTGGTTGTTGAAGAACTCTCATAAAGTTATAAAGAATCCCACATGACACTATCTGTACAAATACTCATTGGTTTTAAATTAAGAAATTCAGTGAAGAGGGAGACAGGACTTTTTTGGAGTTCTTCTGTGGTAAACAATTTTTATAATAATCAGTCATTGAAACTAAACATTGTTTTAAATAAATCGGTTATATATAAGCATCTCCTTATTATCGTATTTTTAGTTAAAAAAATTTTTTTAATTACTTGGTCGAGTTCATAAGTTTTGGCACTGAAGATATTCCGTGCTTCTGTATGTGTCAGGCCCTGAGCTAGTCCAGTCTCAAAATACAGCGACACTCACAGCGCTTACCCTCCAGGCCCTGGAATTCACAGACTGGAGGAGCTGATGAATTCCAACAAAGTCACTGCACAGTATAATGGAAAGTGCACTAGCCTAGGAGTTCCTGGAATTCCTGGGTTCTTGATCACTTAAAAGACCCAAGCTTTAGTTTCTTCATTTCTGCAATCGTGTTCATATGCAGCATCGGTATTTCACCAGTTCATTATGAGTTTCAGAACCTGCCCTTTCCATGCTCGTGGTAGCATTTAATGATGCCAACATCTAATGAACTGCCCGTGGCAGGCCCTTGATTCTCCTTCTACACTTCTGTCACTATGGAGACCGTGTCCCACCGCTTACTCTTCCTTCTTGCCCTATTCTGGTCAATGACAGTATTATTCGCCCAGATGTTAGTCTAAAGTCCCCTCCCCTCTGCAGCCCCACATGTTAAAACCTGTCTACCACACTAAGATCTCCAAATACAGCCCCTCTGATCTATTCCTCTGTTGTTCACTTAATTCAGGTCCTCATTGTCGCCTGAACTACTGTAATTGTCTCCAAACAGGAACCACCCCCTTAGCTTTGCTCCCTAATCTAGCCTCCAAATTGCCATCATTTGGATCTTTGCAAACACACATCTGATTACATCCCCCACCCCGAATTACGATCCTTCAGTGGTTCTGTGTCACCTTCAGCACAAAATCCAAACATCTTGGTCATCTGGTCCCCACCCATCTCTCCATCTCATCTCCCACCCTCTCTAGTGCATAGGCAGAATCTGGGCTAAAGCCACACTGCCCGTGACTTCGAGTAACCTATTTCCAACCTAGTCCGTCTGGTGGAAATACCCTATTCTCTGCTCTACTAGGCAGAGTCTTTCTTCAATATACAACTCATCAGAGATTTTGTTCTCTATGAAGCTTTTCCTGGATGAGCCAAGCAGTGTTTGATATCTCCTTCTTTGTGTCAACCCAGTTCCCAGTAGTACTTTCTTAGACTTGGTAAGGTCTGAAAAGCCATTCTGTGTTTCCATGTCTCTTTTCCCTAACAGACACTGATCTTCTTGAAGGATGAGAACCTGTATTATTTGTCTTTTTTTCCCCAGCTCATACTTCGTAGTAAGTAGATGATCAACATTTTCTTATTAGATGGATGGGTGGGTGGGTGGATGGATGGATGGATGGATGGATGGATGGATGGGTGGATGGATGGATAGATGCGTCTCCCCTCATGCACTTTAGCTCTGATAAATTACAGCCTTATCTTCTAGAAATGACAAGCTCTTTTACCTCTCAATAGGTGTTCTCCTGGATCATCCATCCGTCACCGGACACTTAAACCCCACCAACCTACATCTAAATAGTTTTCTTCAAGACTCAACTCAAAGGAGTCACCTCTTTCATTATTCTTTCATAATACTTTGTATGTATTTGTACTATAAAAAGCTTTCAACACATTTAATTGTAATTATTAATTTAGATATCTATCTCCTTCCCTAGACTTTCAGTTCTTTGAGACAGCAGCTTAAATTTCTTATTCATAGGAGTATCCCAGCACAAAGGCTAGCACGGGGTAGGTGATAGCACAAGACAGTAAATGTTGGCTGCATTAATTCATGAAGGTGTGCTTGAATGTATGAGATGAAATCATGTATTTGCGAGTATCTTGAAACTATAAAAACCCAAGACAAATGTTAGGTAATGTCATCATCTTGATAACACCACGTGTTATATCCTTTCCTCTGCTTCTTAGTTCTCGCTTCCCAGAGAGCGCAAAGCTCCTTGTCTAAATTATCTCTTCACACAGACTTCCTTGTTCCCACTCAGAGTGCATTTTGACATTAAACTACACCCCTCAGCTCTTGGATCAGATCTAGAATATAAAGAGGTTTGAAAAACAGAACCAACTGTCTTGCGTTTTAATACTGGCCTTAAAACATGTATGTACGTGATAACCATATTCTGAAAATGAAGATAGCCAAATGGCATCAGAGAACCATTTTCTTAGTCAATAGCAATATATTTGTCATAAATATAAGCCCGTTCCTTACATAGAGAGAATCTGTTTACTGGTTGAAGAGCAAAAGTGTCAAACATGCAACAAAAGAAATGATACAGTATGAATAACAAGAACAAATACTTGATTCGAGCACCTCATCTTCCTCTTGGGAAATCTCAGGACATTTTACAAATGACATTGCAATCAACTTCATTCACCTGGAAGAAGGGACTTTCTCCAGTGTGAAATGCAGTAGCTCTTCTGCATCTCAGAGTCACCTCATTGACTATTTAGGGCAAGAGGTGAAAGATATATACCTTAAAGGCTGGGGAAGACTGGAATAAGAGAGAATATAATTATTCATGCATATAGAATATGGAATGAGGAAAACTGGCTGCGGTTGACACCTTCGCTCTTATAAGAAGTGCTATGAGATCATTGAGGGGCAGGACCTCCGTTTAATCCTCTTCTGACAGACGTCAGGCAGAGTACATTTTCCCCTGGTACCATTTTGACATCTGGGGTCAATCCTTTCTCCAAGTGAAAAAAAATTCACATGCATAAATGCAACTTCAGTAGCACCTTGACAATCCCTGGAAGTCATCCAGCTGAATGTCAGTTTAATGTAGTTAAGTCACCTTGTTAGACATTCACGGTGCAAGGTGAGATGCTTTTGTGATGGGGTGTTTTTCTCCATAGGTAAGTGCTGACGTAAGGAATGGAGCAGCTGAGGCGGGTGAATGCTGTCATCACAAAAGGGGCAGCAGGGTCTAAGAACATGGCTTCTGAAGATGAACGCAATTTGCATTTATTCACCACCTTTGGGAAGTTGAGACTTACAAGCTTTTCTGAGACTTAGTTTCCTCATCTATAAAATGGGGATGATCATACTTTTCTCATGTAGTTTTTGTAAAGATTAAATGAGAAAGGGCCGTTTATTTTGCCTGAGGATTATTGTTTTATTTTCTTGCTTCACCTACTTCTCCATCCTACCGCCTCATGAATATCTAATACCAAACTCATTTTATTTTCAGGGCTGTCTTCTGAAAAGTATGTCTGATCATTGACCTACTTTTCCCCATGGATTTTATACTATGTTTCCTCCTTCAATAGGGAGAATTTAAGTGCACTCATATCTTAGTTGCCTTCACACTAATGTTCAGTTATCTAGGGTGTGTCACATCATCAAATGTCACTAATAATAATAATATGTATGTATGTATGTACATACCTGTATGTATGTGTATGTATGTATGTGTGTGTGTGTGTGTGTGTGTACTTGGGAATCTATTGCAGGGATCCTGCAAGAGAAGATGGTGTTTTGGACCAGGAGGGTAGCAGGGGAGGTGGTGACGTATTTGGATTCTGGTCCTATTTTGAAAGTCGAACCAAAAGTCTATCTTGATGGGCTAGATGTAGAGTGACTCAGAGGAAGAAAGAGGACAAAGCTCCAGGATTTTTGGCCTGAGCACTGGATGGATGGAGTTGCCATCAACTTAGTTGGAGCAGCTGGTTTGGGGCAGGACATGAGGGGTTTAGTTCAAGGCATGTTAAGCTTGAGTTGCCTATTAGACAACCAAGTAGAGACGGCAAGCAATTAGGCATGCAGGTCTGAACTTCAGGAGAGAGGACCTCATTATAGAAGACCCTTAATATGTGCCACTTAGTATTTGTAAGAGGCTTAGAGCAACATAAGTCTCCTAGTAAGAAAGTAAGCAATGGTCACAATTAATATAGTTCCTTCTCCTCCTCTGAGCATATTATTAGAAATATCCAAAATACCTGTAATGGTCAAATCCTGTCTATTATATGTCGTTATGCTTTGAGCTACTGATTGAAGACCTCCACAAACTAAGCCTTTCTTACTTTTTTGGATAAGTTCCATTTTTCAAGTGCAGTTTTTGAGGGTACTGCGGGGAGGGAACTACATTTCAAAATAAAAATTAAAACACACAGTGTGCACACAAAGTCAACGTAATTCTGGAAAATGTCCTTTGAGGATAAAATATGTAGCACTGGGACTTCCCTGGTGGCACAGTGGTTAAGAAGCACCTGCCAATGCAGGGGACACGGGTTCGATCCCTGGTCCGGGAAGATCCCACATGCCACGGAGCAACTAAGCCCGTGCGCCACAACTACTGAGCCTGCGCTCTAGAGCCCACGAGCCACAACTACTGAAGCCCGCGCACCCTAGAGCCCGTGCTCTGCAACAAAGAGAAGCCACCGCAATGAGAAGCCCGTGCACCTCAACGAAGAGTAGCCCTCCTCGCCACAACTAGAGAAAGCCCGCGCGCAGCAGCGAAGACCCAACACAGACAAAAATAATAAAAAATTTTAGAAAAGGAAAAAAATACTAAACTTATCTCTTTCCCCTTATGTTATTTTAATTGTGTATATTTCATTTTTAAGCATGGTTCTTTGGGGAAAACAGAATATGTTTACTATAGTAAAACACATATTCTTTTAGCCTAGTAATTTTGGAAGCAAAAATGGTCTCCATGGTAAGAAGATAGAAAAGGAGTGGTATTAATAGAAGGTAGCACAGAGCTAATGTGCATTTTATAGCATAAAGGAAAGACGTTTTTAGCCTCCCTGCCTTAAACAACATCGTGAACTCTAAGTTACGCTCAACGGGTGAACAGAATAAAAACGAGCCAGCTACGATATGGTGGCTGAGTGAAGGTCAAGACCAACTCTCCGGCAGCAGCCCAGGACAGCAGAGCCCTCTCACACTCGGACACAGAGGCTTAATTGGTCCTCCTAGGGTTTGGAAGAGAGGCTTTGAAAATACTTCTGACCCCTTAGAAGCAGATTTATAGACATACAATAGTGCTTTAATGCTTGCATCCTGGCATTGCCAAAGTAATAGGATATCAGAATGGATAAAACCCTAATAAGACAAGGATTATCTGACGTTGCAACTCTTCTCCAAGCCCATCTTGGATCCCAAACAATCACTTCCTTCCTCTAGGTCCTTAACTCCCTTCACACAATGTTTAATGAGGTGTATTTTTTCCTTCACATTTTTTCCATATTGCCTCCTGGTAGGATTTTTTTCTTTCTTTCTTTCCTATTTCTCTCTGTGCTTGAATCTCTACGATGGCATTTTGGGAGTTAATTTTAGGCCTCCTTTTTACTTGTTAGAGTCTCAATTTCTTGAGATAATCTACTCGTTCCAGACTCAATTCTTCTGTCTGTAGCCTGCACTCATCCTATATTTTTCTCCTTTTCCCATTCATTTACACAGTCTTACAAAGAGTGATATTTTTACTATGATCTCTACTGAAGTGAGAAGATAGCCGTAAAATTATCATAAAATAATAAATTCTGTTTAAAAAATAAACACACCAGAACATAAATATCTGTAGGAGTATTGCCCCTCCTTTTTCTAAAAAAAATCGCAATGATATTCACATATGCTTTGGAATTAATTTTAGAACAGATCCTCACAAGAAAATCACCCTGTTACCTTACCTTGGCTTCCTGTTTTATCCAGATCCGTATTACTCACCTAATTCTCCAGTCCTGATGCCAAATTTCCTCTGATAGTTTCCACAGTTCACAGCAGTCCCACTAAGGATTTTCAAAGGAATACGGAGCATATCCTGAAGACAATTCTGAAAAAGAATTACAAAATTGTTTTGGAGATGGCAGCATAATTAAAATGTCTACAGTTCCCAAGTCCTTGAGATGGGAAAACTCCCTTTTGGATGGGAATTTTCCCTAATTTCTGGTAACAAATTGAACTATTTTATAGTCACATCATAAAAGCCAACTTAAAAGTTCTTTTACTTGATTTCAACTACATTCCAGTACATGGTGTGCTTAAAACTTTGAATCTGTCTATGTGAAAAATATGCTCTTGTTTTTTTGTTTGTTTTTGGCCACACCACGTGGCATGTGGGATCTTAGCTCCCCGACCCACCAGGGATCAAATTGGCGTCCCTGCATTTGGAAGCTTGGAGTCTTAACCCCCGGGCCACCAGGGAAGTACCTGGAAAATATGCTCTTAAGAGTTACAATATGGGGCTTCCCTGGTGGCGCAGTGGTTGGGAGTCCGCCTGCCGATGCAGGGGACGCGGGTTCGTGCCCCGGTCCGGGAAGGTCCCACATGCCGCGGAGCGGCTGGGCCCGTGAGCCATGGCCGCTGAGCCTGCGCGTCCGGAGCCTGTGCTCCGCAACAGGAGAGGCCACAACAGTGAGGGGCCTGCGTACCGCAAACAAACAAACAAAGAGTAACAATATGTCTGTCTTATTGTCTCTAGGACTCTCCTTGACAAGAGGGAACTACTGGAGTTGGCTCAACTTGGCTGTTACTTGGAATATGATCTCTTTGGTTCTGAACTTTTCCATTATCAGTTCAACCCGGATGCCCAATGATAATAAAAGAATTGAAAGGTAAACATGATGAAATCTCTCATGGTATTTCCTTTTACCATCTCTTTTGGATTTTCTTATCTGGGTGGGTATTAGCAAAGATTCAGAAAACAGTAAGCAGGCAGAACCAGGGACTTGCAGAGAAAAATATACCAATGCTGTTTCAGGAAGGCAAATCTCTATATATTATTTTGAGGAGAAACTGAATCAGCCTAAGTAGGCAGAAGCTTCGCAAAGCTTTAGTTCAGTGCAGATGGGCAGCTGATAAGAAATACAGACAAAATCTCTGCTCTGACAATAAAAGAACAAAAGACATTTCCCTCTTTTTTACTCTTAACGAAGTAAGCTGTTTCTTTCTCAGGTTGGCCACACCTGAGGTCCTAACCTCCTATAATTAATTTTTGAAATGCTTTACTTAAAATATTCACTAAAGAGGTGACTGCAACGTACAGGCTATAAGTATAATGTCTAAAGGTCAAACATTACATAAAATCCAACCTCTCAAAATTGTCCAATATTTTGGGGGTGAAAGCAAATAATTGTACAAGTCATTCTCTGCAACCGAGTGGAAAATTTCCGGAGTCAAGGCTGGATGCTACCTGGTTTGTCTTTGTTACATGGTGATATGAAGACTGAATGCACCAAGTTAGGGAATGTGGGAGGAGAAATAGATTTGGGATTGACAGGATGACTTTATCTTGGGAATATCGTGTTGCTATCTGGTGGGGCCCTGGGATAAGGGTGTGAAGCTCAGGACAGAGACTTGGACACAAATCTAGACATTGTTGGCTTGCATGTGACAGCTGGAAGCGTGGGAATGAATGAGATCACTCAGAGAAGAGAATGAGGACAGAGCTCTGGTGACCACCAACACTTAAGGGATGAACTCAGGAACAGACCCTCAGAGACAGGTTGAGAAATTTTCAAAGCGTTAAGAATATCAGAGAAATGCATTTTTATGAAAGTTGTTGGACAAGAATACTTAAAGCAGAAGGGCTTGAACACTTTTAATATGTGGCAGATATCAAGTGAGATAAAGACTGAAAAGTATCCATTGGATTTCACAATCAGGAAGTTGTTTGTTTTTTTTTTAATTTTATTTTTGGCTGTGTTGGGTCTTCGTTGCTGCACACGGGCTTTCTCTAGTTGCTGCAAGCGGGGGCTACTCTTTGTTGTGGTGCGCGGGCTTCTCATTGCGGTGGCTTCTCTTGTTGCGAAGCACAGGCTCTAGGCACGCAGGCTTCAGTAGTTGTGGCTCGTGGGCTCTAGAGCGTAGGCTCAGTAGTTGTGGCACACGGGCTTAGTTGCTTGGTGGCACGTGGGATCTTCCTGGACCAGGGCTCGAACCCGTGTCCCCTGCACTGGCAGATGGATTCTTAACCACTGCGCCACCAGGGAAGCCCAGGAAGTTTTTATTTCAGTCAATAAGTGCAGTCTTGGCAGAAAAGGCTTGAGGAACGAGTAGAAGGGGACGAAGAGGACAGAGGCTACTCTTTCAAGAAGCTTGATAGTAAAGGGAAGCAGGGCTGGAGCGCTGGAGCTAGAAGTCCAGACAGGACCAAAGGAAGGTTTTGTTAGGAGACAGAGAGAATGAATCCAGGGAAGTGGTGCCTAATCTACAGGGTCATTATAGAATTTATATGAAATAAAATACGCGGTTTTTAGCTGAGTGTCTGGGGTAGACTATGGAAGTGGTCCGTCAATGTTAACCGAAAAAAAATCTGGACAGGTAAGAGATACAGAGGAAGGTTCCTGAGGAGACAAAGAGATGGAATCTGGGCAGCAAATAGGAAGTTGGTTGAAAGGAGGTATACTGTCTCCATGGAAACGAAAGCAGGTGCGGCAGGTAATGGAGTGAGAGCAGAACGGTGTTTTGGTGAGAGGAACAGGAAACTGAGGACAGATGGTCCCGTGTGATCTCTAGGGCGCCTGTGAAGGAGACGTGGTCATCTCCCGAGAAGGAAGGAATGGATTCAGGGCAGGACCTTGTAGAGGAGGATAAAGGCTGGGAGTGGATGGTGAATGAATGAGAGATACTGTTGTGTGGAAGACCCAGTGGAGGCCAGAGATCATGACTGCATGACTGTCTGCTGGCACCAATGTCCATGATTTGGTGATTATTTTCCTAAAAAATGTTTTGTGTTTTGGTAGTAGGACCAAAGAAATTTTGTGAATAGAAGTAGAAGATGGAGACAGAGAGCTTGAGGGCTGGGATTCTGTCTGACAAACGTGGTTGATATTGGGGGGACCACGGAGGGGTTGAGATGAGGGTCACGAGGTCCAAGCTGGAGGGAAGAAAGTGTAGAGAGAGATGGAGAGATGTCCAGGAATAACATCGCAGGGGAAAATCCCTGGATGCTTGAAGCAAATGGGTGAATACAGATAGTGGAAGAAGGGGAGCGAAAAAGTAGAAGGACGGAACTCCTGGTCAGAGTGGGGAAAGGAAGGTTGAGTGGAAGTGGTTCTCCATGGCGACACGGAGCAGAACAGGGTTCTGACTGTAGAAAACTGGTTGGAATGGGAGCAAAAGCCAAACTGGAGCAGAGAAGTGATGTCCAGAAACTGTGGGGCTCAAGCAGCAGGAGTTCAACACATGTACATTGGGTTTGATGGGGAGGTCTTGAGCCAGTGGCCACAGCTCAGACAGCCTTAGGGTCTTTCCCCCGGGAAGTCTATCTTTACATGTATGCCTTCTACTGTCCCTGTGTACTGGCAGACCTCCTTTCTGAGCTTATTAACAGTAAAATAGGCTTCAAGTTTAATATCATCAGACAGAGTTGATTGACGTTACGGTAGTTTTGTATATAAATATGGAGACACTCAGCTCTACACGAGCAAACTGCTTTGACTGTTCTGACCAGAAACCCTAGGGCTTTTTTTTGTTTTTTTACTACTCAAACCAGTTCTTTGATAAACAGATTTATTGGTTGGTTGGTTTGTTTTGTTTTATGATTTTAATTTCCTTGCCCAGGAGTACCACTCAATACAGGCAAACAGGTTTCCTAAGAGTCCTACTAGCTTGGACCATACTCAGAGGTGAATATTCTCTGGAATTTAAAATGGGGTGCTGTGTAGACCTTCCTCATCTTTCATGACCTCAAAACGATGATTTCCTGATGAATGCCCTCAACACACGTTTTACAATTCATCTTGGAAATAGGAAGTTTGCTCCCAGGACCTGCTTTGTTTCTCTAAGCCCGTTTACGGCAGTGAGCTTTATCTTCTCCACCCCTATGCTTTCCATGACACTCCTAGACCTGAAATAAAATCTGCAGAGGGAGGTCTATGGGGATATGAGCTTTCACTGAGCTAAATGTAAACATTCTAGATGTACGGAAATACATCAAAAAGTATATATATGTGCCTGTGTGTTTGTGTATGTCTATGTATCTGTGTATATATGCATCCTTAATCTTTGTAAATTAAAACCATGCATTAAGTCCCTGGACTCGAGTACGGCTCACGGTAATTACTAAATGACTTTTGGGTTGTGTGTGTATCCCCTTGTCCCTACCTCCTGGGCGCCTGATTTTCATCATTCATCAGCAGTCCTTCTCTGAGCCTCAGTAATCTCAAAGCTTTGAAGTGCAAGAACAGAGAAGCACGCTTCTGCCTACCTCTGGTTTTCAGCACCAGAAATTCTGTGTCTAACACCTGTTTTCAATCTTATGCTCCATTTCTCAATCTTATTATATCTCTGCCTTTTCACACTTTGTAGTCTCTCTCTAATATTTGTTTGCAAAACACTAACTCATTTGTATTGCTATAATTACTGTGATTTTTTGTCTTCTCCTCTGTATTGGTTCCTTCCTTCTGGCGGTCTCTCTCTAAATACTGTTCTTCTACACAATGGCGCAGCATATGAGACGATCTCTTATTTTAGGAGTGACCAGGCAGTTTTCCTGATAGTCAGGATATAATTATGTGTCTAGAGCCAGAACATTCTCTTTCTCATGAGATAACTAGTCTCCAGATTCTTGACTTAATGAGTTCTAAGGGTTCCCATTTTGAAATGAGTATCTGTCCATACTACTGCGCAATTCAGTGGCTTTGTGCTTCAGGATATGACACAGGCCTCTTACCGGAATTTGTTTACACAAATGTGCCTCTGTAGTAATAAGATACCTCTTTTTCTCAGACAAGGAAAAGAGACAAAAATGTTGAGAAATGCTCAGAAAATACACAGGGGAAAGTGTACCCTAAAATTTCCTGTAAGGTGATACTCCTTTTCAGTTGCGGATCAAGGTTTGTCACACTATGTTTCAGCACTGTGCATGCATCTGTCAAATCTTTCTCTTTTTTCATAAACGATCATATAACTGCCTTAAATAATTCCCTTAAAGAGAGTTCGTTCCACAAGTAACTTCAGATCAGGACTTTTGGACATTATACAAATCTTAGAGAGGCAGGTAATGCCCTACCCCTATAGAGGGGTAGGTAGGCATATAGGGAATTCAGAGGTAGGGGATTAAGAGATATAAACTATTATGTATGAAATAAGCTCCAAGGATATATTGTACAACATAGGGAATAGAGCCAATATTTTATAATAACTATAAATGGAGTATAACCTTTAAAACTTGTGAATCACTATACTGTACATCTGTAACATATACTATTGTACATCAACTATACTTCAATAAAAAGAAAGAAAGAAAGAAGCAAATAATGGTGGTGGCACAGCTAGCACTCTAAGTATTCTTAGGACACACATGAGGTACGTGTGATGTGAATGCAGATTTCTAGACAAAACACCCAGGTTGGCTCTTTTCTGGCATTCCTTTGGCCTGCAAACATAAGATCTAATCTTGAAGTATAATTTCTTTTAAAATGTATGTTCTCAGAGGGCAAGGCTTTGTGCTCGAGTTTTTTGATGCAGTGGCCCACATTTTGCTTGCTGTAGTAGTTATTAAATATGACTCATGCACTAGAATGCCGAGAAATGCTACTGAAACAAAAAAGATACCTTTCAAATAATTAGCCCTTGGCGGAAGGCGCTACCCATCCATCTAGATCCATTTGGAAATCTAGGGATCGACAAGACAAGACAGAAAATGCCAGAGAACAGCCATGGTCTCCAAGCTGCATCTCCTGCCATCAGAGACCCATGGAAGTCACGGCAGACACTGCCCAGGGTCCAGACCTATACAGATGGTGGCTGTCAGAGGTGACCGACTCACATTACAGATTACAGCACTTAACAAAGCCAAGAGGATTAGATGTTTAGACAATAGGCAGGAAGCCATTCTGTAGTCAACTGACTATAAATTTAAAGGAACAGCTCATTATTTATAGCAATCTTAATGAAATGGAAGGAAGAAAGAGTAAATTTTTATTGGCCAATTTAATCCAATGCTCCCAGACTACTACTAAGTCAAAATTCCCATCGGCTTCAAAAGGAATAGCGCAGAGGGACCGTAACTGACCTTTTAAAAATGACTAGCAATCTAAAATATGACACAAATGAACCTGTCTACGAAACGGAAACAGACTCACAGACATAGAGAACAGACTTGTGGTTGCCAAGGGGGTGGCGGGTGGGGGAGGGATGGATTGGGAGTTTGGGTTTAGCAGATGCAAACTATTACACAGAGAATGGATAAACAACAAGGTCCTACTGTATAGCAC
Organism: Orcinus orca; assembly: GCF_937001465.1. Taxonomy (NCBI): domain Eukaryota; kingdom Metazoa; phylum Chordata; class Mammalia; order Artiodactyla; family Delphinidae; genus Orcinus; species Orcinus orca. The sequence continues at coordinate 5,763,402 of NC_064560.1, read as the reverse complement.
AGGGAACTATATTCAATACCCTGTGATAAACCATAATGGAAAAGGATATGAAAAAGAATATATATATGTATAATGGGGTCACTTTGCTGTACAGCAGAAATTAACATAACACTGTAAACCAACTATACTTCAATAATAGTTAAAAATAATTTTTAACTTGATAGTTAAAAAATAACTATCAAGCTCATCATATGCCCTTCATTTTCAAACCAACTGATTTTACTCTCAGAATGTTCTACTTGTACAAGGATTCCTTTTGTTTCCCTATTTTTAATCACAAACAGTCGTCGATTTTATTTGCTAGGAGAAAAAGGAGAGACAGAGAGAATGAAATCTGAAAAATGGGTCGACTAAGCGAGGCATTTTAGAATGGAGAGCTGGGTACAAATCCAGAATAAAGTTATTTAATAAAATGCTAAAGTGGCCGCTTATGCAAACTGGCGCGTCCTGTTAGAAGCTGTGTCTAATGCAGGACTGCCAGGCATCGTCATAAATATCACAAGCTGGGGATTTCTGTGTGCAGGGAATAAGGATCATGTTCCTACTAGGGTGCGGTAATATCTTTATCATCACCACGCAATATTTATTAAGGGTCTCCCAGGACACGTGCCGCAAGGGAAGACGGTATCTTTATGACAACACAGTAGGTTTATGAGTAAAAAGTTTAAGGCACCCTGAAAACTGTAAACGTGAGACCGATGCCATATAATGAGTTAACATTTTTCACAGGGTACGTCTTCTGGTGGATGAGGGCTATGAAGGTCGGATTCTGATGGCACATGACATACACACGAAGCATCGGCTGACGAAATACGGAGGTCACGGCTATTCTCATATACCTACCAACATTGTTCCTAAAATGTTGTTTAGAGGCATAACTGAGGCTGCACTTGATAAGATACTGATAGAGAACCCCAAGCAATGGCTAACTTTCAAATAGGACGGTTGTTCTGAATTCATACCTTGAGCATAAAGCTTGCAGGGAACAGACAGGGATTTCAAACCCACTGTGAGATATTAATCAGAGCTACACTGGACTGACAGAGCATTTCCCTTTTAGGAGAATTAGAAGACTTCTGCCTTCTCAGAAACTGGCTATTACATCTGTACCTTTAGGGAGTTACTGAGCCTAATTAAGCCCTATTGTTTTTCCTTAACAAAATAAAGACAAAAGTACCCATATCCAAACAACGATTTACAGTCTACATCCCCTTAGTGGAGTTTTGCTTCCTTTTGTTTTGTTTTCTTAATCTGTCACCAGCACTGCATGAGAAAATTTAAAGTGTTTCTAGTTAAATTACCCCTTTCTGGAGCAATCTAATGTTTCCTGTAATATTGATGATTCTACTAATTATCCTGCTCACTCCTTTAATTAATGCTTAATGATTAATATGGCACTACAAAATAGCTTCTGCAGCAAGGGGAGTTAAATTTTGAGACTGTTTTTTCAAAAGATACTGTAATATAATTACCAACTCACAATGGTAAAAATATTGTGGAAGGTTAATTATATGCTGTTCACCTATCTATATATACTGATAATACATCAGTTTTGTTGCCTGTGGCTTTCTGGTATCCAGTTTTCCTATAAATTTTGTTGTGTTTTGAAAAATTTGTACAAGGGGACATGAACACATGACATAGTACTCAATTAGAAAAATTCAATCATAAAAGTCAAAATATATTACATAATATAGTTTAATGGATCATTACATTTATAGTAACAAAGGCCACAATTTAATTAATAATATAGAATGCAAAAAAAAAAAAAAGAGAAATGTTTGCCTTATGTATATTCTCTTTATTTCCTTTACCTTTTATTTGTCTTTCCTTGGGCCTGAACAGAGAAAATAACGCTTACTTATCTGAAGAAAATGTCAGATCTATTAGAAGTGACAGTCTGATTCTAGAGCCAACTCTTTAAAAGACACCCAGCCCTGATGTTTTGTGTAAATAAAGCCTTTTTAAAACTCTCATTGACCTGTTCTGCTGTTTATAAGCTAATCTTTTGGTTGAATCCTTTGCTATGATTTGTTACCTAAAAAAAAATCTCCAAACCCTTACTGCTAATTCCTCTTTGATAAATACATATTGTTAAATGGAAATAAAATCCACTGCAATTCCTTTAAGAGTTATCTTACATATTAGAAAGGCCAAATAGAATTAGCCATTATTCTTGATAAACGGGCTTACATGTTTTTAATCATATAAATCATGAGAGTTACTCAGACCAAGGCATTTAAACCAAGCAAACAGCACATTCAGATGGGAACACCAGGCATAACTCTTTTGGAAAGTTGAGGTTGGCTAAATAAAAGATATTTCCATGGATCAACGATGATCAAGCTTTCTGTGTATTAGAACAGAAAGTATCCAAGAGGAATGAGCCAAACAGAACAAACTAATTCCTTTAAATGAAAAAAATGCAAATGTCTTTCGCCAGTAAAACAGGCAGATTTTTCAATCTCTGTTTTTGAAATCTACTTCTCAAAGAGTCTTCAAAGGCACCTGAGAGTGGAACAGATTTTTCATTGTAATAGTGGAAGCTGTCTGATAGTTAGGACGTATCAACATGCATTTTAAATCTTTTTCTTAGATTAAAGAGATGGCTTTTGGCAGTGTACTTTAACCGGAGAGGAAGGATTTGCACTACTCTCAAAATCTACTTTACTGTCAGCTTCGGTCCACCTGAGAAAAAAGAAAAACGTTGCTCATTCAAATGCATATATTTCATAAACACTGCAAAGGACAGCTACTTCATCTCTGCAGTCCTAACAGCAACAGTCGGCCACAGAACGCAGTGAAAGTATTGATTGGCATATGGTAATAAAGAAGCCACAGACCTCTAATTTACAGACACATGATTTCCGGGGCATTTTAACCTAATAAAATTTAATTTTCTGGATAATTCTTAGAAGTCATCTAAATTATTTTGCTACTTCATCTATTTTTGTCTTCCAAAATATATTTCAATCCAAGATAAGTCAAATAACTTATACACGTTTGTGTGTGTGCCTACACGTACACTTCTTTAAATTAAATTTTTGGGGCTATACAGCCATTGTGCCTATGGTCTGAAGCCATACATATATTTCATCTAACATATATATATGTACACATACATATATATATGTAGCAGGTTATTTGTATAAAATATATACACTTTATTGTCGTATTGGTTATATGTGAAATTGTTCACGTTGAAATAACCTCAGGCCATGACTTGTAGTAACTATTTGAAGGCCTTACTTAGTGTCCCCTTGGTGACGCATGCACCAGCGCAAATTAAACCTATATGAGTTGGGTTACGAATAATCTTTTGTTCCAAAGAAGGCAAAAGCCTCAGTCTGATTTAACACTAAAGAATAAATTTCTCTGACTTTCCAAGTAAACCTAAATGCATTCTATTGACAAACTGGACACAGGGGGATTTTTCTAAATACCATACGTAATTACACATTTACACACTTAGAGGGTAATCCTATGATACAAGTTCAATCTCTACTTTTAAAGACTATCACCCGAAAAGAGAGGAAAGAAGATTCCTAAGAAAAAGAATGTGAAACATGATCACAGGCTTGGGAATTCCCTCAAATCCAGAAAATTCCAGGTTAAGGCTTAAAGTTGAATCATTCCCAGGTCTAGCTCTAAAGTTAACAGGAGTACAAGGCAGACAATTTCTTTGGGGACAAAGCAGCATTATGTCAATGAGACCTCCTCCTGCAGGGTAACAATCATTCTTCCCTACACTATGAATGGACCCCGAGTATCATAATAAGCAGGTAAACTCACAAGAACCAAAGCTGACATATGGATAAGAGCAGCAAGATCACAGTACACCAAAGTATCATATATATGGAAGAAATAATTCAGTGTCTTAGATTTTTCTATAAAAATTTGTGATCTATATAGGACTTCATTCACATCGACACGAACAATAGGAATATTTGCTTTGGCGGTAGTGATCAACATCTGCTTATCTTGCTTTTAATATTTTTTTTTACATAATGTTTCTGAGTATACAGATGTGAGTCAGGTAGCATTTGAATTCCCCACATACACACAGCTGAGGCGCCCCGCATCCGGCATCCCCTGGGGTCCTCGATTCACTGACGTTAGCCACACGAATCCAGTGTCCAAACTCAGAGTAATAAGCTTAGTTTTTGCATGATCAGTCAGCATAGATAATAAATCCCGAAAATGTGCTGTATTTGTTGTTGTTTCCTCCGTGGGCTTTCCCACCATCTAATTTGATGTAGACTTCGTCTCCTGGCTCCAAATGAAGAACCACACTATTGCTCGCATAGTCGTAATTCTGATCGGCGTCTTGGGCGATCGCGCTAGCACGCACCTGCGTGAAACAGACAAGAATTAGAATTTGTAAGAGAGAATTCTCAGGCTTTCTTTTTTTTTAAAATATCTTTATTGGAGTATAACTGCTTTACCATGGTGTGTTAGTTTCTGCTTTATAACAAAGTGAATCAGTTATACATATACATATGTTCCCATATCTCTTCCCTCTTGCGTCTCCCTCCCTCCCACCATCCCTATCCCACCCCTCTAGGTGGTCACAAAGCTCAGGCTTTCTTTTCTTTCTTTCTTTTTTTTTTTTTTTGTCATTCACACAGCATCATAAGCAGACTGGCTGCCATGGCACTGAATTTAGCACAGCCAAGTCCACCTTGGCCTTGGGGCTTTATGAGGATATCTTTGTAACAGTTTCAACTATGTTATTGGAAAGGAGAAAATAGTGCTTTCCTGAAGGTGATTCTAACAGTCTTTGTTTTTCCTATATGTGGTAAGCAATGCATACCACTCTATTCTCTTCCTAAATCATGACTTTTTCTAATTCCTTGTGACTCTGTGCTTCCCAAATCCAATCACTTCTTGAAATGGCCACTTTTTTGCATTTTAATGAAAGCCAAGCAGGAATATCCTAACCAGCTGTTTGAGTGCAGAAGTTCAATCCGAATTTCTGTTGGTCCCCACGATTATTAGAAAATTGAGATCCACAGTACGTACAGACTCAAAGAAATCCCACTCCTGTAACTCTACTATACAGGAAGCAAAAAAGAAAAATCATTTTGATTTTGGGCTTTCGAAATCTAATTCAAGGAGAAGCCCCTGTACCCAAAGCTTAACTCAATGAAACATCTTTGGTTTAAAAGTCTTCAGAGTTCTTTTTTCTCTTTGTGCCTTTTTATCGCTTAATTGTGATGTGTGTACGTAAATAAGCTATTTAATTTCAACACATCTACAAGTTATAGAAGGAACTACATTTCTATAATTTGAAGTCTCTAAAATTTCTAAATTCTTTTGAATGATCTCATTGAATACCCTTTCATATTGAGGTGATTCTAAATGTGTGGTTTGCTTTGAGGATGGAGGTTGGCTTCTAATCCACTCAGGTTGAGCCTGTGATCTCATTAGTGAGCTGACAGACATTTGCAAACAGTCCAATTGCCCACCCATCATATCAAGTAATATGGACATTCTGTCACATCCTCAACTCCAATTAGGCTTCATATCCGTTTAGCTCTATTTTGATTCTGACTTGGAAAAAATTTTTTCAATAGGCAGACGTGTACTTGATTTATTTCAGTAAAACATCTACTTTGTGGCTTGTTTCTCTTCCACTGTAATGATATTTCTCCGAATAACACAGCAAGTGATTTAGTGGTTTTGTAAACCTGCACTACGTAATAATGCATGACTTGGGGTGCAATATGTGAGATTTTATCACTTGGCAAAATGAGAGAAATGAGACATCAAAATTTAAATGACTGGTTTTCAAATTAAATTTTCATGTGGTACGTTCTCACATTAATGCTGAAATGTTAAAAAAGGAGAAGACTCTTTGACACTGCTGAACTTGTAAAGTAATTTGAGTAGTATTTAAAAAATTTATTCCTGGCTATCATATAGCAAAAGGAGAAAAGGGCTTAAAAGATTCAGAATTTCTTAACATTGTGCTGACACTCATAAAATGAAAGCAAAATATAATTACGCTCACAAGCACTGACTTAAATGTATACACCGACTTGGTGAGTTGATCTGTTTTGACCATTAAGTAATAATACAATTTAATGTCATAATATTTCCTAGGAATTAATCACTCGTGTATAGGAGTTGGATGCTTTGATTCATTAATTTCATCTCATCATTAGTTCCCAGGGAAAAAAAAATCTACAAGGAGAAAGAACCGTACTCTTAGGACCTGATTTTTTTCTTAATGTGTGGATTTTTAATGGGTGAGAAAAATTAAAATATAAAATACTAGTTAGCTATATTAGTAATATATTAACTAATTATCAATCTATGATATACTTCTCACCTATGATTAATAACCAGACACACATTTTTATTTAGTGCTTTAGGTATTTAGTATTAAGTTCTATGGGTATTACGCTTTAACACTGTTTTCTACATGAGGGCATTTGGGAACTGGGGTTCATTAAAATCACTTGATTTAGAGAAAACAGTCTTAAATATATATATATATACATATATATATATATATATATATATGTGTGTGTATATATAAAATGCAATTTTTATCCCGTGGGATATAACCACGAGCCCACAAAATTGTTAGCATTTTTATTCAGTAGGTGTTACCACAAAACCCTGCAAATGCATTATTACGATCCCACAGACTGGAAGGTTACCCTTATGGTTTTCACTTCCTTTGTTGGATAAAGCCAGTGTGATTGCTTTTTAATGAAAGTGATTCTCTAAGATTTGAACCATAAGACTCTCCCAATTAAAATACCTGCCATACTCCAGAGTACCTCGCGTGATTTTAGCATGCCCGCTCACCTGATCACACTCTAAAGGTATAATGGGACTTGAAATTTCAAGCTGTAGTATCCAGCCCAGTAACTTCCAACAATTCTTCCTTTAAGCCATCAGACTATTGAGGAAAGTAATGCGTCCACCCTGGAGGCTATTTTCAGGTTCCTAAATGTACACAGATTTCAGCCTTTTCTCTGACGATACGATGCATCCGTTCCTTAGCCCGATATACCCATTTCTACCTAAATGTACTCTAATACGTTTCCATCTCGTAAGTTAACTATTTAGATTCTGCTGATCTTTGGTGCACGTTTCACAGCCCCTAAAAAGATAATTCATTTGACATTTCATTAATCTTGCTAATAAATGAATAACAGCCCGCAAACTGTCTTGTTTCCAGTATATGTCATGTTCAATGGTGCCATAACTAATAAATTCTTAGAGTAAAAACTAGTCTTTAATTATTTTATAGTTCTAACCTTAAGCCAGTTTTAGTTTTTATTAGACTGGCTTATTAGAGTGGTATTACAGTGATTGGATTCAAATAGCAATATTTTTTATTCAGGTTTCCTGCTAAATGTATACAAACATTTAAAAAAATATTTCCAGTCTCTATGGAAAGCTATTTGAGTCCAACTTTTGCCTTTAATATGCACTGTCATGGGCTTTTTAGACATGGTAAGATTAAATTTAGGTTGATGGTTTTCTGGGGAATCTGAGAACCGTGGTCCTTTTAGTGCTGTGTTTGTGAGAATGTAATAGGCTATGCTGCCTTAGCGTTATCTTATTAGGGAGGGTTTGTCATTAGAGACAATATTTATGGTAACATTTGCTAATTTAATTAATCGCTACTGATGCTCTCATAATTTCATTCTCATTGTACTTCTGTGGAATCATAAACAAAAGGTTAAGTGGCGCATCAGGTTAATTTACTGGCCTTTGATGTTTCCATCTGTGATCCTGCATTCAAACACAAAGCATAAATAAAATGGTTCTCATGTGGTTATCGTCCAGAGGCATTCCTCTATCCTAGAGTGAACTGCATTTTTAGTTTAATTTTTCTGTGCTTCCCAAATCCACTTAATCCATAGAACATTACGCTGACATGGATCTCTGAGTTTCTGTTTTATGAAAACAAATTAGGTCAGCTCAGAGGGGGGAACTGCCTGCCAACTAAGAAGTGATCAGACAAGAGCAAAATTGAAAATCAAGGAAAAACTCTTTCTTTAATATTAATTAAAAAAGGATTTGTAAAGACTTCTCATCTGCAACGCCTGCAGACCAGACTTTACAAAACAGTTCTATTCTAGATATAGAATTCCTTAACAGTAATATTGCAATAACCATTTTGCAAAACAGTCCGTGCCGAACTCGAAAATATATCGTTTTCTACTATATTTGTTTTTCTGAATAACTTGTTGCTCACCTTTTGTAGAAGTATCAGCTTAATATGCCAATGCAAAGCATGAGACATTTTAAGGTCAGCTGTTGTGCCTTTTTTTTTTTCTTCCCCCTCCATCCTCATAGAATGTACATGCTAGGATGATACAAAGACGCATGCTACACTCCAAACAATGAAAAAATTTTTAAAAAACCAAAATGCACACAGAAGACGTACATGGAATGGTTTCCTTGGACTCTTTACCTGGGCCTCAGCATCAACATTTAAACTAATTGAAACGTACTGTTCCCTAGCTTTTCATGCAGTTGCAATCTCCACAGACTTAAAGAAGTGTGCTTTTATACACTGATAAAACTTGAATCTTATTCTATTTGAATTAATACCTCTGAAAACAATCTCTCCAGCCTGACAGTATCTGCCAGACGTAACCTTTGAGTCAGAAGACAGCCAATTTGTAAATAAATGGGTGCCTCATCACTGCCTGCTGAGGGGCTGTTCACAAGTCATTTTGTTAGGGTGACACAATAGCTCTATTTTGGTACAGTGCGTCATGGCCTTTTTAGCCATTTACCTATAACTATCCCACTGCTCTGTGAATAATTTTTATTTATCTTAATATTATTTTCGTGTATAAGAACTATAATAAACAACCCTGTCAGTGCCTCCTGGTGGCCATTTTTCCTCTTTTTGTTCTATGTGACCTTAGGGTCCCTTAAGCTACTTACTTCTGAATTCCTTTAGAAGTGAGGGGTGGTAGGTAGCGGGAGGGACAGGATATTTTGTCCTTCCTCTTATACGTTTAGGGTATTTGTCTTTCACTTTGGAAGAATTCTGACACTGTGAATTAGGACTTTGGAATAAATTCTGCTTTTAATGTTGCTAATAGAAACCTGGGTTACAGCTAGAAAGGTCTGAATTCGAGGGAGAAGTGACCTGAAGCCGGAGAGCCCTTGTAAAATCACAGCTGGCCACGGCAGGGTGGGGGGGCCACTCCCTGGACCACCCAATAAGCAAAGTTGAAGCCCAGGCATTCAACCCAGGCTGCAGGCTGCAAGGTCTCCCCCAGCGGCTGCTGATTCAGCGCCTGCAGAGGGTCTGATTACACTTTGAGGTAATTACAAATATTATTTTTCTCCCCCGATGAAGAGATGGGACACACTTTGGTTTTGCAATGACCGCGAATTTCTCAAGCAAACGGGGAAGTGGCCCCAGCATAACACTGCAGACCAGTGGCCCTTGTGGCAGCGCCGGTCATCTCGGCTCAGGAGAGCAGGTCCTCTGGCCGAGGGCTGATCTGAGGCTATTTCACAGCCAAGGCCAAGGCCACTGCCGCCTGTGAGCAAAAGGCTGGGTTGGAAAGACCCTCACGCAGGCGCCCTGGGGCTCGCTGGCAGTGAGGCCCAGAGCCCCGGGGCTGGGCTCTTCCGCCCGGCCTCCCGACCACCTGCCCGTGCGCCCTCCGCCTCCAGCCAGTGGAGTTTGGGTTCTGTGTCTGCGAGCGTGCTTTACGGCACAAACCCAGAGTCTCAACTTTTCCTTTTGTTAGCAGCACTCATTACATCTCCCCCTTCTTCAGCTGAAATCTAAAGCAGAGTTTTTGCATCTCGAATCTGACTATCTGTGAGTTTCCCGGGTCTGGGACCTTGCGACCGCCGGCCCCGTGGTTCTGCCTCGGTCTTGGACGCGCCCGGCTCGGACTCACTCCGCGCCCCTTCTTTCTCCCTTGGGCCCCGGTCTTTCTCCCCCGGGTTTGTCACCCTGGCACGCCCACTCCTGGCTCCCCCAGCCCTCCCATCCCCGCCAGGGCCTGACAGTGACCCCGCACGGCTGAGAACCCCGCAGCCGGGGGTCGCTCGCTGCTCCGGGACTCCCCGCGGTGCACAAACTGTCCCGGGGACCGAATCCCGGCTTCCACCCCTCGGGGGTCGCGCGCACCAAGTGCAGGTCCCGGGCTCGGGAACCACAGTTTCCAGGCCGCCGGGCGCTCTTTGGCGTACGACCCCAGCCTTCCCGGGGTAGAACGGCGTTGCCCCTCGCTCTCGGCTCCCGGGAGCGGGGCTGCCGCGCCCTTCCTCCGCGGGCTCCCACCCCCGTGCCCGGGGTCTCCTCCCTCTCGCCTGCACCTTCCCGCGCTCCCTCCCCGCCCTCCCCGCCGCCTGCCCGCGCTCACCTGGTTGTTTTTGCAGAGATCGGCCCACATGCTGGTGCCATCCCCTCCGCGCATCAGGACGTGGTAGGTGAAGAAGTAGATGCCCGGGATGGAGCAGGTGAACTTGCCCGTGGTGGGATCGTAGTGGTTACCGAGGTTGGTGACCACGTCGTCGAACTTGAGCACCTCGTAGCCTTCGTGCTGCCGCTTGAGGCCGGCGTAGAAGGCGATCTTGGGCACCGTGCTGTAGGTGGCGGCGCTGATGGCCCCGGCCGCGTTCAGGCCGGGCGCCCCGGGAGGGCCCGGCAGGCCTTGGCGGCCGGGCTCGCCCTTCTCGCCCGGCGGGCCCGCGGGGCCCGGCGGCCCGGGCTCACCGGGGGGCCCCCGCGGGCCCGCCTTCCCGGGCCTGCCTGCCTCGCCTTTGGGGCCCTGGATGAAGGTGGGCAGGGACTGCATGAGGCCGCGGTCGGGCGTGGCGGCCGTGCTGGGCGCCTTGGTGCCCCCGTAAGGGTCGCAGACCATGCGGCAGGTGCCCAGCATCTCGTAGTGCGCCGACGTGCCGGCCGAGCTCACCAGCACCGGGATGAGAACGACCAGCAGAAGCACCATCACCACCCCCAGCGCCCCGGCGGCGATCAGGCGCCTCCTGCTGCCCACCAGCCGGCTCAGCGCGGGGCGATCCTCTTGTCTGCTTTTGGACAAAATTTTGAAGGTTGGGCGGGGACCTCCTCAGAGCCGAAAACAGCCCCCTGCGAACCCCGAGTCCCCTGGGCGGGCGCGCGCGCCGGCCGCTCCTCGCCTGCTCTCGCTCCCCCCCAGCCGAGGCTGCGGCTGGGGAGGGAGCTCGGACGCCCGGCGACTTGCGCGCAAGTCCCCGAGCAGGGGGTGGGGTGCGCGGGGCGCCCTCTCGCCGCCCGCGAGCCCCTTCGCACCTGTGGCTGCCGCCGGCGCCGGCGCGGCCCCCGGGAGGGCAGAGCCGCCGCAGCCCCTCGCGCTCGCCGGGGCCGCTCACACTTTTCCGCCGCCGCCCGCGATCGACTTTGCCGGTTTTGCCGACTGCGCCAGTTCGCACCAACTTTCCGTCTGAAGTTGCCTTTTTCTGCCTCCTTTCGCTCGCTGGGATCGCCCTCCTCCTGCCTTTTTTGTTTTTGTTTTCTTCTTTTCCTCCTCGGCAACCACCAGAACTCTAATAGATGCGCATCCCCCAAACCCCGCGCCGGGCGTGCGAGCTCAGGCCAGGCGCCCCCCGGGGGCGCGGAGCGGCGGCGCTGGGCACCGGCGGCTCGGGGAGGCTCCGGGCTGGAGCGGAGGGGCTGGCGGGCAGCGGCGAGCGCCTCACCGCCGGGAGCGGAGCGAGAGAGAGACTGAACGCAGAATTCTGCCTGGGTACCACCTGCCAGGAGAAGAGGAGGCTGACAAACGCGCGCCGGAGCAATTTATAGGCACCCAAGGCGCAGAGGAAGGGGAGCCGCTTTGGCATCTCATTGCGGCATCTGCTCTTCTCATCCCACTCAAAGGGAGTTTGGCATTACTCTGACAATGTGGGATTTTTCCCCCCCTCGGCCTCTCTTCTCCCCCCACCCTCTGCACATGGATGAACAGTGAGATTCTGAATACTCCCTTGCTGAGCCCAGCCGATGGCGGCGCTCTCGCTGGACAGATGGGGGTGGGGAGTGAGACAGACGTGCTGTAGCCTTCAGCACTCAAGAGTCACACCTAAGTCCCCTGTTTCCCCACTGCCTGCAGCCCCAGTCGGAGGGTGCAGTTGAAGGTTGAAAGGAGGGTGGCTGGGTCGACAGCATTTCTCTAATGGCTCACCCACCATCAGCGTTTCAGGTGTTTGTTCAAAATGCCACTTTTAACATAAGGAGAGCCCTCTAGAATTTTCCAGATGGTAGATGTGATTTTTTTTTTTTTAACCTTATGGTTTTCCTCACCAGCCTTCCAAAATGAAATAAGATGTTTCCCAGAGAACAGTAAGGTGTGTTGAAGAGACAAAGGCCGCTTCTCAATGATTTAAATGAACGTGCCCACCGCATCAAAGCGGGGAAGGGCTGCTTCTTTCTACTAACGCTGCAGATGGTGGGTGTATACATACGAACACTTATTTACAGGCTTACAATTCTAGCAGCCTTTCAGGAGATTCAGCCACTGACCTAAGCTGCATTACTTAAAGGTGCCACAGGCATGAGAAATAGGCACTTGTCAAGATGCCTTCAAAAGTCTTCAGATAAAGCAAGCAGCTTTCACCGAAGTACTGAGCAAGATATTTTCCTAAGGTATAGAAAGAGTCCTGTAAGTTTAGGAGCATATCTCCCGCGTGTGTCTTGGGGGAGGGGGAACAGAAGCAAAGTATGAGAGAGGAGAGCTCCCATCTGCCGTGGCAAACAGGAGAAGGAACAGGCTGGATTTATAATATTAACGGAAAGCCCCCGGAGTAGCTGTGAGGCAAGGTATCCCACCAACAAATATATAAGACACACAAGAAGGGCTTTAAATAAACAAGTAGAATTGATTCGTACATCATACTTTTGCATATTCAGGAGCAACGGATGTCACTCAAATGTGGGTGACATTTGCTTGTCAATACGGGGATGATAGCTGGGAAGATGGTGACTTATTACACACCAGGGCGAGAATTGAAATGAGAAGCAGAAACAAATAAGACTACACAGTAAGCAAACAATAACATCCCCGGCGCCGATCAGGGGCCTGTGGTCTGGTCCGTGGGCTCCACAGCACGGACGGACGTCCCCTCCGCTCAGCCTTCGGCCTACACCCCTTATCCCCAACCCACCAGTTCAGTTCTTTCTTTCCTCCTTCTCTGTTTCAGAACAAAATAAGGTCAAATGAGGAGGCAGAAGGAAACAAAGATTCATTGATTCTTCTAAGAGAAATGTCAGCAGCTCATCAGGTCTTTCCTGGGAGAATCACCACTGAGGCGTTGGGCTGTGAGGCCCAGCCCAGCCCTGGTCTCCCCCGTCTCCATTCTCCCTCTCTCTGGATGCTGACACAGGCCCTGCTCCTGCTACTGGGACACAGTCCTTCTCACTTCTCAAACCTTTAACTTTTATTTGAGGGGGGTGCTTTTATAAACATGTGTCTTTACCTTGAGCATAATGACACGTATATTTCACACTATTTTTGTTCACACGAGCTGCATCATTTTCATGTGTTTAAGCAGCAAACACATAATAAGTTCTCTCCTGGCTACAACACCTGTTTTCCTAAAATCTCTTCCGGGTTGCTTCTCAAAGTCACCTTTCTTTAGGGGGGTACAAAATGGTAACACATGGTGTCAGCAGTGGAGGGTAATATATTAATGAAACAGGCTCTTCCCTGATACACCAAATGATCAAATGTCATAAGACTTGCCTATTGCTAAGGAGAGTTGAGTGGGGATAAAAGGAAAGGTTTTTTAAAGGTAGAATTGTATAAATAAATTCTCATCAAAACCCTCAAGATACATGGACGAAGCCTCAGCTCATAAAGGAACCCATCAAGGCTGAAAGAGTTGAGTTAGAACGGACCCTGGAAAGCAAGTCTCTACCTGCTCGCTTGGCAGATGGTGAGACTGAGACCCATAAGCCTCGAGTAGAATCAGGGTCATCCCATGCGCTTGCTGGTACACCTTCCTCTACAACACAGTACCAGTACACCGCAGCCCAGCCCAGCCCAAGACCTGCGGTACTGTTCCTAGTAATTCAGGCTTTCCTCCTTCTACTTTCTCTAATGCCAAAGCAGAGCTTGATTCTTCCAAGTGAGGGCTCTAACATCTCAAAGTTCTGCTGAGATTTGGCCTTGGTGCTCAATCGTCATCCTTCACAGTGAGGACACCATCCCCCATGTCACATGGCTGACCCTCGTCTTTCCATCGAGTGCACACACCTCAACAGTGCATGGACATTTGGCTTTTTAGTGAAGGAAGTTTAAATGATCCGTCTCCTTCCTTTCCTCTAGAAATGTCCCACCAAGTATTTGTACTCTGGGAGAAACTTCCTTTGTTCCCCCAAGATTTTCAGGGACGCCTGGGCTGTAGATGAACTCATGGCTGGTTCCTGCCACTTTTCACTGCTTGAATTTCCCAGAAGGTTCTTTGGAAAGTTACTCACGCTTCAGCCCTTACTCTGACAGTTTGAATAAACCATCTGATATGGCATATTACTCATCATCTTTATATGTATATAATAATAGAAAATGTGTCAATTAAAAAAATATTTGGTTCTTTTCAGTCCTCATCAGAGGACCAAGTTTTCTCTCACAGTCGATATTAGCTTTGGAAGCAGGCCCTGGAATCTAATTTTCACAGGACTTCCCAGTCATTTCTCAAGAAAACACCAGGCTCCATCTTCCCATTCCTTCTGCCCCTGGGCCTTTGGGACCATTAAATAATAAAGTCAAATACAGAAACCCAGGGGTTTCCCTGGGTTTCCCGCAGTGGTTAGGAATCCGCCTGCCAACACAGGGGACACGGGTTGGAGCCCTGGTCTGGGAAGATCCCACATGCTGCGGAGCAACTAAGCCCGTGCACCACAACTACTGAGCCTGTGCTCTAGAGCCTGCGAGCCACAACTACTGAAGCCCGCGTGCTGCAACTACTGAAGCCTGTGCGCCTAGAGCCCGTGCTCCACAACAAGAGAAGCCACCGCAATGAGAAGCCCGCGCACCACAACGAAGAGTAGCCCCCACTCACTGCAACTAGAGAAAGCCCGCGCGTAGCAACAAAGACCCAACAAAGCCAAAAATAAATAAATAAAAATAAATAAATTTAATTAAAAAAAAAAAACAGAAACGCATGATCTGGGTTGGGTGATGCCCCTGTGATTTTCACCTCTCCCACATCATTTCTGTCTCTTTCGCAGAACTGAGCAGATCCTAAACACACGACTTCCACACAGACGAGCGTGGCCACCCATTAATCTTTATTGAGCACCCACTGGCAGCATAGCCCTACAGCGGGCTCTTCCAAGGCAAACAAATACTTAGTCATGAGAATGATTTCCAAATCCAGCAGCACTTCAACAGAAATAGCATTTCTTATAACAGGAAAAAAAACAATGAATTCACAGACCCAAGGGCTATCTAAAGAAATAGATATTAAGAATGTAAAAAAAAAAAAAAATGGGGGCCGGATCAGCTATCTTTAATTTCTGGGTCTCAAAATTGTATTTCAGGACACACACTCGTTTGACTGAAGAATTGGAGGTTTCCAGCCATACAGGGTCTGCTTGGAGTTATGTAGGGAAGCTTTGGAATCAGAGGAGTCTTAACTTGAATCTTAGCTTCCACATTTAGTAGCTGGGGAAGTTACTTGTAAACTTCCTGAGGCTTAATTTCCTTTTCTGTGAAATACCTAAATCAGGATTGTTGCGAAGACTGAGTTAATGCATATAATTACAATGATACTCAATGCCCAAGAAAAGCCCAGTAAATGTCAGCTTTCATCTTAGTATACTGTAGGTCTACTGAGTAGTGTGTGTATGTCTATGAACTTGATGGTAGAACACAAGGCTCTCAAGGAAGTTAAAGCAAAGAGTCAGGCTTGAAACAAATGACATCTAATGGGCAATAAGTATTACAGACTTAGACAGAACGAGAAAGCACACAGAAGTTCTCCAGGAGAGCAGCCTTCTGTGTTCTAAAACAAGGCAAGACACAACTCAAAATAAAGATCACTTTACCCTTCTCCAAAGGAAGAAAACGTTTCATAGCCAGGTTATTTGAATTCACGGCAGTCTGCTAGACCAAGGTTTTAGACTTAGAACCTAGTAGGGAAGCATTAGAACGTGCTTTTTGTCCTCTGGAAAGTTCTCCAAATCCCAAGTGGCAAGTGTATTTAAAAATCACTGAGGTAGTTATTCAGGACCTGAGCCTCTGGGGGATGACTCTCAACAAAGCAAACATACCGGAGAGGGTGGCTTTGTACAGGCAGCCAGAAGAGCGATCACACTGCTGGGGACCTAAGTCATAAACATACTCAGGAGAGAATTCTAAACACAAAACTCTCCACTGAAGATGGTGAGCTGCACAGCTAGCTTGGCAGATCTGCTGTCAGAAAATGGGAGGTAACCAGCACATGACGTAAGACTCCGTTACAATATACGGCTTCAACTTGGTCTCCACTTCTTGCTATATCATTCCATAGAAGGATGAAATCTCTAGTATGGATATGATATTTTCGACTTGCCATGGGTCAAATATTATGGTCCCTATGACTCTACTTAATGTAGAATTGAAATGTTACAAAGAATGAGATCTAAGAGATCAGCGAGTCCTCCTAAGCTATGCTCAGGACAACTCAGTCATACAAGGTAGATGAATGAACTCAAGAAACTAATAGCACTTGTTTACAAAACAGAAACAGACTTTCAGATACTGAAAACAAACTTACGGTTACCAAAGGGGAAACGTGGATAAATTAGGAGCTTGGGATGAACATTCACACACTATTATATATAAGATAGATAACCAACAAGGACCTACTGTAGAGCACAGGGAACTCTACTCAGTATTCTGTGATAGCCTATATGAGAAAAGAATCTGAAACAGAATGAATACATGCATACGTATAACTGAATCACTTTGCCGTACACCTGAAACTAACAGAACATTGTAAATCAACTAGACTCCAGTAAAATTTTTAAGAAAAAAACTAAAAGTGGCTGCCGTGAGACTGCGGGGAACTTTCCAGCAGAAGATACATCCTAGGGACACAGCTCAGAAGCTGTGCGCCAGACAGATGAACTGGTCAGGCAGTGATAAGAATTGAGGCAGTCGTGCTGTTTTGTTTTAAAGAATCTACAGCATCACGCCTTCTGAGAGGAGAGGTTACAGAGAGCTTCGGATGGAACCAGACCCTGCCGAGAGCAGCCAGTATTCCAGAAACAGCTCTAAGAGTAATTAGGCTGCAGGGGGCGTGATCATCAAGTGAGGGTGCACTTGGGCCCACTCCCCCCTGCTACACCTCCCAGGGCAACTGACCTTCAAATATGAACAATGTGTCCTACGAAGAAATACTGTGTCCCTTGGGTATCTGTATGTGAACAGACATATCAGCTTTTCCTTAATGCAGGCAATCTCTTGGGGATAGTTTTAAACAGTGTAAAAATAGAATTTCAAACCGTAATCCTAAAAATAAATTGTGAAGGTAGTTTAGATTTGTAATAAGCTGGAAGGAAGAAAAACCAAAATTAACCTATCGGAGGTAGCTGCATGTTCAATATAAGTAGGTGAATACGCCAATATTTCCCATTGAAAGAACCTGTAATGATTCATAATGCAATTAATTACTTTATCTTTAGCTCTGGAAAGTGGAAAAAGTCAGCAAAAGTCGATCCTACTTAGACCAGGGTTTTGTGATTTTCTTTTTCCTGTATCCACAAAGGCTCTCTGGTTTCAGTCAGGCCCTTCTGACACACACCAGCAGGCAGGCAGATTCTGAGTGTGATGTTAATCATTCTGGGTGTGTTAGTCGTTTATTGCCCACTGCTGCCTTGTTGGGACCATTCCAGAAAGCCAGCAACTTCACAGAGGTGGGAACACAGACAAGATTGTTCATTTTACTACCAACGGCTGCTTTTGTGAATTTCTGGTAAATTTTCGTGGCGGAAAATTTAAAATTATTGGCTGAATTAGAGGGATTAACTGAAAATGTCTATTATCCAATAGATGCCATTATGTATTTATATTTCTCTATATATAAAATCGCAATTATATATATTAAATATGGCACATTTATTATATTATCGTAATACAGGTACATATATTATATATATACATAATACATATACGTATATATATATATGATTTATATATCAATATATTTGTGTGTATGTAAATATATATATATATGATTTTTTTACATTTACTCTTTTTTTTTTTTTTTTTTTGTGGTATGCGGGCCTCTCACTGCTGCGGCCTCTCCCGTTGCAGAACACAGGCTCCGGATGCACAGGCTCAGCGGCCATGGCTCACGGGCCCAGCCGCCCTGCGGCATGTGGGATCTTCCCGGACCGGGGCACGAACCCGTGTCCCCTGCATTGGCAGGCGGACTCCCAACCACTGTGCCACCAGGGAAGCCCTAAATTTACTCTTAAGGAATTGTTTTCGTGGGTGGGCAGAAGGTCTTCATGGTCAGATAATGAGAGCTAGCTATGGACCACCCATGGTGGTTTCTCTTTGTTGAAAGCCCCAGAACATGACCTTGACACCCCGGGACACATGAGCATTTGTCCTTGTATTACACAGACCACTGGTTGGACCTCTTTACCCATTTCCCTCAGGGTTGAAGGAGGCATCCACATGGTCCTTTTTTACAAAGGCCTTGGGCAGAAAAGAGAAGAAGAAAAAAGTAGGAGCTAATTAGAAGGAATTTTAGGACAAGTGTGGTCTTTCAGAGAAAATCATGCATTGGGTCTAAGCTACATAATTAACTTTTTCCTCAGAAATTCGGAGCAAGCTCAGAAGGGGCTGATCTAATGTTTTATCTGGCGTTTGATGGTACTAGTTAGAATGAAGTCTCTGGATAAGCCGCTTCTATTATCTTCTCATTAACGTGTTCCATTTAATTCAATTTAATCTAATTGAAAACAGGCCAGAAGAGAGCCGGACTCGGCTGTCCCCTTCCTACGCCTCCAGCCTCTCCCACCTGCAAAGTGTTTCACACGCAGCATCTGCAGGCACCTTCCTTCAGCACCTGCCGCGGACCCCACTGCAGGGCCACCTCTGTCCTCCCAATGGCTCCACCACCCACCTCCCCTCCTGCCACGGCATCATTCTCCCAAGCTCCGTGAGTTTCCTTCTTCTTACAGCACTGATCTCATTCTGCTTTGCCAAAGGCCCGTGTCCTTTCTCCTGTGACTGCGAGAAAGTCCAGGTCTTTCATCTTCGGCCTCCCACCCCTGCCCTCCCCCTACCCACATGCACCACAGACACGTTTACTAGGGGCTAAATACATGTTTGTTGATGTGAACTGCAGAATTGGGAATCAGCAGCAGGGTTTGCAAAAGAACTTTCTAAGACTGAGGAAATCTGGATGTACCGAACACACCTGGACTGGAAATGAGACATTTCCAAGGACTGAACATTCTTTAAACTGCCCAAAATGTTAGATTAAGAACCAGATTAGTATCCATTATTAAAAAAAAAACCGACAGAACTGAGAAATAATCTGTACAATTGGGATTCGAAACTCATTAGGGCCTTAGATGTCAGACCTAATATGTGTTTTCTCTGCAGGAAGTGATAATGGTGGACTCACTGATACTTAGCACCAGTCCCGATAGTTTAAAAACACTATTAGGTTTGTTTAACCATCGTATTTTCAAAACACTTTATAACATGTGTATGGTGGGAGCAAAAATTCTCCTGTGATTACCGAAGGGGAACATGCATTCCCCAGGGATTTCTGTCTGAGACCATGGCCATATGAATCACCTATGCTAAATCCTCCAGTGTATCTTTTTTTTTTTTTTTTTTTGCGGTACGCGGACCTCTCACTGCTGTGGCCTCTCCCGTTGCAGAGCACAGGCTCCGGACACGCAGGCTCAGCGGCCATGGCTCACGGGCCCAGCCGCTCTGCGGCATGTGGGATCTTCCCAGACCGGGGCACGAACCCGCGTCCCCTGCATCGGCAGGCGGACTCTCAACCACTGCGCCACCAGGGAAGCCCCTCCAGTGTATCTTTTATGGGGTTCATCTCCTCCTTTCTTTAAGATGTGTTGAAACATTTTCTGCCTGTACCCTGTTTGCTGTCAACAAATAGAGACATACAAAAGAACAAAATAATGCCATTTGCAGCAAGCTGGATGGACCTAGAGATGGTCAATCTGAATGAAGGACGTCAGACAGAGACAAATCATATGATATCGCTTATATGCGGCATCTAAAAAAATCGTACAAATGAACTTATTTACGAAACAGACATAGGCTCAACGGATGTAGAAAAAAAACTTACAGTTACCGGGGGGGGGAAAGCAGGGGGAATAAATTGGGAGATTGGGATTGACATATACACACTACTATATATAAAATAGATAGGTAATAAGGACCCACTGTATAGCACAGTACTCAATACTCTGTAATGGCCTATCCATAGGGAAAAGAATCTAAAAACGAGTGGATATGTGTATATGTGTAACTGATTCACTTTGCTGTACAGCAGAAACTAACACAACAATGTAAGTCAACTACACTACAATAAAATTTTTTTAAAAAGAGACAATTATTTCTTCTAAAATACAGATGATCATATCAATTCTTTTAAACTTCAACTGTTTCCAAAGAAGTATCTGAAGTTTCTGACAAGAAAAAAAAAGACATATAAAATAGTTCCTTTACAATAAAAATATGAGAACTAGAGCTATGTGATTGAAAGAAGGGCTAGGCAAGGGAGAAAAAAATTGCAGCAGAAGTATTACATCCAGGACAGTAGCTGCTCTATAGAAAATCAAATACTTCTGTGTTCCCCAATAGCCAAGGCAAAAAGGGAAACACCACGAGTTACCTTTAGCTCATGATCTGTTAAAAGAAACATCAGTCTTTCAGGAGAAGGAGAATGTTTCCTCTCACAGAATTCTAAGAAGAGTTTATCAAGAAGGGGGTATGAACTAATATGAGAGATAACAGTCAAGGTGGTTGAAGAACTATTCCCCAAAGAAGAACTAAAGTAGACCAAATCTTATTCAACTTACTAGAACATCTTGAAATTCATTCAAAGAAAGCTGACATATTGAATAAGAGGCAAGTACTGCTCCCAGAAAACACGTCATTAGCAAGAACAGAATGAATGGGAGAAAGAGCAGAGAGTGGAGTTTCAACCAAAAGAGGTGACGACTTATTTTCAAATAAAAATCAAAAGTGCAGTAAACGTTATCCCCGGAGTGACAAAACTCAGCGAAAACAAACGCAAATAAATTCCACATTTCTGTTTCCTTTTAGTGTGTCATTTGAAAAGATCAGTCAAATGTGATTAGCTTCAGAAAAAAAAAAAAGTTAAACCATTTGGCAGAGTTGTTCCCAAGTCATGACTACAATATTTTGACCTGTGAATTATGACAGATATAAAAGTGTTACTCGTATTATAAAAACAACGTTGAGCAGATAGGAATTTGACTGAATCACACGTAAATCTCCGATTCTGTAAATAGAAAACGCTTGCATATACTATTTGATAATGATATTCATGAACACCAGGAACTACCCATATAAAAAATTAACAACTGTATGCACTCGTGAACTGCAAACACTGATCTACTTGCTGCAGATGAAAAAATCACTTTCCTCCCTTCACATTCAACTGGTCATTTATACGTAAGCGTATTTATTTCAATCCCAACAACTCCTTAATTTAGCCTAGAGTAAGTCACTGGATGTTTACTCACAATCTCAAAATATGGACAAGTGTACGCAAGGTAAAAGCATGCCAGTACTCCTGAGACAGCCAATGAATTTTCTGAAGATTTTTGAGCATGCAGTATAGTGTGAATTTTAATGATTTTCAGCTCCTCTTAGATCCACACACAAATATAGAAATATGTATCGGGCAATGCAAATGAACTTGAAATGGGTTCAGTGGATGGTAAAGCCAGCCCTGTGCTGAGTGCTTTAATACCCGGGGTTCAGAAACCACTCAGAAGGCAACATTCTCCCATCAGCAAAAGATAAAAGGCAAAAGGCAAACCGCTCTTACAAAGCAATAAACACTATGTAATACAAAGGGGGAGAGTAAATACTCTTCCACAACACAAAAGGGAATGGAGCCAGGGAGATAAAAATGACAGAATAAATACAGGTGGTTTAAACTAGTAAAGGAGAATCTGAACAAGAGAGAAAAATCACTTGCTGGCTTTCTTTCTTGGAGGGCTTTACAAACCAAGCTTTCTTCAAATAACTCAAGTTTCAAATATGGCAGCACGGTTAAGTTCCGCGTTTACCTTTCGTCGTGGTCATGGAAAGGTTTGAAGCAATGGGAGCATTTCCAAAGAACTGGGAACCCTTGGGAAAAGACAATTACGGTATTTATCAGTGCAACTGGAAATAAGGAATAGAGAGGAGTCAGGAACGGTGGCGATTCGCCATACAGGTGTCTGTTATTTCCTTTACCGAGTCAAAATCCATTGATGCGCTTGGCACTCTGCCCTCGTGATAAACTGTGGTCCCTCACATTCATCAGGGACTTGACAGCTGGGAGTGGCCAACTCCAGATTAAAATCTCCCCTGTTTTGTTGGCCAGGAGATTCATTTTTGCTGTCATCAACTCCATATACTCCTCCCTTTGTTTGCTGATTATTAATTTTGGACTCATTAGTGATTTAATTTTTCAACTACAAATGCAATTATTGTAATGATTCATTCGTGTAACGTTTTTTAATTTCAAGTAGGAGAGAATTCAATCTCAACTGAGTTCTTCAAAATGAAGGAGCCTCTTGATGGTAGAAAGCATATTTTAAAGGGGTTTGAAATCTTTGTGTGGAATTTAGCTTCAATGATAGAGCTCAGCGTTGCAGGATGGTTGGGGGATATATATACGATGACTTAAATAAAACATACAGGATTCAAGTCGGAAAACTCTTTTGGAGTAAACTATTCATGAAAATGGAAAATTACAGGATTTTTCTCACTCACATAAAATGTTGGGCTTTGGCAAGATGTCATTACAGCTGATCTTGGCAACGTGAGCTAGTGAAAGTAGATGAGATGGTTGCTTTGGAAGGGAGAGCCTTTGCTTTGAAGGCTGTTTGTTTTGTATGATTTTTCATACTGGTGAAGCCAAAAAAGGATAAAAGTATTTCTTCAGGTTGGTGAAGTAAGAGACCAAGAATCCAGTGAAACCTGCCTCCTTTCAGTTCTCTCACATTACCCAGTTTTGTACAGACGAGTTTGTATTAAGGGACTAGATGTATTTTTAACAAAAGATATCCTATTCCCTTTTATATCTCCCATAGCATCCACACCAGCACCTGGGTACCAAGCGAGTCTTCGATAATTGTTTGTCAAAACAGGTAAAGAGAACCATCTTATTGGCTGGTTGTGACTTACTGAAAGATCAAAGCATATACAAGGCTTACTATGCAACGGAAGGTTCTGAATCAACAACTAAAGAGATACGTTTATCCAGAGGACTGGACCCTGATTGGGGTGGTGGTCCCACTCACACTGACTCCTTGTTCCCTGAGATCAAGGGGAAGAAACCGGGGTGGACATCATGTGACCATGTTTTTCCTTAAGGAGCCATCTCTTTACCACCCATGTCTGGCTGAGCAGAACCTTGTCTCAAAATTGGCCACGGAAACGCTTCTCTTTCCTGATTTTTGAGACGTGGAATAGAAAGACATGGAAATTGACAGCACCACTGAAGAAAGGCCCACAAAGGCCTCTTGCAAAACTTGTTAGAGCTGCTCTTGGTTCTTTTATCTGTCCTACTAATCCTGTGGGATATTTTATATCTTCCAAGAAGGCCCACCACCACCTTCCTATCCCTCTACTCTTCTTCTTTTTTTTTTTTTTTTAACTTATTCTACCTCAAGTGGGATTATTTTGCTCACAATGGAGAGAGTCATAACACATGCAACCTGGTTGGGGCTTTAAGGGAGGGTTAAGCTCTCTTCTGTACCAGCGCTGCTCCAATAGAGCTTACTGTGATGATAGGAATGTTTGATCTACGTGCTGTCACGTGCGGCTACTGAGCATCTGAAATGTGGCTGGTGCAACAAAAAAACGGAATTTTTAAAATTTCATTGAATTTTAATTAAGTTGAAATAACCACAGGTGACTAGTGCCTGTGGACTGGATGGGTCGGTATGATGAGAATGTTAGGAATCCTTTTTCTCTATTTAAGGACAGAACAAGTGAAATGGATTTAATTGAAGCAATGAGGCTACACGTGGGCTGTGAGCCAAACCTGAGAAAAAGATGATCCAAGAAGGTCCCTGGAACTCTCAGGCATACTCAGAAGTGGCCCCCAGAATAGAATGGTGGATCAGCTGGGCTACTGTAACCAAGTAGCACAGACTGGGCGGCTTAAACAACAGACATTCATTGTCTCCCAGTTCTGGAGGCTGGAAGTCCAAGACCGAGGTGTCAGCGGGGTTGGTTTTTTCTCAGGCCTCTCTCCTTGGCTTGTAGACGGCCGTCTTCTCCCTGTGTCTTCACGTGGTCTTCCCTCTGTGTGTGACTATGCCCTTATCTCCTTTATAGGATACCAGTCACACTGGATTAGGGCCCACCCATATGGTCTTATTTTATGTTATTTAGCCCTTTAAAGGCTCTATCTCCAAATATGGTCACATTCTGAGATACTAGGGATTAGGGCTTGGACATATGGATTTTGTGGGGGACACAATTCAGTCCATAACTAATGGTCTAGTGCGGATATGCCTAAAAGACAAAGGAACATTGAGAATTCCAATTGTTAGCACAGCTGGGGAACTGCCGTCCCTTGAGACTGGAGACCTATTTAGCATTTCCAATCCAAGCGTGGCTGCATTTTCTTCATTTTAATTGCAGCAGCAGATGAACTACAGACATGGGCATAGCTTGACTCTAGGTTACCATTTCCAGGGAGTTTAATGAGTACGACTTCTTTCAAGTAACTATGAGATTTGAATGTCAGTTCTGACTCAGTTGATTCTTCTTTAGAAACCATCTCTAATTTTGATTTTTTTCTTCCCCCAATTGCTATCAAAAGCAGGTCTTGATGATCACATACCAGGACCCTCATCATAGCTTCCTGCACGATCTCCTGGCCTTCAGCTTGCTCGGTTCTTGTGCACTGTATGTACCGAGCTTAGATTCTTCTTCCCAAGAGACACCGTTCATTGTTCCTCCCATTTCTTGGAACCTTCAAAGGACTCTCTCTCAGCTTAGCTGTCTCAAGATAAATCCTAAATTCCTAACTTCATGCTAAGTGCATGTTTATGACTTTAATTCCTATTGCTACCAAACCAAACCAAACCAAACACCTCTTGTGAATCCCCGCAGATCAATCTCCTCAACTTTTCCCTCAGGTATCTCACACACATTTCCAAGCCCAAGTCCTTGCTTACATTACTTCATCTGGAATATCTCCGAAGTCCCCAGGTCTCAAGAGACTTATCATTCATTAAAAGAAAACTTGTCAGACAGAGAAAGACAAACACGACATGACATCGCTTATATGCGGAATCTAAAAAAATGGTACAAATGAACTTATTTACAAAACAGAAATAGAGTCACAGATGTAGAAAACAAACTTATAGTTATGGGGGGTGGAAGGTGAAGGGGGAGGGATAAATTGGGAGATTAGGATTCACATATACACACTTCTATATACAAGACAGGTAACCAACAAGGACCTACTGTATAGCACAGGGAACTCTACTCAGTACTCTGTAATGACCTATACGGGAAAAGAATTGAAAGAAGTCGATATATGTATATGTATAACTAATTCACTTTACTGTATACCTGAAACTAACACAACATTGTAAATCAACTATATTCCAATACAATTTTTTTACAAAAAGAGAGAAAACTTGTATTCAAATTTTACTTTCTTAGAAATGTTTTCCCTGACCATTCCGTCTACAATGATGTTCCACCCACTGGCATCCTATCATGCTCCTTTGTTTTTCATTACTGACTGAATTATGTCCCCCCTCAAAAATCCCTATGTTGAAGTCTTAACCCCCAGTACCTCCAGATGTGGCTGTATTTGGACACTGGGTCTTTACAGATGTGCTAAAGTTAAAATGAGGTCATTAATGTGGGCCCTAATCCAATGTGACAGGTGCCCTTATAGGAGGAAATCGGGACACAGACACACACAGAGGAAAGACTAAGTGAAGACACAGGGAGAAGACGGCCATGAACAAGCCAAGGGGAGAAGGCCTGAAACAAATTCTCCCTTCATGCCTCTCAGAAGAAACCACCCCTGCAGACAGCTTGATTGCAGACTTCCAGCCTCCAGAGCTGTCAGAAAATTCATTTCTGTTGTTGAAGCCACCCAGTCCATAATACTTTGTAATGGCGGTACTAACAATACAGGTGTATACATTACTACCTACTGTTTTGGATCTGTTTCCCTCTACTGGAAAGTCAAGTTCATAAGGGCAGAAACTTAAATTTTGTTCACTGCTGTATCTTCATTATCTAGAGCCTAGGGCCTGGCATATAGTAGGTGTTCACATAAATGAAGTTTGGAACTCCATTCTATATGCCCAGCTACACCATCTCTGCCTAATTCTGGGGAAGTCCGTTGGCTGGCAGATAAAAACTATACCTCCCCAAAACCTAGCCTTTATTGGTAATAAAGGTAGTACTTCAGTCTCTGTTTCCGTTATATTATTTCTCAGTTGGTCTTGAACTTGGGCAGGGAGGAGGGGGTTTAGTACCCTCACTCCCTAACATTCTGTAGCATCTTACAAGTGCAGGTACTCAATGAATATTTTACCCCTACACATGTTTAGTCCTCTTTACATGTTTCCTGACAACTTCCATACACGTATATTTTGATTCCCGGCTAGATTCCCAGCTTCTAGAGGGCAGGGATTGTTCTCAGTACCTGCAAGTCTGCCCTCTTATAGTAGCAGCTCAATAAATCTTCAATGACTGAATGACCAATATACATGTGTTGTGGAACCCTGGGAGAGTCTGGCTCCCAACGACTCCCCTTCTCTGAGGATTTTCTCACTTCCCTACCTACCTCTCATCCCTCCCTCACAATGTACAGAGCACGGAGGTGGAAGGAGGCGAGTTTGTACTGTGAGTCTCTGCCCTGTTCCCCTCGGCCACAGATACTGGACCAGAGATGGACACTGTGCCGCTGAGATGGCTTCTCCCAGGAATCTGGATTGAGACCGAGAGACTCATGCTGGTCTCTTGCAGCTGCTAGACTTATTTTTGTCCATTTAGATAACAGAAAGCGGGCAACTGGTGCCCACCTTGTGACACAGAGAAGGAAAGGCAGTTTGCAGAGAAAGCTAAGGCGTAGGCAGCCAGGCAGAGAGGAAGGGAGACAGGGAGCCTTCTGGAACCAGATTCCGTTTTCTGCCCATCATTTCCAGGAGACTCCCCTGTGTCTCTGTTACCAACTCCCCCCTCCCCTGCCCCATCTTGGCTTAAATTGTTTTGTTTCTGTTGTTCGCAAAACAAAGCAAAACACACAAGGATAAAACGAAACAAACAAAAAACAAAACCACTGACGCATTCACCCCGTGATGGTTTTTTGAGATGTAGGGGTAATTCCCTTCAGAGAATGAGGCATAAAAGTCCCTGAGCCCCTTCCTGTACCTCTTAAATCATCCATTAAAGCCCATTTACTTCCAGGTAATTGAGGAGCTGCTGCCATGCATCAGCTCATGTACAGTGTTGGACAGTATTGCTTTGCAATTCTTTCCGAATAGAAGAAGGTACACCTGTGCTCCAAAGTCTACCAGGAACACTCTATGTTTTTAAATCTATCTTTTTCTAAATTGCCTCATAAATTCTTGCTGTTCTCAGGATCACCTTTCTCAACTATACCAGCTGAGATCAACTCAGGTGGTTACCCTAACAGTTCCAAGATGTTAAATCTGAAATGCTAAACAAAGATCTTTATGGGAAGAAGGGCATTTAGTTATTTATTTATTTTCTCCATGTGTTTCCAGCTACACTGTTCAAGAGAAAAAGGTTGGGGGGCGGGAAAATCCTTGTGTATGAAATTAAATCCAGATCGGACTGAAAGGACAAAATTGTTGGAATCATCTTCAAGGACTCCCACCCATCTTCATTTGTATCTTTTTTTTTTTTTTTTTTTGCGGTACGTGGGCCTCTCACTGTTGTGGCCTCTCCCGTTGCGGAGCACGCTCCGGACGCCCAGGCTCAGCGGCCATGGCTCACAGGCCCAGCCGCTCCGCAGCATGTGGGATCTTCCCAGACCGGGGCATGAACCTGTGTTCCCTGCATCGGCAGGCGGACTCTCAACCACTGCGCCACCAGGGAAGCCCCATTTGAATCTTATTGATAACCAGTTAGGAGGCTGCTGGAATAGATCAGGTCAGATGGAGGCTTGGACCAGGAGGTCTCAGGGTGATAAGGAGTCAGCGAGGGATCAGTGAGAACTGAACCCGGGGGCCAAAAAGGAAGGAACAGAGCATAGACACAAGAATAGAATGAACCGGGCAAGGATAAATTCTGTGAAGAAGATAAAAGCAGGGAGGTGGGACAGTGCCCTGTGGGCTACCTCAGACGTAGTCTCGGAGGACCTCTCTGAGGAGATGATAGATAAACTGAGACCAGGAAAATATGGGGAGAAAAAAAATTAATCCAGGCTAAGGAGACAACTAGCAAAACACCCTCCCTTGTGAACAAGACTGACAGGCTTGAGAACCACAAGGAAGGTCAGTATGGCTGGAACAGAGGGAAAGGAGGGAAAGAAGGTGGGGGGAAGGGGCAGCACCCCAAGATCTCTGGTAATTCAAAGGGTCTTTTTCTTGGCTGTCTTTTTTTAAAAAATTGATATTTTTAAGAGTAGTTTTAGGTGTACAGAAAATTAGAGTAGAAAGTACAGAGTTGCTATATACCCCATCTGTCCTCCATACATGGTTTTCCCTTTTATTAATATCCTTGCATTCGTGTGGCGCAATTGTTACAACTGATGAACCAATACCGATACATTATTATTAACTGGTCTGCAGTTTACATTAGGATTCACTGTTTCATTAAAGGGGTCTTAGCACAGGCAGGGGGATGGGACTGACATGATCTGATTTATAATTCTGAAAGACTCAGGTTCACAGAAGTGTTGTTACTGGTCCTACTGTTTCTCTCCCCAAGATTCATATGCTGAAGTCCTAACTCCCAGTGCCTCAGAATGTGACTGTATTTGGAAATCGGCTTTTCACAGAGATAATTAAAGTAAAATGAGGTCACTGGAGTGGGCTTTAATGCAATGTAACTAGTGTCCTTACAAGAGGAGGAGATGAGGACACAGACACAGAGGGAAGACCATGTGAAGACACAGGGAGAAGACGGCCGTCTACAAGCCAAGGAGAGAGGCCTCTTCCTGCCCACATCTGATCTTGGACTTCCAGCCTCCAGAACTATGAGACGATAGATTGCTGTTGTTTAAGCCCCCAGTCTGTGGTAATTTGTTATGGCAGTCCTAACAAACCCATACAGCGGTAAAGACCTGCTATAAGAAAATCTACCTGATTTCATTCAACCAAGTATTTTCCAACATTTAAAATCAGAGGACGCCCTTTCTACTATAGACTACTGACCCTCCACAGACTAGCAGTTTGTATGTCACACTTTGGGATGCCCTGAACTAGAATATAAGCCCCACGAGGGAAGGGACTTTGTTCTTGTCACTGCTCTATCCCCAGCACCTGAAATAATGTCTGGAATTCAGTAAATATTTGTTGAATAAGTGAACTACACCTGTGGCTTTTGGCTGTTCCATGTATGTCTACCTCCTGTCCATTTTCTACTCCCGGTCCCTTTACAAATCTCGGTACCACTTGTCCGCAGGTGAACGGTGAGAATCACCTCATAACTTTCCTTTATTTTTTATGAACAATTCACAGGGAATGGAGGTCAACACCAACCAAAAACAGTCCTATCTCGGTGCCTGTATCTTCCACAGTTTTGAAAAATGTCACATTCTCCCTGAGGTTTCCTTTTCATCGAAATTTTATAATTTTTCTACTTTTATTTTCTCCAATGTTATTTTTTATAAAAAACAAGAGCTAAATAAAAGGAACAGCCATAAGCAAACAGATATTCACTTTTTCTCACCATTCCAAGCATCTATAGGGGCAGCTGGTTCACTAGGTGGTATGTGCCAGGGACCTACATTCTCTGGAGAACTGTTTAATTGTCTGTAGAGGGCAGAAGGGTTCTACCTACAGAAATCAAGTCTACATAGTACCATGTGAAAGTGAAGAGCGGTCCTCTTTGTTCTATTTGGGTTTAAGCGTATATTTATGAGATATTTAAGAATAACAATAATATCTGTCCTAGGGATTAAACTAGGCTATTTATAATAGTCTGCAGTAGTAGTATCTGTCGTAGTACCTCTCATACTAGGATTATTCTGAAAGAAGGAACTAAGGCTCACTTTAGCAACGGAAGCAAAAGGGCGTATATTATAAAAACATCCATGCGCAAGAGCAAAACCCATCAGGAAGTAAGACGCCTTCTAAGACTGGCTTGATTTTCTAGTGTCTATGTTGTCTCTTAAGTATCCCTTCTTGTTTTCCTTATTCTGTGTGTGTGGGCTCAGTTCTCCTCTAGGTCCTAACTGATCATTCTTTTGTGTGTTCTCAGACTCTGGAAGGACCTGGTCTTCTTTGCTTAGTTCATTACTATAGTAACTTTGGGCAGAGTCCTTTGTATGAGGCCATCTCCGGTCATCGGACCCTCTCACAGAGACTCTGGGGCTGCCGGTGGACCACGTGCACACCACTGGTCCAGTCAGAGCCCACTCTTCCATAAGGAGTCATTGGAGAGCCTGTGACCATGACAGGTATGTCGGGTTGCTTTGCTTTTGCATTCCATTCACGTGAATCTCAGTTGCCACCGAAGTTCTACTTTAAGGCTCACAGTCTGAAATGGTATAAAAGCGTTTGGCCATCGCTTAAGATAACAATGATGATCTCTTTATTGGCTATTTTCATATCTACTAACTGTATTTCATTTACTTTGCAAATTATACATTTGCACATGAGCTAGTATATGTAAAACCCAATCTTGTGTAAAATCTTCAGATGTATCTTGAGCACGACATCTTGATAGCAATTTTTCAATATTTACCTTAACTTGTAAACTAAAGCCTGACAGCAAATATAAAATGTGACAGCAAATACATG
This sequence comes from Orcinus orca, assembly GCF_937001465.1. Lineage (NCBI taxonomy): Eukaryota > Metazoa > Chordata > Mammalia > Artiodactyla > Delphinidae > Orcinus > Orcinus orca. The sequence continues at coordinate 5,732,228 of NC_064560.1, read as the reverse complement.
GTTAAAACACTGTCAGGTACACGATGTTTAAGAAACTGACATTGAAAACTGATGTCTCTATTTCCCTTGCCACGTGGGTGAGAGCGTGAAGTTGGCTCATGTGATCTGAGGAAAATGGAAAGTTTCCAGCAACAGTAAGTTTAACTCCCTGCACCTCCAAGCCCTTTTGACTGAGGAAGGATGAATTTGTCGCTACACCTCAGACAAATGCCCTCGTCCCAATTCCTTGGCTTCATCTGAAGGTAGACAAGGAGGAAAGAGTCTGTCTCCTGAAAAACAAATTCTGAAGGTTCCAAAAGTCATCTTAAAGAACCTAATTTATTTTCCAGCAACTTCTTAAAAACCCAAGGGCTACATGGATCTCAGTAAAAAAAGATGTACAAGCCAAAGCATTGGGATAAAAAAATTATCAAAATATTTAGCCATTAAGGGACTTCCCTGGTGGCGCAGCGGTTAAGAATCTGCCTGCCAATGCAGGGGACACGGGTTCGAGCCCTGGTCCAGGAAGATCCCACATGTCACGGAGCAACTAAGCCCACGCACCACAACTACTGAGCCTGTGCTCTGGAGCCCACGAGCCACAACTACTGAGCCCATGTGCCGCAACTACTGAAGCCCACGCACCGCAACGAAGAGTGGCCCCCGCTCGCCACAACTTGAGAAAGCCCACGCGCAGCAATGAAGACCCAACGCAGACAAAAATAAATAAATAAAAACAAATTACTTAAAAAAAAATTTAGCCATTAAGAAAACCCATACAGATAGTATTTTATAGATGTACAAACATCTTACATAAAATCTTCCTGCTTATTGGAAAAGAGCGAGCTGCCAAACCTGAGAAATGGCAGCTTCCACCAAATGCGTGAACAGGGAGAAAAGCTGGTTTGCTTCTCACTGTCTTTGGGAATCCTGTTTTCACTGGGAAAAGACTGCCCCGTTTTTCTTTTCACTACACACTTAGCAGCTCTGCAGCCAGATTCCTTTCAGAGGAAGGAGGAGGAAAATTGGTGAGAAGCAAAGTACGAGTTTTCCAGCCATGTGGCTGGCACCATGCTTTTTAAAATGGGTCATATTGCTTCGTATTTCCCAAGAACCCCAAAGCATTTAAAAAGGAAGATAAAGACAGAGATAAAGCTTTTTTTCCCTCCCCCAAAGGATAACAATAACAAATAGCTGTTTTACATTTTATCTTGAACTTTGACAGTTGAACTTTGATCTTGGATGTCCACCTTAAATTTTTTTTAAAAACACATGGTATATAAACTAGGAATCACGTTTTTTCCTCCTTTTCTGCTCAGCCTGGATCCCTCTGGCAAAGCATTTTTCTCTTTTCCATTGGCTTGGGTGACAGCATATGCCATCTACGAGGCTTCCTCCCTATTTCCTGGTTGTCAGAAGCCCGTGCTGGTGGACTGCATCTTCAAGCATCAGTGTTGTATTAAGGGACAGGGTTGTCCACGGCAAAAAGGAGGCTCCCTCTACTGGCTGTTTCTCCCTCTGCAGAAACAAATGTCTGAATATCCATTTAGAGGCTGGATTCTTTCATCCCCCTGCCCAGCCAGGAAAGTCTTTCCCACAATGGAGGTAAGGTGAGCCCATGAACGTGAGACCTTGGACAGCCCAACAGGCAAATGCTGGAGTTGACTTCTCTGAGGATGCTCTCTGAGGTTTTACATGCAAAACCGGGGCTTCTGGACAGAGTTAAATTATAAGATTTATAACTCTGAAAGGGACAGATGGCAGACCTACCCTGAAATAGCTTTTCTGGAAGAGTAACACACGGTAAATTGCATTAATTGTAATAATTGCTTTTTATGCCTTGATAAAAACTGGCAAAGACCTTCAAACGTTTTCTAATCATGGCAAATTAGCACAGCTCCCCGGAGCAGTGACAGAGCGAAAGCGCTACGGCTTTGGCTTCAGCTTAGAAGCTACAGGATTAAAAAGAGCATAGGAAACACTGACTCTGGAAAGAGAGGCACAGTTGAGGTCCCGGATATGCACAAGCTAGAGAAGTATCTAGTCCCAATGGGGGCCAGATTGTAGGTATTTCTTGTAGGTACATATTTGGTTAATTTCACAGTCATGGTCCATAAGGATTTAGAAAAGCTCCTCCCTTACTATACACTGTGGGTGAAGGTTATGTTGGTGTCACAACTTCCTTCCTTTCAAACCCAACAGAATAGAGGAAGGCAAGCTTTCCTACAACATTTCTATATTTTTCTTCTGTTAAAAAACTACGTAACACACGGAGAATTTCTATTATTTAACAAAAAGTTTCCAGTTGTTCCTTTTCTCTTGCTTCTCTGAAGGCTTTTATGTCTGCTTTATTGCCCCTCCTTTAAGTACACTGAGTTAAACTTTGGCTTTGTGCGTGGAATCAGTCTACAACTTTGGGTATTTTCTCTTATTTTAAGTCTCCAGGAATATTTATGTTTTTTTTCCCCTTCGTTTACTCTTTCAACAAATGCAAGAAACCTTTACGGAGAAAGCACTAGATTTCAGGCACTCTAACAATGAGAGGCATTTGAATGGCATGTGAGATACAAAGATGACTTACAGGTGAACGTTTTTTGTTGCAGACACTATTCAGAGCACTTTTGTAATATCTCATTTAATCCTCATGGCAACCCTGTGAGATTATTATTATTATTATAATCCCTGTTCTACCCATGAGAAACCTGAGGATCCAGACAGACGAAGTAATTTTCTCAAGATCACACGTTTAGTGGCAGTCCATCTCCAGAGCCCCTGTACTTCAAGGTCTGTACCTTGAAGGACTAAGACAAAGATGACGTGGGTGAGCAAACGGGTAAATAAGCAAACAATTTCCGTCCAAGATGGCAAGGACCCTGCTCTATATATGCAAATGTTTTAGGGCAGGGCCAAAGGCCAGATAATGAATATTTAAGCTTTGAATATTTATACAGTCCCTGTTAGCAATAACTCAACTCTAACACAGTAGCAAGGAAGCAGCCATTGATAATTCATAAACAAATGAGGTGGCTGTGTTCCAATAAAACTTTATTTATAAAAAAATAGGTGACAGGCTGAATTTGACCCACAGGACTGTAGTTTGCCAACCTCTGTGCTCTGTGTTAGGGGATTACAAGGAATCAGGCACCGACTCCTCTGTCTACAGGTCAGAGGTAGACATTTGAATTAAGTCTTGGCTATCGGGCAATGACAGAGAATGGCATTCGAAGAGGACAGAAACATCTTTGAGAATTGGGGGCATCTGATAGAAAATGGATATTTGGGAAAGATGTGAAATTGTGAGTGTCAAGAGACGTATACGAGGACGGCAGAGAAGAAGCCTGGAAAGAAGGATTTGTGCCTATGGTAACAAAAAGTTTATTGTGAAACAACCGCTTTCTAAGTGTGTTTTATTTATTTTGTGATGGGCTTTTGCTTTCCTGGGTGAAGAACTTGCTTCTCTTCCCCTGATACAACTTTGATATTTTCCATCTTAATTTGTAGCATGGAAAACGTCTTCATTTGTAATTTTATCAGCAAAACAGGAAGAAAAAAAATCACAGAGGGTCTACGTAGATAAACATTGTCACACGGTGTCACAGAACACATGGTGTTCTGGAGATGCTGGACTTAAACATTCTGGGAGAATCCTCAGATAGACGATGAGGACAAATTTTTGTCTTTTGTAAAACCCCATGGGTGTAGTTCTGCCATTAGTCGAGATGGATGTTTCAATGTTGAGACGTGAGAAATCACTGAAACACCAACGGCAGAACAAGACAGCTGCAGGGAAACAAAGTTGATTCCGTTCCTTTTCTTGGGCTGTATAAGTCAACTCAAGTTGCTTCTGACAACTTGCTGATGAACGATGACTTGTAAGGTTCACAGACACTTGTCCAAGTTAATAAGTTTATTAGAATTACTCCATAGGTCTGAAAGCTGTTGAGGATGATGCTGGATTCTCAGCTCTAAAATCAAATGATCTTCCCAGGTGTGTATCTGGGACAGCTTCTCACGATAGTTGAGTCCCTCTATGGGAGAAAAAAGTGGAGGCTGGAAGATAGATCAGTTTCCCTTGAAACATGGGTATGTCCTCTCTATGCAATCTGGGCATTCCCTTGATTTTAAGATTCCCCATCTGGAAAAATAAAGTTTCAAATGAAGCACTGAGTTAATCAGATAATATTCCTAAGTCAGGTGCCAGGCCAAGATGCAAGTTTTCTCAAAAGAGAAAACCAAAAATTGTTACATGATTCTTAAGCCCCTACCCACATCTAAGGAATGAAAGGGTGGAAAAGAGAGCTATTGGGGTGCTTTAAACTCCACTTCACCACACCCACCCAAGGGAGCAGGGGGGCGAGACTGTGCCCTGCACTTCAAGCCTAGTGGGGCTCCATCCAGAACTCCACGGTTAGAATGACATGGTGGGGCTCAGTGGACTTGAATCCGATTCCTCCCCCTGAAGGGTGGAAAGCAGGCTGGCTGGTTGAAGAAAGGGTGGCTGAGCTGAGGATCGCCCTGCCTGTGAGAATCTCTGAGAGCAAAGGATCTACCAGCGTCTCTTGTAACTGGAGAAGGGTCATGTGGGGGGGAGCTGACAAGAGATGGTCTTAATCTAGTCTAAGATGGCCAGATAGCCGGCGAAGGGACTTCAGCACAGAGAGGCTGGAGATGAGTCCAGACTCACAGAGGTTGAGGAAAGAGCCATTAGGGACCAGTGGGAAGAGAGGTTCATCCTCCTTCATTAAGGAACCTGTAGGTGGGACAGTCCTGAAGATGTCTCCACAGAAGCATTCACAAGAGGGAGAAAGTGTTCAACCTCTGTCAGGCCCAGAAAGCGTGAAGCCGACGTCTGACAGCCCCAGACACAGGAGGACATTCCTGCCCGCCTTCCACCCTCACCCTGTGGGCCTCTCTCCCACCTGCTCCAATGGTGGCGGTCTCAGAACCTGCCCTTGGCAACACGGGGAAGAGAAGATGAGCAAAGTAAGGAAACAGAGCAAAGAATTTTCCCACCATCTTCCCCAACGGCAGCTTCCAAGCTCCACTGGGCCCAAGTTGGGAGAAGGAAGAGAAGCATCAACTTTGATCCGTTTGAAAAGTACTGACTCTCACTCACAACCGGACCTTCTCATACCCTAAACTGCCTCGGTGTGTTGACTTCAGAACGATCAGGGAAGTTACCAGGTCTGCTAACATGTTCACCCAAGGTAAGCAATTCAGGAGTCTCACTAAGGAAACTGAAGTGACAGGGAAATAAAGTTGCTTTGATTTTGCATTTGTGCTGGTCCTGGGCTTGGCTTCCCCCAGATCCATTTTTTTGCCCCCTTCCCACTCTGTTTATTATCTCAGGGCTGTGGTAGCAGAATTCTAGAGTGGCCCCCAAATTTCTAACTGCCGGTATATATGCTCTGCACAAGGTCCTCCCCTTGAATGGGGGCAGGATTTGTGAAAGTAAGGGACAGTCGCCTCCCTGATTAGACCACGTGGTATAAGACTCTGCCTTAGCAGAGCGGAGAGGGAAGAAGGCTGCCATGTTGTGAGAGGGCCAGGGAGCTAGGATCTGAGTACGACCTCTAGGGGCCTCTCTAGACCCCACAGCCAGCAAGGAAATTCAGTCCTACAACCACAAGGAGATTACTTCTGTCAACAACCTGAACAAGCATGGAAGAGAACCAGAGCTTCACATAAGACCACAGCCCCGGCCAACACCATGATTTCAACGTGTGAGCCCATGAGTAGAAGACCCTCCTAACCTATGCCTGTTCTGTTGCCCAGGGAAAGTACGGAATGATAAATATGTGTTGTTTGAAGCCTCTAGCTTTGTGGTAATCTGCTACACAGGTGTGGAAAATTAATACAAGAGATTTGATTCTGAGAGGCCATTGTCCCAGGTTCCCATGTCAGCTGAGATCTAGCTGGGTTCAGCCAGTGACAGGTGCTGCTGAGAGATGGAAGTGCCGAAGGGGAAGAAACCAGGGTACGTTCCCTGTCCCTCTGCCATGGATGCACTCTGAGACAGTCGTTGTGTTTCCTTGGTGGTTCCAGCTGCCAACAGGTGACTTGTCGGGTAAGAACTGTCTTCCCCCACCCATTCCACCCCCTTCTTTCTTTTCCCTTCTAATGGTTAGAGATATCAGAAACTGCTATCAGAAGAGCGGTAGAAAAACAAAGGCGGGGGAATAGAGAAAAATCTCATCACACTTTTCCCTGACTGCAGACTCCGGGAATTCCACCTCCCCTACTGTCCCTCTCGCTCCCTGAGGTTGCCAATTTCTCACTCATCTCACCCCCTACCCCGTGGTTTAGCTTCTCCGCCATTCCACACTTGGGTAACCCACTCCCTGCATTAAAGTCCCTCTTTTTAAAAAACTCAAATGGTTTCTGATTCCTGGTGAGACCCTAACTGATAAACCATCCCATGAGTCATGTGTGTCTGCCTATTTAGCTACCTACTCATGCATGTGTATAGGTATATATATATATGTATCTGTGTGTATACATATATATGAATATATATGAATATATATATATATGAATATGAATATACACATATACATATGAAATTTTTTTAGTAAAAGAATGAGCCAAAGCAGATTCAATGGACTATCACCACTTCCAGAATGCTTTCACGTTGGTTAATAAACTTCCTAAAAAACCACATTTGCTTGCATTTAGTAAAATGACATGTTGAGAGCTTTCACTGACAGCTCTTTGATCTAATTGGGAATGCGCAGTCTAGCCTTGCGGTCTAATTTGTGACATCACACATCTTTGGGTGTCCTTAGTCTTCTGTACCAGAAGCTGAGCCAGTTAAAGGGACTACGAAGAAAAAGTCTACCTCCTCTTCCTCCCCCACCAGCCTCTCATGGCTCCGATATGGACTGACATCGCTGGCCTAAATTCACAAAGCCCAGACTTAGCAAGCCCTGGAAGCAAGGTGCGGTCCCCAGGGTGTCCTGGTCATCCAACAACGTAGTTCACCCATAATCAAATAAGACATTTCAGAAACCCGCTCATTTTTGGTCATGCTGGCAAATTCTGCTATAAAGTGTAGACACTTTCTCAAAGAGGTGACTTCCTAGACTTTTACAGAATTTCAACTTTCTTGCCCCTTTTATGGCATGCTATTTATGGCTTAAATTCACACACACACAAAAATGTTAAGAGGAAGGGACACTCGCACAGATGTAGAAAACAAACCTATGGTTACCAAGGGGGAAAGGGCAGAAGAGGGATAATTGGGAGATTGGGATGGACATATATACACTACTGTATATAAAATAGATAACTAATAAGACCTACTGTATAGCACAGGGAACACTACTCAATACTCTGTAATGACCTATATGGGAATAGAATCTAAAAAAGACTGGATACACGTACAACTGATTCACATTGCTGTACCGCTGAAACTAACACAACACTGTACATCAGCTATACTCCAATAAAAAATAATTTTAAAAAAAGAGGAAGAAACACTTAGGTGCAAAGGCTCAAAAACACAACAAAAGTGAAGCTGCTGCACCATCCCTTTATTTAACATTTGTGTCTGCATTAGAGCCAGTGGGGGCTTCCCTGGTGGCGCAGTGGTTGAGAGTCCGCCTGCCGATGCAGGGGACGTGGGTTCGTGCCCCAGTCGGGGAAGATCCCACATGCCGCGGAGCGGCTGGGCCCGTGAGCCATGGCCGCTGAGCCTGCGCGTCCGGAGCCTGTGCTCCGCAACGGGAGAGGCCGCAACAGTGAGAGGCCCACGTACCGCAAAAAAAAAAAAAAGAGCCAGTGGGCGGCTGGACTGTGGATTAGGGCTCCATATGGGCTCTCCATCTCTCACAGAGGTAAAGCTGTAATATAAATGCTGACTCAATCACGGGACGTAGTCAGATGTCTCACCCATCAGCAGTCAGCGTTAGCATTAGGCAGACAGAGAAGGGGAGAACGATTCACTGGGATCTAACGTATAATGGAGGATCAGTACAGCCACCCCCTGATATGCAAGCTTTATCTTTTTTTTAATTATTTTTATTTTTTAATTTTTTGGTCACGCCTCGTGGCATGTGGGACCTTAGCTCCCCAACCAGGGATCGGACCTGCACCCCCTGCAGTGGAAGCGCGGGGTCTTAACCACTGGACCGCCAGGGAAGTCCCTGCAAGCTTTGTTTTATACTGGCTGGCTACTCAGTGTTGCTACAGAGACTCATGAACACCATTGCATCAATTGGTTTTGCCATTCCCCACCTCGGGCCATGATGATGGAGATGCCCACATGAGAAGATGGTTGGTTACAAATCATGTGATGCCCACATGAGAAGATGGTTGGTTACAAATCAACAGGCCACACAGAGCATTTACCTTTCTGACCTTTGATTTTCACGATGCTGTGTATGGAAACAACAAGAATGGATTCAAAAGTGAGGCGACTGTTTGTAGAGAATGCTTTTGTTGACTTCTGATGAATTCCTGTACCCGTAGACAAGCTATGGCCCCAAATGACAAATGAGCAGAGTTCTGACATGAATGTTAGTTGATCTTTTCGTTTATGTTAATGAGTAAGAAAAAACTGAAATGACGAAGAAGACGTACGTTGGAATTTCACTCGTTTATCAGTGACATAAGTGACTTCTTTGCTGAATCAGGTAATAATTTTTGAATATGAGAATACTACCTCCATTTTTTGTGCTATTCACAGTGTAGTAGCTGCAAATATAACAAACTCTTAAGTTCCATCCGCATGGTTAACATTTTCTCCATCACTTAATCTTAAGTGCAGAAAACCAAGAGAACAATAAGTCAAGCTCAGCTTGGTTGTGCTTGCCAGTTTCTGTGGTGTAAATCTTAGCATGTGATCCTCAAATGTTAATCCCTAAACCGGAAGCTTGATGAGGGCAAGACAGAACCGTATCCGCTATGCTAAATGCTGCACCCCCAGGACTTTGTACAGTTCATGGTGCCTGGTAGATGCTCAAAAGATACTTATTGAAAGAATGAGTAAGCCCTCTCCATGTACCTTATTCTGAAATAAATAGAAAATAGAAGCTCTTCACCTTTGGGGAGCTGTCTCATAAAAATTCCTTGCTCTACAGAGTTTCCTGTTACTTTTTATTCCCAATTTGTGACTGAGGTCTGGCAATCTCAATAGAAGCCTAAAGGTGCCTTCTAACACCTTTCCCTTCCTTGGTCAAGCACAGGGATGGTGGAAGGGAAAAAGTGAATCAGAAAATCAAAACTACATTTCTGCTACTTAGTTCAGTACAAATTCCTGATTGAACACAGACTTGTGTAACGAGGGAGAGATTAGCAATTCATTCTAAACTTGACTTCTTCCTCCTCATATTTTTATCAGTTACAGTTTTTCTTTCCCCCTTTACCATCTTCATCCTGCTCCTAAGTGAATACTGCCTCCTCCAGATCTTTTCCTAAATATCACTGTGATGATATGGCTTTCCTTGGCCAATACATTTCAGCACCCCTTATCTCAGATCACCATAAGCTCTACCTCTTTATTTTTCTCTGCAATGCTCTACATACTATATTTTTTATATATAAATTATCTACATAAAAATTTATATATATATATATTTTTTCTCTACAATGCTCTAAATACTATATACATTGACTTCCTCATTTTCTGCCTCTCCCCTCCCCCAACATAACGTAAGTTCCATGAGGGTAGGGATTTTTAAATTTTTTTAGTCTATTTTACTTACTGCTATATTTCCAGCTCCTCAAACAATAAGTATTTGTTAAATACA